>NC_051066.1:114287122-114599242 GCF_004664715.2 Peromyscus leucopus
TATTTTTACTTCCCTATGAATTCCTTGCTCATGACCTTTCTTTATGCTTCACTTAATATTGTCTTATTAAGTACTCAATATTTCTTTATATATTTTGTAGAAAGTCTTTGCTCATCTTTTAATTTATATAGAATGTCTTATGAATGGTGGGATTTTTTATTGTATCAGTTATGTACTGCTTCATAATAAATCATCCTAAAGTTTAATAGGAGGAAACACATTTATCTGCCCCATTCTGTGGATTGGCAATAGGCAGGGCTCATCTTTGGTCTCTGAATTTGGCTGGTCTCGATAGTTTTGTGGTCATTTCACAAGTTTCCTGGGGAAGAAGCCTGGTAGCCTCATTCATATGTCCAGTAGCTGGTTAGGACTTTTGGATGAGGCACCTTGGCTCTCTTCTGTGTGGTCTCTCCCCTCTGGTAGTTCAAACTTCTTTACCTGACAGCTTGATTCCACAGCAATAAGAGTACATATTCTTGTCTCTGCAGGGCTCAGCTCGAAAATTCCTCTAAGTCTTGGGGTCTCTGTTTGTCCACAAAGCCAAGCCCAATCCAGCTCCAGACTTCCATTCACGATAGTCAAAAGTCAGCTCCCTCTGCAGAGGAGGTTGCTGGGATGTGCAGACTTCCTTAGTCATACACGTAATGTGTTCATCAGCATTCTATTTTATATTTTGTGTCTCTCATATCTTGAATAAGAATTCCTTTGGGGCTGGAGAGATGGCTCAGAGGTTAAGAGCACTGGCTGCTCTTCCAGAGGTCCTGAGTTCAATTCCCAGCAACCACATGGTGGCTCACAACCATCTAGAATGAGATCTAGTGCCCTCTTCTAGCCGGCAGGGGTACATGCAGACAGAACACTGTGTATATGATAAATAAAATAAATCTTTTAAAAAAAAAGAATTCCTCAACTTTCATTCTGTAAACATATATGCTTATATATTTCTTCTGAGTTTATTAGCTTTAACTACAAATTTTAAGAACTTAATGCAGCTTAAGTCAAATATTATATTGGTATGAGTTAATTTATACTTTTATATAGAACAATAGCTTCCTGTTACCCACAGGAGATGTTTTACAAGATGCCAAAAGATATCTGCACCTTTGGGTATACCAAACCCTGTACTGTAGACACTGTGTGCTTTTCCTTTATATTCTATGACAGTTAATGATTTGAAACTTGACATGATGTATAATCACCTGGTAGGAAAATCTCTGGGTATGTCTGTGAGGGAGCTTTCAGACTGGGTTAACTGACATGGTGTGTCTCACCCTAAATATGAGTCACACAACCCCTTGGGCTGGTGTTCTGACTAAGGACAAAAAAGAAAGCCAGCTAAGCATCAGTATTCAATTTTCTCTGCTTCCTGGTGGCAGATTCAATATGACGAGCTGCCTCAAGCTCCCAATGCCATGCGTTCCCCACCATGATGGATGATAGCTTTAACATGTGAGCCCAAATAAACTGTTCTTTCTTTAAGTTGCTGTTGTCAGGTATTTTATCTCAACAATAAGAAAAGTAATTAATGCTTATGATAGTTTTTAGTGTAAGCTAGGAAAAATAAGAGGTTAACAACAGAAAACAATAAAGTAGAATAATTATGATATTATACAGTAATAAAAGTTACATCAGTGTGATTTCTCAAATAATCTCATTCTGTACTTTATCTGACTTTGGGATGATGTGACACAATACAGTATTTATTTGATGAGATGAAGGGAGATATATTGTAGCATTAGTCTACCACACAAGACTACTTGAACACCATAACTGAGATATCATGACAGTCACTCTAATTATCGAGATAGCTGCAGAATAACCAACAGAAAGGAGTGTATACAGCATGAATATACTGAGAAAGGAATGATTCATAGTCTAGGTAAGGGAGAATGGGGCATGGGGAAATTTTATCAAACAATTCAGAATGTGTTGCAGTTTAAAATTCATAGATTGTTTATATCTCAAAATTTTAATATAATATTTTCAAATTAAAGTTGGCCACAGGTTGCTGAAAAACACAAGCAAATCTGTGGGTAAATGGGGACTACTTAAACCAATTTATTCAGTGTCATTTGTTGACCATTACAGTATTTCAACAAGGGTTTGTGACCTTACTTTTAACTACTTAACATTAACCAGTACTCATGAAACTATAGCAAAGAAGAACTTCATTATTTCCTAAAATGTCTTTTTAAACACATTCTGGTTCTTGCTAGAGTTTGAAATCAACTCAAAGATCTGAGTCAGATGGATCTTAGAATACCAGCTTTATTGCTGGAGAGAAACTAGATTGATAAACAGGACCTAACTGTTTAACAACAATCGAATCTTTACCTGCAGACTATTTAATTGTTTAAGTACAAGCAAGTAAACTGCAAGATGCTTTCCAAGGTTGTATTCTAGAGCATATTAGGCACATTTTGCTTTACAGTACCCCTATAACTAGAAATCCCAGTAGTAACAGAGTGGACTGTTAACCCTGTTATAGGCACCTCACAAGTTTTCAAAAATGCAATGTTTGCTGTAGCTTTTTTGTTAAGACCTGTCTAGAGTCTGCATTGATCTTCCACTGGTTTAAAAATGATCCCAATTTTAGTCACTTAATGCAAACATACTATTCTACAATACTTAAGGTCAGAAATCCTAAAATCTAGAAGTTGTCAGAGTTTCTTTCTAGGGTATCTGGGAGAGAATGCATTCTCCTCCCCCCATTTTCACCTTTAAGGTCATCTGAGGCCCTTGATTTGTGGAATAATCCCTCTGTTATTCAGTCCTCTCTATTCTCTGTTTCAGTATTTTTTTTTCCCTTTTGAAACTCTTGGTTTAGGGACCTGATCACATTTTCTCTAATACTTTGTAAAACCTGCTAATTTTTTTTCTGCCAAATAACTAGTTCCTCCATAAAAGAGAATCATTAAAAATTACCTAAAACCACAGAATATAGGATAAAAAACACAACTCTAACTTCTTCCACCAATTTCTGTTTCTAGTGTTACTGAAAATTAGCAGCTGAATCCTGGTTACCAGGTGGCCCTGGTTCACTCCTCATTGGTGTTGTAGTCCCACCATGGACGAAGAGCAGGTAGGATTGAAGGAAATTTCAGTGTCATTACAAAGAGCCACACAAGAACATGTTGATTCTGAAAGAACTTGGCTGTGACATAGGCTATCACACACACAAAAGCATCTCTTTATGCACTATATTTCCATGAATATATTTATTCTGCTAAACTTAGAATGTTATATACCAGAGTGTTATCAATGTTAGCTATCATTTATCATAAATCTAAATAAGATATTGTTAGGATCCTGAAAGGAATCCAAGAAGCCAATTTTCTCCCAGGAATCCAGGGAGTTTCTGAAATAAAGCCTCACACAAATCAAAATTTAATCAACTACTCCCCAACCTTACAACTGGAGAAAAATTAAGAGGGTAGTTTGTCAAGAAAAGACTGTACAGTAAACTCAACACTGAATGTTCTGAGTCTGCAGTACCCAGGGTTTGATCTCAAAATTGCCCTTACTGTTAAGAAAATTGGCAAGAGACTTTATGAGATATTATACCATTATTAACTGTTATCTACTATCTCAAGCAATAATATAGGATCAGCACGGTTCCTCCCATACCCATCCTGTCAATAAAAATGTCCATAAATTTAATAACTCTGGTCAGCTCTTTATCCAACTCATTAGCCACCCTGCTATGCCGCATCATTAAAAATCATTTTATTTCAAAAAGGCAGAAATCTCTGAATTTGAATGGGAAATTTGCAAACCAATGATTGAGTACAGATGTTTGTGAAGGTGCTAAGAGGTTTAATCCCCCAGCCCCCACCGTGTGTGTGTGTGTGTGTGTGTGTGTGTGTGTGTGTGTGTTACCTCCATGATGAAAACATAAGGTTTCAGACAGTACAAATTAGGACAATCTGTCTTGTTTCCTGGGAAATCAGCAGTGTCTTTCCCACACACACACACACAAAAAATGGTAGAGTGTGGATTTTGATTTCCCTCCTCTTTATTCTTCACAGGGATGCAATTTCTTTCTTTACCCCAAAGACCTTTCTTTCCTTTGATGTTCCTGGTGCCTGCCCTTGTTCTTTCCTGATGGAAGGATTGCCTGGGGCCTGAAATGATTCTAATTCCCAGTTGCCGCAGTAGCATCTGCCTTCTTTCTTAAACCATCAGTGAGACTGGAGATTGGAGGACAGGGGAAGAATGGCCAGCACTCTTCTTGATCTTTAGCCTCCTCCTCAGGCGCCTTTTCTCTCTCCTCACCGTGCACACAAATCTCTCCTTTAGATCCTGGATGCTGAAAGAAAACACTTTAAAATGTAGGCAGAGTTTTTCCAGCACAGTTGCTTTTCTCTTTGTGCTGCTTCTTCCTGGGGCTGAACAACATTGACTACTCATTAGCGAATGCACCCGGGTCATTTTTCATGCAGTGGTATTTTATTATTGGGTCGCTTTCATCTCTTGTGTCATGTTAGGCATTTATCAGAATAAAAAACTCTGCTTACAAATATTTTGCAAATAGAAATCAAGAGACCTAAATTTAAAATTATTTGAGAAATGTGAAGTTTTATTCATAAAATGAAAAGATTTAGGGGGATTATGTTATAGTGATCAATGTCTCTGCTTCTATTTTTAGAAAATACTCTGTCATGAACTCATACTGATACACTAGATGACTATAAATATATTTTTATATAATATAAATATGTATCATTATGCTAATAGTTATTATCATTACAGCATTAATAACTAATAAAACACAGTTTGTTTGCAGTAGAACTACTTTATTATTAGTGAAATCAGGTTGGAACATTCCCAGACACACTGCTAGCCATGAAGCAAGGGGCTAGAGATGGCTCATTACAGTCACGGACTGATTTCTTCAGTACATAGGCCCAGATTTTCTCTTCTCCTCCGTCATACAACTGGCAAGTCCTCCTATCAAGAGGCCAGATTTGTTTCTCCAACATATTATTATTACCATTAATTTGATGCTGTGGGTTAAACCTGGGACCTCAGCATGTTAAGCGTACAATCTAGTGCTGAACCCCTAGACTGATGTCCCTAACTCTTAAATCTCAGTGAAATGGTATGACATTTAATTTGACTGAAAAAATTCAGAAAAGGTCTTGTCCTTGGAATAATAATTTACTCTCTCCCAGAGTACTGTAAAAATTACCTTAAAATGCTGGATTTAAGGGCTCAGTCACAGCCTTGGGTGAAAGTTGTTCTGTACTACATTGGAGACTAAGTATGTAAAAGTCTCCTGTTCCCAACTAATGACGGATAAATAGGAAAGTTCAGCCTAGTCAAAGTATCACCAGAAGCTTATGATTGCACAAAGTAAAATAATGGAAATATGTCTCAAGCTGCTACTATATAGTATACTCCTGTATAACAAGCTATCCCAAATTTAGTGAGTGAAATGTAGATATTTCTAGTTCTCATGATTTTGAGGCTGCTGGGTTCGGAGGATCTCTGCCAGACTCAATTTTGTGTGTAGTAAGACTGTAGGTGGAGCTGAAACACTGGAGAGAGCAGTGGTCAGCACAATAGTGCCAACCCTGTCGGCTCCCTAGTTGTGAGAATGGGAAAGTTGTTCCTATTACTTATCTGTCATGTGGCCGAATGCGCAGGGGAGAGATACCCTCCCCGACGCCCCACCCTACCCTGCTCATCAATGTCTGAGGCAGGTGGGAGAGTTGGCCCTGACATCATAAAAGCATGAGAGCTACTCTGCCCCTCATCAACTGCAGCACTGGGGAAAGGGGCCACTATGCCTTGCCTGGAAAACACAGTAGAGCTGGGCCTGAAGGTGTAGGTGTAGGAGAACTGGCCCTGACCCCTGCTCATCTCTGCAAGGGGTGAACTAGCCAGGGCAATGCAGAAGAGCGCACCCTGGTGGTGAGGACAAAGGAGAGCTGGCAGGCTGATCAAACCTGTAACTACTCAGACCCAGAACCAGGCTTATGAGTTGACCCACCCCAATACCCACCGCATCTGTGATCTGCTGGAGCCTGCTAGAGCACGTGAAGGGACAAGTTCTGCAGAGCTAAAGCTACAGGATCTCCATGACACAGGGCAACAACAAGATAACCAACAGGAGTTCCAGTGGGGGCCCAGCATCGACAGTGCAGCAGAAACCAGAGGCCTGGAACCAGACCAATGACTCTGCAGTGAACACTTGCAAGTAAAGATATATGGATAAACGGGTTTACTGCATGGCTCACTGTGTCACACTACATCTTCCATGACGAGATTGATTTTTCTTTCTTTTTTTTTTATTCTCTTAAATTTTATTTGGGCAGGGGGAGTTGCATGGAGAGAGGGCAGATATGAAGGGACAGGGAAATGAATGGGATGGAGATGCCTGATGTGAAAGACACAGAGAATAAATAAAAAAAAGAAATGTGGTGATGTATTGCATATCCCAATATATTGTGCACCCTAATAAACTTATCTGGGGATCAGAGGTCAGAGCCAGCCACTAGATTAGACATAGAGGTCAGACAATGGTGGCACACATCTTTAGTCCTATCATTTGGGAGGCAAAAATCCTTCTGGATGTCTGTGAGTTCAAGGCCACCCTGGGAACAGAGCCAGGCGTGGTGGCACATTCCTTTAATCCAAGTACTGTGAAGCACACATGCCTTTAATCCCAGGAAGTAATGTCTGGGTAGAGGAAGATATATAAGTCATGAGGAAACAGGAATTCTCTCTTGAGGCTGAGGATTTTATAGAGGTAGAACATAGCTGGTTTGTTCTGTTTCTCTGATCTTTCAGCTTTCACCCCAATATCTGGCTCCAAGTTTTTTATAATAAGACCGTTTAGCAATTTGTGTTACAAGTAAGACTGTAGGTGGGTTCAGATCTGATCTACAGCTCTCATCCTTAAGAGAGTGTCTTCTAGAAGTCTCTCTTGATGGTGAAATGTAGGAGTACAGAAAGTTAAGCTCCACCATAGGAATATATTTAAAGCTACTTTTATGAAGTATATGCACTCACATTCCATTGGCTGAATGCCTTCACATGACCAAACTTGACATCAATGTTTTGAGGTACACACTCTCTTTACTTTACTGAAAAGAACTATAGATGCACAGAATGTATTTCTAGGAAGAGGACAGTGGGGACACACTAGTGTAATGTATGTGGCTGAAACTAAATACATGTGTTTCTCTAGCCATAAGCCAATACTTTGCTTCATCACCAAATGCATAAATGTTTTAAGCAATATCAACAATAGATCATGTGAAAAGAAATATAAGTAAATCATAAGCAGTGCATATTCTGGATGATAATGCACTGAGTTGTTTATAGTCGTTTTTTTACTTCTTTTCAGCTGAATTAGAAAAAATATTGGATTTGAAATGCAAACTGGAAACAGCTTTAATACCAGTTCATTATTAAAAACAAAAAACTCTGTTCATGTATTATTTTTCTGCTTTAGAACTGTCTGTGAGGACTGGAGAGAGGGCTCAGCCACACTAAAGGCTAGATTCACAATCAAAAATACAGGAATTGCCTTTGAGATTTAAAAAAAGTCTTTGTTTAGTTTAAATAAAAGATACTATTGGTTAAAGTAGCATGTAGTATTGCTCTTACGAGTACGGAAGTAGCATGAGTTTCCTCACTTTCAAAAAGCCACATTTCCTTAGGTCTTTCAGTCACATTAGTCAAAATCTAAATTCTGAAGGGAAATTAAACTTTGTTATAGACTCGGTCTCAGGCCCCTGCCCTGATCTACTGTATTTGGTTTGCCTCTGACCTGCAATGCCTTGAGCTAGACAAGGAGTCTCAAGCAAAATAAAACTCTTAGAGAACATGTGCTGGTCTCTAGAATGTCCTTACTATTCCAGATGACCTAGAACCTGATACTGAATGCTGATGTTTTTAAGGCACCTTGGGGCAAGAATATTAACAAAATGTAGGGTCCCATAAGCTCTCTCTTCAACCACACACCTACTGCCTTGGAAGCCCTGAGCTAAGAAAACAGATCTTTAGTTACTATTCATGCTAAACTTACACATTTCAACTTCCCTCCCACTCTTGGGGAACTTTCTTGTTCCTCCTCTTATCTATAATTTTCTCCTGATAAAGCCTCATCCCTCTTCTTTCCACATGAAATACTGGCCTACATTCTTGCATGTGCGTTACATGATCACCATCTAGTTTGAAACAAAATAAAAAGAGACTTTTCTTCAAGCAATATACTTTTGATTGAAAACCAAAAATAAAAGGAGCTTGCTTGGAATGGAGGTAGGAAGTAAAGGGATACAGTGGATAAAATTCAAAATGGCCTGCTGCTTACTGCATAGCAATGGATACAAACCAGCAGTAATTGACCTGTCATTATCTTGACACAGAGCTGATTATTTTACTATTATTTTATGTTGGCTTCACAATGAAATTCCCTCGTTTTTCTGTGTCATGTTATTTAATCCAGCAGGATGGCTAATTAGAATAGAGGCATTGCTAGCTCATTTGTTACTGTACACATTTCTGATGCCTGTTTCTTTGTTTTTCCTCTTGGTGGTTACAGACTAAAGGGTAGAGTTCTGCAATTAATTTTAAGAGCTTCTAGGAAGTCCTGTACACAGCAGAACTCAAATGCCAGTATCTCACAAGAGAACTCCTCACAGCTGCTTAATTTCTTCTAGAATAAACTATTGTGTACCTACAAATGGGCATACATATTGTTCTTCTGGCAAACAGGGTTTATTTGGATTTGGATTTCACTCTAAGTCATTCTTAAAAGTACATATTCATTTTTACATCTGTTCTTTTATTCTAACTCACTGTTTGAAGGTCTAGGATGTTACTTTCATTGGTTAAGAATCAAGCTTTTCTCCAATGCCATCCTATATCAATCACTAGTTCATTTCTACTTACTTATTTTCCCATTTCCTTTCTTTCTTCCTTACTTTCTTCCTTCCTTCCTTGTTTCCTTCCTCTCTTCCCTCCTTTCTTGCTTTCTGTCTCTCTTTTCCTTCCTTCCTTTCTTCATTCCTTCCATCATTCTTTTCTTCCTTCCATTAGGTTTTTTTTTTTTTTTTTTTTTTTTTTTTTTTTTTTTTTTTTTTTTTTTTTTTTTAAATCTAACCCTAGGCCATGAGCATGGTAAGTGCACACTCTACCACTGACACATATATCTAGCAAGATCATTCCTTTTGTTTTGAAAGGACTGGAAATGAACTTCTGTAAGAGACACAGATCTAAGCACAATTAAGGTTTTTACTATCTTTTTGCAACATAATATATTACTATTGATTATATTAGTTACCTTTCTCCTTGTTCAGATAAAATACCCAACAAAATCGACTTAAGGAAAGAAAGATTTATTTGGGGCCACAGTTGGAAGGTTGTAGCTGGAAAGGAATGATGGCAGGAATTTGAGTCAGCTGGCTACAGTGCATCCATAGTCAGGAGTCAGAGAATGAGGAATGCTGGCACTCAGCTCGATTCTACCTTTTTATTTAGTCCGGGGCCCCAGCCTGTGGAATGATAATACCTACATCAAGGGTGGATCTTCTGACTCCACTAACTAAATCTAGCATCTGCCTCATAGTTGTGCCCCTGGAGTTTGTCTTCTGGGTGATTCTAGATCCTGTCAAGTTGACAGTATTAATCATCACATTGACCTTGAAGAATATAAAATATGGTAATTACTTCTAAATAACCTCAACACAATTAAAAACATTGCTGATCCTTACAATATCCATTAGCTCATCAAGTAATTGCCTTCCATGTAGTCTGTATCAGACAAACATTTTAATTCTATAGGATAATACACACAGTGGCAAAAACACTGTGCAGTTTATTGACTCAAAGAAAACAGATACACAAAATAATATTCTGAACTTTAAGAGGAACAGAGTCACTGCTTGATTGTCAAAATAAATAAATAAATAAATAAATAAATGGAAACCTCATCCTGTTACAGTTATTTTCACATATTCTTGAGTTTGCTATGATGTATTAAATAAATGATGCTGTGTTAAATTCAGGTACTGCAGCCATGATTTCTATTGTCCCAATTACAGTTTCTCGATAATGTGAATGTAAACCATTAAAAAACAAATATCACCATGTACAGGTGCTAATGATTATCATTTCAAAATATCTACAATAAAACTTTAAATCTGGAATGTATACATGCTTTGGGATCTCTCTCAGAGCTAAATGTTGCTTAGGTCAAAGCAATATTACCTAAATAAACACCATAGCATGCTGTCACACTTTTCTATTAGTTAGATAAATAGCCTTTTAATTTTATTTTTTAACAACTCCACTAACCCAAAATATTCTCTCTAAGTCTAAACTTAACAGCTCATACAAAGCAGCTTCATGAGCTTGCTCATCCTTGTTTCCTGTGTTAATTCTTCTCCTTTCTCAAGGGCAGTGATTCTCAACCTGTGAGTCAAGAAACCCCTTTGAGGGGTCACATATCGGATATTTACATTATGATTCATAACACTAGCAAATTTACAGTTATGAAGTTGCAATAAAACAGTTTTATGGTTGGGGGGGTGAGCACAATATGAAGAACTGTGTCAGTGGCAACGTGAGGAAGGCTGAGAACTGCTGCTCTAGGGCATCCCACAGCTATGTATCTGTTACCTTTGAGGCTTCTGAGCAGAGTGTTTTATATTCTGAATGTCTTTGGATCTGAGGAAAGTGGTATCTACATAATTAGGTATATTGGAGAAGGGACCTGTTTACATGCCACATACGTCTATACCCAGAGCCTGAAGGTAATTTCGTGGGGGTGTTTTTAGAAACCCTTTGCATACCACACAGTTTGATGAGATAAAGTTTTCTATGTGCAGCACCACATCAGCATTCAGACAGTTTCCGGTTTCAGGGTTCCAGATTTTAAGTACGTTCAACTTACGTAGAGAAGGTAGGGTATAGAAGACTGTGGGAGGAGCTTCCGTTGCTCATTTCTGGAAGTTCTGCACATTGTTGCTCATCTCCTTCCCTGGGCAGAGCACATCACATGATGGCAACAAGACAGGCTGGCCAGCAGCCTGTACTCGGTGCAGAGGAATGAAGAAGTCAGATTTCTTGGCCAATGTTTGTTTCCTGATGCCCTTTAGCTGTTCCCAGGGAGAAACAAACAACAAATCTATCTTTAAACAATAAATATTTGTACCACACGAGGCTGTCAAAACTTATGATAACATCTACAGTGCTTTCTTAATTAATTCTTTATCGTAAGAAGTTATTTTGAGATAAAGTGATAAAATACAGTTCAAAGTTGCTGCATACCTTGTACCAAACTTCTTCTGTTGTGTAAATCTAAGACAACTACAATTCACTTACAACAAAACCCAAACAATCAACACTGGCACAATGACGTAATAGATTTCACCATCTTTTGCATTTCACCACACTTTCCCCTAATAAGGACTTCCATGGGCATCATTATTGTTTTAGGCAATCCCTGCCCCCCTGTGCCTTTCTCTCATTACTATCTCCATCTTCCATTCCCTCTCTTCTTATTCCTTCTCTAAATTTTCTAATTTCTAAAGTAAAATGTTCCTTGACACCCATATGTAACCACTGCTCAGAGACCATTGGTTTCATAAAGTGATCCGAGACACATATGACAAACACCCTCAGAGCTCCACTCAGCCGAAGCTTGGAGAAGAAATTATAAGAGGATGATGTATGGGAGCTCTGAGCTCTCACCCCATCGCATGCATGACACTGCACATGCGCTAACACATTATTTTTAAATTTATTTATTATTTTACATATGACCACAGGACCACAGCCTTCTCTCCCTCCTCTCCTCTCACTCTCTCCCCCCAACTCCCCTTCACCCTTCCCTCAATCTATCCTTTCTCTGTATCCACTCAGAAAGGGGCAGGGCTTCCATGAGCATCAGTAAAGCATGGCATATGAAGCTGCCATAAAACCAAGCACCTTCCCCTGTATTGAGGCTGGGCAAGGCAACCCAGAATGAGGAATAGGTTCTCAAGAGCCAGGGACAGCCACTGCTCCCATTGCCAGAAATCCCAGAAATAAACCAAGTTACACAACTGATGTATATATACATACACACCCATACACACAGAGGGCCTAGGTCAGTCCCATTTAGTCTCCCTAGTTGTTGGTTCAGACTCAGTGAATCCCCATGAGCCAGCCTAGCTGTTACTGGGGGTTTTCCAGTGATGTCCCTGACTGGCTCATACAATCCTTCCTCCTTCTCCTTAGCAGGACTCCTCAAACTCAGCCCAATGTTTGGCCATGGGTCTCTGAATCTGCCTCCATCAGTTACTGGATAAAGGCTCTCTGATGACAACCAGGGTAGTCACCAATCTAATCATAGGAGATGGCCAATTCAGGCTATGTATCCACTACTGCCAGAAGTCTTGGCTGGGGTCGTCCTTGTAGACTTGTGGGAGTTTCCCTTGCATCAGGTTTCTACCAGACCCAGAAAGCCCCCTTTCCAGTCATCTCTCATCACTTTCACCCTCTGCTCACCCTCCCAGCCCAGTCTCTCAAGCTCTCATGCCCACCAGCCCCTAGTCTAACCAGGAGATCTCTATTTCCCCCTCCCAGGAAGGCCTATGGGGATGCACTAGCACATCCTTAAAGGCTGTATAAGGAAAACATGTCTTTTGATGCACTTGAAGAAAACCAAATCTCTGATAAACTATACAGTTCATGGACCCTGTTGTTTGTGAAGAAAGAATCTCTTCGCTACTTATTCTCAGCCACCAAACAGATGAATAAAAGCCACAGAGACAAGAATGTGGCCTTGCATTTCTAGAGGGGGGATCCATATAAACAACATCAGAAGTCACTGAGAGAAGCATTCTTACAGATAAACAATTTTCAGATGAGAAAAGCAGGAGGCCATTTTAATCCTCTGCCTTCATTCTTAACTGTATAGCCTTTCCCTAATATGGCAAAGCCTTTGGTTTAGTTCTCAGAAGCAAGCAAAAAGCTAAGTGTTCAGAAGAGCAGGACTTGAGGTTCCCAAATTTGATGCTGTCCAAAGCCTGAATTTCTGACACTGAGTCAGATTTACTGCCTGCATTTCTTTGAGACCTTTGCAAATCTGATTTCTTCACAGCAGCCTTGCTTTTGAACTAATTCCTTGACATTCTAGCATTTTCTTACCAGGCTTGAAAATTAAGCTGTGTGCTTCTAGCAAAAACATACCCTGTGTCTGCCAGGGGAATAGGCCAGGCTCCTTGCTGGTATGATTTGAGATCCGGTTTAGAATAAATCTATTCTGTTAGTACAGCAGTTCTCAAAATGACAGTCCACAGGCTGTTAGCATCAGCCTCCTCATTTGGGACCTTGTTAAATATGCAAATCCTCAGTGTCTCTAGCTTAGTCTGCTCATCAGACGTTCTAGGTGAGGACACAGCAATCTTTTAACAAGACGCCTATGATTTCAATGCATGCCAAAGTTTAAAATTACTGAATTAGTGTCCTATCTGTTTTCTTCTTGTGATGCCTGTTGGCACAATCGATTAAATGCGGAAGGACTGTGTCCAACAACTCAGCAATTTAGCGGGCTGCACGACCCTGGCTCCTGGTTCAGCCTCTGTGCTTTTTCATTTATTCATTTTAAAGAATACACCGAAGAGCTATAATCTAGTTCTCATTTTTCTGTGTTTGCTGATGAGTAACAAATAGAGGGCTGTGCTATCCCATGCTAATCTTAACTGTCTGACTAATGCTTAGCAATGGCTTTTGCACTAAGGTTGTCCTTGTGATTACCAGCCTCTTCGTCTTCTTTGGATTTAAACTGCAATATTCTAGCACATTTGTATTCCATAAATCACTGGGGCATGGATTGAATGTTACATGCTCATCTATCTATAATTAAAGTTAATACAGATTTAACCATTAGGAAACTCTCATGCTTTGAGAATTGCTATAATCAAAGAAGGCATGACCTTTATTCTAATAAGCAAAGGTTTTTTTTCTCTTGAAGCATTTGAGGCCAAGGAATGAGATATAGCTTCCCTGTTATATACAAATCTTCAACATATGAAGGTTAGTAGTCCAGAAGAGTCTGAGTATCTTCAAGACACAGGTGGTGGCCTAGGCAAGTATTAACCATGGAGATGGAACTAACAACTCATATACTGGCCTGTCAAGAACGGAGGAGAGTAGCTACATACCAGAAGTGTCACATTGAAAACATTCTTTGGAAGTTGCTATTGTAATTTTCATCAGAAAAGAAATTGATGAGCTAAATAAAGTAAAAAGAAACACTGGAGATAATAGCCTTATCAAGCAAGTTATCATTATGAGCAATTGAACTGTAGACAGAAGATCTTCCTGCTAGTCTAAGCATTGCAGCTTCTCACCTCTATTTCCTTGAAAAACTGTATTGTCTCTCTGTATATCACATGCAAGTCTTATAAAAGAGAGATAAGAAATGCCTAAGTCCCCTAGATGGGATGATGCCATGGATATTGATAAAACGTGAGTGTGGTATACAGTGCTAAAATGTTAATTTGATGCAAGTTAGAATCACTAGAGAAATGGGCTTCTGGCATGTCTGTATCATTTCAATTTAACTGGGAAGTCCACCTGTTGTGGGTGGTACCATCCCTTAAGCAGGGGACCCTGGACTGTATAAGAGTAGAGAAAATAAGCTGAGTACTATCATATTTACATTTCATAATTTCTTATGACTATGGATATGATGTGACCAGTTGCTTCAAGCTTCCAAAACCTTGACCTGCTCTTATAGACTGTAATTTAGAACTGTAAGCTAAAATGAACACCCCTTCCCATAAGTTGCTTTTGCCAGAGTATTTAATCATATTTTCTCCAGTTTTACTGGGAGATCACATTTACTACACACTTTCGTAAAAACAAAGAGAATTTGAAGTATGCAAGGAATTGTTGGAGAGAGCAATTTACAACTGTGTGTGAGTCAACAGGAAGCCCATGCTTTAGTCGTACACTTTTATGTTATTAGCCACGGCTTCATCCAGGTCACTTCACTTCTGGTCTGCTTCTTTACAAAATACTTCGTGCTGTATTAAGGAAAGTTGCATGCCCAAGACTTCTTAGTACATTTCTTAGAAACTTCCTGTACATCTGTAGTACTTATAAATAATTTACAATAGGCATCCAAAGCACATAGGGGGAAATTCAGAACTCCTTAACACCACGCAAAAACCTACAGGCAACTAAGGAATGCTGAGAGCGGGAGAAATAGTTTTCCCCAGCAAAGACCACACCTATTGGTTATCTAATATCAAATGAACAACCCTAAAAACATGCACACAAGTAACATTATACAGACTGAGAAAGTTTTATTTAGGAATATGTATAAATACGCATGTAACAATAATTAAAGAAAAATGGGGCCATGAATTTGAAGGAGAACAGAGAGGAATATATGGGAGGATTTGGAGGGAGGAAAGGGAAGGGGGAAATGGTATAATTATAATCTCAAAAATAAAAGAAATGATTAAGAAATCATTTACTAAAAATATCAAGGAGATGGAAATATAAATTTGTATAACCACTATGGAAAACTATTTGCTAAAATTCACTAAAGCTTAGCATACACATACAATTGCCTTGGTAGCATCAGTGCTCCATAGATACAAGTCAGAAACACAAGCATATGCACACCAAAAGGTGTGCACTAGAATGTTCATAACAGGCAGTGTAGAATTATCAATAATTACAACCAACCCAAATGAAGATGAACTGAAGATATAAATTAATGTTATCTACTCATATATTGATTACTATTAGTGATGACAACGTATTATCTATAGGACTATTTAAGAAGAACACATTGCACAAATAAGCTATTCAGTATGGTAAATCATATGAAGAAAAGAATGTTAGAAATATATTTAGAAGAGAATCCAAAGGAGGCAACATTCATCAATGCTGTTGGAAGTCAGTATAAAGAGTAATCCAGCACTGACTAGAATGATACCGAAGTGAAGCCTCTAAGGAGCTAGTAATTGTTTCAATCTTGTTCTGGTTACATGGTGTATTCCTTTTGTAGAGCTACTGAGCTATTACTTCATACCTTTGTAGTTTCCTGTAAGTACAGTAAACATTCAAAAGAAGTCTATGTAGGTAAGTGTGGTAATCTATGTCTATATCCCCAGGTTTAGGGGAGGTTATGATGGGATGATTGGGTGAGATCAGCCTGGGCTACATATAAACATCCTTAAAAGCTAGAGAACAAAAGTATTTCAGGGTTAAGTTTGATGAATTCAAGGGATCAGCTAGCTGTTATAATCTTGATCCTGAGATGTCATTACTGTTGAGACAAGGCTGATGGCAGGCTTCACCAATGTGACAAAGTGAGGTGGACTGACTGAATCTATTCCCTTCAGCCACATAGGTCTGCCTTTGCCCTGACACACCTCAGTGTGACTTTACTTATATCCAGCACAATTTATACAGGGTGGTACTCAACAGCCGAGTGTTCAAAATTTTTCTGAACAGTGCAGTTTCAAGAAACTTCCACTGGGTGGCAAGGATGCCATTTCTTGCAGTCTTCATGCTTAGACTCTCTCCTGCCTTCCTCCCTAATTTTTTCCCCAATGCACACATTTTCTTTTCCATAGCCATTGAAACCTAGAGAATGTAATTTTATATATCATAATGTTCCTAATAACTGCTCCATGTCTCAATTAACTTATAGGACTGATATATAGCTTAAGAATACTAAAGAAATTAGGAAGGAAAAAATAAGAGATCTGTAGTGAAACAGAATTTCTTAAAGTAGAAAATTAGAATAAGAAGTGAATAGGGAATGGAATAACAGCAGAAAAGGTTGCAGGATGATGGAATAAAACAATGATGTGTCTTTTTGAGATGCCTCCATCCTTTTTAAAAATTGGCCTGAGTATCTGGTAAAACCAGACTGCATTTACATTGGCACCAGCTTCAAAATGGTAAAGAGCACCCTTCCCCACCACAAACAGCTGCTGTTACTCTTCCATTGTGCATCCACATACTTTTGCAATCTGATGCATTTAATAACTCCGATAAAGGGATGAACAATGTTCCTGCATGATGGCTTCCATCTGTAATCTCAGCACTCAGGTGGTTGAGGCTGCTCCCATCTACCTAGCAACTCCCAAAGCTACATACCCAGACCTTGTATCAAAAGAGGTGAGAGGAGAGCAGTTCCTCTAGTTATTTAAGTTGAGTTGGTACATTTTACCAGTAAAGGGCATCATAGATGCATTTTTAGCTCTGAACTTGGGACTCAAGAGTCCTTGAACAATTCTGCTTTCATTCTTGGATGACAGCTTTTTTTTTACTTATTTATATTTTTTTACTTACTTATTCTTATTTATTTATTTATTTATTTATTTATTTATTTATTTATTTATTTATTGGTTTTTTGAGACAGGGTTTCTCTGTGTAGCTTTGCGCCTTTCCTGGAACTCACTTGGTAGCCCAGGCTGGCCTTGAACTCACAGAGATCTGCCTGGCTCTGCTAGGATTAAAGGCGTGTGCCACCACCGCCCGGCTTGGATGACAGCTTTTGTCCTGTGAATTAGGTTGAGCTTTCAGGCTGGAAGATGAGCTGCCCTGTTGAACAGTCATTCCAATTGGCCCACTCAGTCCACTTCTAGCCTTCCTACCCACAAATGACTATCAGTAAATAAGCAAGGCTTGACAAGAGAACAGGAGCCTCATTTTCAGCAGAACCATAGGATGTCACAGAGACTTGCTACAGGACTCGGGGGCGCGGGGGGGGGGGGGCTTTTTACTTTAATGATGTCTAACCTGCAAAAATGTCAAACTCAAGCACTTAGTCTCTACTAACGTGTCTCCCTGTAGTGTTGCTATATGGCTAAAGCTGTAACTTAGAAGTCCTGGTAACTAGGAAAACTGGAGATTGAGAATAATTACTCTTTTTTTTTTTTTGGTTTTTCAAGACAGGGTTTCTCTGTGTAGCTTTGCACCTTTCCTGGATCTCGCTCTGTAGACCAGGTTGGCCTAGAACTCACAAAGATCCTCCGCCTCTGCCTCCCTAGTGCTGGGGTTAAAGGCTTGCGCCAGCACCGCCCGGCAAGAATGATTACTCTTGAGGTGTTACTATTCCTATATATGCTCTTACAGGATTTTAAACCTCATAACTGACAAGTTGGTATTAGTTGTAAATGGTGAATTTGGTTCAGTCACTAATCGATGCAAAAGGTGACTGGGAGGTTCCAACTCACTGGGTGCTCCACACAGGCCCACATTGTGACTGATAGTTTAGGTCTTCCCAAAAGCATCTGAGAAGGTCTCTCTGTGCAATCTTGTTGGCATTCTCCATAGTTAAAAGTTATAGAAAGAGTATAGGTGACCAAGAGATAGATGATTGATTAATAAATAGATTGAATGGTAGACAAAACTAGGTGAAGACACATAGGGTCTTTATTTGTTAATAGCTCTCCATTGTACATATTGAAGTTTCTGAATTTATCACATGATTTATAATTACATTCAGGGGTTTTCTTCTGTGCTAATTTGTAATGTTTTGAAGGTGTCCGTGTTCGTGTCCGTGTCCGTGTCCGTGTGTGTGTGTGTGTGTGTGTGTGTGTGTGTTTGCATTTGCATTTGTGTACATACATACTGTTGGTTCTCTGCTTTGGATATGATCATTAAAAATAGTTCATTTTAAAATTGAAATTCTTTATCAAAAGAAGTTATTATGTTTACCTATCTTGTTAAGTGTTTTTGATTAATTTTTATCATAAATAGTTACTGAATTTTACTGTTTTCCTCAATCAATTCTGTAGTTTCTTGAAATGTGGGTCATGACCCTCTATGGGATCACAAAACTGAATGTGAAGACTATAAAAAATATGGCAACAGTGAAAGGTTTCTGAGTATGTAGTGACCCCAAACTGATTGAAAATCAAATATATAATGAATCTACTGTGTGTCTGACAGTATTCATCCATGTTCAATTGCAAAATTTCATTGCAGCCTTCGTTCTCGATAGACAACACGTACACTTTGTACTGTGCATGTCACCAAGGCAGACAATGCCAATGAGCACTGTCCAGAACCTGTGACCTCAGAATCAAGTCTATTGTATGATATGAATTGTAACATTTTAACTGTACTTACCAGTTCCTACTTAGAATTGCATTGTTAGAATATTTGATTTCCAAAAATATATCTGAGTTGCTGACTTGAGTTTCATTTTTAAAAATATCATAAAAAGGAATTGCATCTTGGGATTAGGCCAAAATTCCAACAACTTTTAAAATAACTCTAAACGTAACTTCTTTAGTATAGTGTTGCACAAAAAATGTCTTCTCAGAATTTATTATTATAAAAATCAAAGTAATGATCAATTTTTACAAAACATTGAAGATGTTCTAAACCCTAGAATATCAAATATTCAGCCAGAATTTAATTCTTTATGTAAAACAAGTAAGCACTTTGAGCTCTATAGTATGTAGACTTGTTTTTCACCTGCAATAAATACTAAAATTTTGAGTCTGATAGAGAATTGGTTGAATATGTATTTGTTATCATTTATTATCAGTAAGTTTAATTGCATACATAGATTATATACTTACATATCTAGGGTGTATATGTATATATGTATACCAAGTGTTTTTGGTGAAAGGGTCATGAATGGGAAGTTTAAGAACTGTTGCTCTATTACTCTATTTCAATGGTCTTAAAGCTGTTAAATTTGGGTCATGTGAAGCAAACACTACTACTGAGCTCCCTCCTACATCCTTAAAGTTTGGTTCAGAGTCTCACATAGCTCAGGCTAGCTTTGAACTCACAATCCTACTGTATCAGCCCCCAGAATGCCCAGCAACTTTTTCTTCTTCATATATTTGTATAATTACAACATGGATTCTGGCATGTATTTGAGGCTGGTATTTGCCTGATGAGTAGAATCAGCTAATGGTTTGTTCACCAAATGCTGATAGACTACCATGATGACAATTGAAAGATATATGGTGATTGCTGAATATTTCAGAAGAAATGCTAAATTTTCTTGAAGGCACAGATTTTATTTGTACTGTTCAATTTTATGTTGCCAAGCCAAACAAAATTCTAGGAATAAAATAGGACTAGAAACATCTTTGATGAATGAAATAAACATACTTTTTAAGATCAAAATCCACAGCAAAGATTTCAAGAATCAAAGAAACAAATTTCTATGCATTGTGTTACATTGGACATAGGAGTCAATTTGTTTTAAATACACAAAATAGCAGGATACTAGGAGGCATGTTTTTGTAATCCATACAAAATTATAAATTGCATTTGAAGAAAACAGCTTAAGATACATCTCACTTGAACATTATTTTCTTTGTAGCTTTTGAGAAGATTCACAGTGGGCTTCCAAATACAGAATAATTAGCAAGGCAAAACACACTTGTGGTCATAGAAGAAAAAAATGGTAGCTGATTGTTCACTGTCAAGCTGTGGCTTATCTCGAATTCTATCTGTTTCAAGGTTCATTTACAATAAAGAAGTTTCAAAATAGTCATTAAAGGTCTCAATTCCCTATACCTGCTCTTTTTGGAATACAGCTTCGTGACTAAGCCCCTCTCCATAGGAAAGCACATTGAATTACCTAGGTAGTGTAGGAGTTTATTCTCTACCACTGTTGTTGCTAAGTTGATTCTGGAGACATTTTGAAATTATTATTCAAGATCCAGGCCGGAAAAAATAATTGAAAAACTACATAAGGCCAGAAATGCTTGAATTCACACCAGTGTCAGAGTTCACTGAATAAATGTCTTAATTTGTCATTGTAAGATGGATCTAGAAATAGTGAACATATCAAAAGAAACATCTATTGTGATGTGATGATTTCTTTTTGAGAGATGCGTACTGCCAGAGAGGATCTGTCATCCACATTCTTCCAACAGAGCTGGTGTTCCTGCTGTGGCTATGAAGGACAGCTTAATGTAATGTGTGTAGAAAAGAGTAGAAATCCTTGCACAGACTCTGGGTTTTCATGTGCTTAAGAGCAACTGTAAGGAGCACTTGTGTGTTCTTATAATTTGATGTCTTTGGACCCACCCTTTCTCAATGATCACACTTCTTAGGTTATATCAAAGACAGACTATCCTATAGAATATGGAGGCATGCTGAGCTACTCATATTAGAAACTGACTCCTCACCAAAACTTTTATCACTCTCTGGCATTGTAAAACTTTCCACTACTGGCTTTAACAGTATTTAACTCTCAGGATAAGGAAAAACTTTAAAATGAATGAATAATAAATCTATTTATGAACTCTGTTATCTCTAATTAATAGCTGAAACTTCAGGGAAGAGTCAGGGTCTAAGTTTCTTGGTGGTGTTCATTTTTTGGCTTAATGTGCACTTCCTACTAAAATGGAACTAAAAGTAGAAATTACCCAAACATTCCTCTGGAGTCTAAGTTGGTACTTTTCTTTTAATGTAGCTCAGTGGTGGAGCATTTGCCCTGAAAGCATAAGGACATGATTCAACAAGTTCGAACTAACCATCAAACAAAGATGTGTTTATGCGCTGCAATGCTCAGTCACAGTTTTTAAGTATGTTCAAAAGGTCACATTGTTTTATTCTACATGTGCCCTTTATTTTAAACTGTGGCTTCCTTCTCTCATTTTCCATTTCACTATAGTTTTTTGCATTCCCTTTGCCATTTCCTTCTATTTGATTTATACTACCATGTAGCATGAATCTTAAAAGTTCTTATTAATAAATAAAATAAAACTGGAGCCAAGTATTGGGGTGAAGCTGGAAGATCAGAGAACCAGAACAAGCCACAGCTAACCTCACCTGGCCAACTTCTCAGCTGGTCTTGTTTCCTCAGACTGGAAGTTTCTGTGTCCTCATCCCAATGGCTCTCAACTGAACTGCTGCTTGAAAGCCTGAAGCTTAACCAGCTAAAAGCTTAACCAGCCAAATGCTTCTTGTTTCTGGTCTTCACACCTTATATATCTTTCCTTTCTACCATCACTCCCTGGGATTAAAGGCTTGCTTTCTGGGATTAAAGGCGGAGTCACCATGCTTGACTGTATTCTTGAACACATGGATTTCTGCCTCTGGAATGCTAGGGTTAAAGGCATGTGCTACCACTGCCTATCCTCATGTTTAATATTGTGGCTATTCTGTCTCTGACCCCAGATAAGTTTATTAGCATGCACAATATTTTGGGGAACACAATACCACACTACCATAATCTTCATATAACAAACATTACCAAGTGTCTTGAAATCTACATTTGACAGAATCCTAAGAAGCAACACAATGTACAATCCTTTATATAGATTTTAACTCTTGTGCATGGTTGGGACTTGGGGATTTGAGGTGTCACTCATGTAATAAGATAATATTACATAGTAATTAGGAGTGATTTTAGCAATATTACTAGGGTCTCAATAAGTTGACTCCTGAGTTAATAAAAAGGATTATCCAGGGCCTATGCCTGACTTAATCATGTAATCCCTTAACATAACCCCATCTATAAGGAAAGAGATGTTCCTACTAACTTTGAGGTAATAAACTGTGATGTCGTGAGATGGCCATCCCTACTTGAATGTAAGGGTGGCTTCCCAAGGCTGAAAGCAATTCTTAGTTGTCAGCAATAGAGGGGATACTAATGCTCAGTCTTTGAGTCACAACTAATTTAATTCTGCTGAAAACCTAAATAAGCTGGGACCTGAACTTCTAGGAGAGGATGTCACACAACGGACACTTCACTTTCCCCATCTAAAGTGTTGAGCAAAGAATTCATTGATGCCACATTTTGGAGAAACTGTGAAATGATAAAAATGGATTGTTTTAACTGCTGACACAGTGAAAAGTAAGTGACAGAATTATAATTAGAAAAATAATCAGCTTTTTATCCTCTTTCAGGATTCATGTGTTCTTTATCTATATTTTATCCTTCTAAATATGATTCCTATGGCAACAATTTAGACTCTCTATATAATATACATGAAAAATGAGAACAAGAATAAAATGTGTAATCTACAGAAAAATTATTAAATATGAAAGAAACCAATAAGACAAAAAAATCCACAACAAAAGACATAGAGCATACAGAAAACAATTGACATAATATCAGTTATAAATCCTTGTCATGCAGTAGTTTCTCTCAAAGTAAATTAAGAAAACTTCCCATATACAATATTTACAAAGAAATATTTGCAAGGTGGATTTTTGAAGGAAATTTAAAAATAAAATCAGAAAACACTTATATGCTGTTCATAAGGACACTCACTTTAGGTCTAAAGATAGCCAAAGACTGAAAACAAAGCAGTGGAGCAGTTGACTCAAATAGTGACCAACACACTAACTCGAAGTTAAAAGCTATTCTAGGAGAGGAAATAGAGTATTTTTGGAATAATAAAATCACGAACTCGCCATGAAGACATAACAGTTCGAAACGTGTATGAAGCAAGCGCGGAGAACAGATGCCTCCACCACAGTGAAAGAAAACTCAATAGTCCAGTGTTAAAGGCCACGAAAACTCCTGGGCAGGTGGCAGATGGGAAGTCAAAGTCCTTAGACCTGAAAATAGCCCCTCAAATTAGAAACAAATATTTAAACATAAAATATCAAATGTCATATCCCTCCATCCCACCTTTCTTTCCCTTCTTCCCTTCATCCATTTCCCTTCCTTTATTTTATTTCCCTTATTTTAGCTTTTCTTGCTGGCAGATGTGAACTTGATACACAAATTTAATGATGGTACTACAAGGAAACAAAACTTCTGAAGAGCACACCTTACGGTCTTTAGTAAAACAAATCCAAATAATCATGAAGAGATATTTATATATATTTATATATATCAAAATGTCATTATGATAACTTGAGTTTATTTTAAGAACTCAAAACTTGTTCTCATTAACATTTGTCCATGTTAATTTTCAACTAACAATTCTTAAAAAGAATAATGATTTTCAATATAAGTAGACAATTATTTAATAAAACATCTTTTGATTTGCATTTCCCTGATGACTAAGGATGTTGAACAATTCCTTAAATGTCTTTCAGCCATTTGAGCTTCTTCTGTTGAAAATTCTCTGCTTAGCTCTATAGCCCATTTTTTAACTGGACTGTTAGGTATCTTGATGTCTAATTTCTTGAGTTCTTTATATGTTCTGGATATCAGCCCTCTGTCAGATGTAGGGTTGGTGAAGATCTTTTCCCATTCTGTAGGCTGTCATTTTGTCTTGTTGACCATGTCCTTTGCCCAACAAAAGCTTCTCAGTTTCAAGAGGTCCCATTTATTAATTGTTTCTCCTAGTGTCTGTGTTACTGGTGTTATATTTAGGAGGTGATCTCCGGTGCCAATCCATTCAACACTACTTGCTACTTTCTCTTCTATCAGGTTCAGAGTAACTAGATTTATGTTGGGGTCTTTGATCCACTTGGACTTAAGTTTTGTGCACCGTGACAGATACAGATCTATTTGCAGTCTTCTACATGTTGACATCCAGTTATACCAGCACTATTTGTTGAAGATGCTTTCCTTTTTCCAT
This sequence comes from Peromyscus leucopus, assembly GCF_004664715.2. Classification (NCBI taxonomy): domain Eukaryota; kingdom Metazoa; phylum Chordata; class Mammalia; order Rodentia; family Cricetidae; genus Peromyscus; species Peromyscus leucopus. The sequence continues at coordinate 114,311,614 of NC_051066.1, forward strand.
TATATAGTTTTGGCTTCTTTAACGAAAATCGTATGTTCAATGGCGGAGCCCCAGGTGGAGCTCCAGGAGTCCAATCAGCGAGAGAGAGAGGAGGGATTATATGAGCAACAGATATTGAAACCATAATTGGAAAAAGCACAGGGACAAATAGCCAAACTAGCGGAAACACATAAACTGTGAACCAGTAGCTGAGGAGCCCCCATGGAACTGGACCAGGCCCTCTGGATAAGTGAGACAGTTGATTAGCTTGAACTGTTTGGGAGACCCCCAGCCAGTGAAGCCGGGACCTGTCCTTGCTGCATGGGCTGGCTTTTTGGAGCCTGGGGCCTATGCAGGGACACTTTGCTCAGCCTGGGTGAAGGGAGGAGTGGACTGGACCTGCCTTGGCTGAATCTACCAGGCTGGGCTGACTCCTCAGGGGAGACCTTGCTTTGGAGGAGGTGGGAATGGGGGTGGACTGAGGGGTAGGTCTAGGGAGTGGGAGGAGGGAGGATGGGGGAATCCGTGGCTGATATGTGAAATTAAGTTGATTATAAAATAAAATATTAATAAATATCTTATTCATTAAAAATAAATATTTTCAAACTAATAAGAAACATGTTAAAATCTGACAGAACAAATAACATTCTTCAAGATAATAGATAATAGATTATAACATTGATGTGATATCTGCAACAAAATTAAGACATTCACTATGCATGCTCATGTTATTATTGCAAAAGAGATACTATAAGGAGTTCTTAATATGAGAAACGGACAATTTTAGATATAAATATTGTAAGCAACTTACTCATTATACTTGCTATGAATTTTATAATTGTCAACATCAGATACACAAAAGCAGTTGTTTGAATTAAGAGCAAGAAGTAGGGAAAAAGCTGGGGATAAAATCTTTATGAAAAACATTTAGGGACCAGGAACTCACACTCTGAAAATAAACTATATTTTAAACATACCTTGTAAAAAAGTCACAGAGCTTCCACAGATAGATAAGATTATAATTTAGTATCAAAAGTCATAAAAGGAGGATATCAGTAACTTAGAGATAAATGTAGTGCATGGATGGGAAGTTTCAATATGGCAAAAATGTCATTTCTCTCTTGATTAATCTATAAACTCAATGCAACCCAATCAAAATACCAACAGGAACTCAGAAATCAATTTTAAAACTTGCAAGGAAGAGTAGGGATCACAGTGATGCTAATTGGATCACAGAGTAGGGGTCTCCACCTGTACAGTGACAATTGCATTTTAAATGTTTTTGATGAAAGGACTAGAATGTCAATTTACAAATAGACAAATGAGACAATGAAATAAAGAGGCCAGAAACAGAACAATAAGCAGGTTAAGACCAAAGTGAAAGTCAGAGAGGACATAATATGCTGTTAAGTAAAAGGCACCTGGAGATGGTCATCATTGGAAAAACTGTATTTCTACCACAGGGCATATGGAATACTTCAGTAAAATTAAATAAGTACTGAGAGCAGAAAATGCTGCTTTGATTTTGGTGTATTGGAAAGGATTATACATAAGCATAGAAGAAAAAAATGATGACTCCAAACTCATACTACATTAGCAGAATTTCTGTGCATTAAAAGACTCCTTTAAATGTGCAGGGACACACTGGGTGTGATGATCTATGCCTATAATCCCAACACTGAAGGGACAGAAAGAAGGACCTTAAATCACAAGCCAGTCTGTGCTACACAGTCAGATGCTTTTGCAATATATATATATATAATTTTAAGACAATTAATAGAATCCAAGAAAATATTTGCAAAGTACATGCACAAAAAAGTAGAGCATGGGCTTCCTCAGATTCCCTATAGTAGCTGAGGATGACCTTGATCTCCAGATCCTCTCCCATCTACCTCCCCAGTCCTAGGATTTCAGGCATAATACCACACTGGGCTCTAGTTTTCTATTACTGTCAAAACAAATTACTATAACTTCAAAGCTACGACAACACCAGTTAATCATCTTATAGTTCCACAGAAATATGACACTAACCTAAGAAGGTTAAAATTATAGAAACTTGTTAGGTTGACTTTTAGGATATGAAAAATAATAAATTTGTCCAGGATGGTGGGGGGCAGGGGGAAGAACTCTTCTTGCATACTATTGGTGGGAATATAAATTTCTACAGTCATTGTGGAAAACAGCAGAGAGGTTCCTTTAAAAATTAAAAATATAATTTTCATATTACACAGGAATCTCACGACTGTGCATATATTCAAGAGACATGAGTCACTAGGTCAAGAAATAATTGTTGCATTTTTTACAATAGTCAATATAATGGATTGAAGAAAGAGTTCAACAAAGAATGAATGGCTACAGGAAATGTTATGCACATGTGGGTATATGCACACACACATACACACACACAGAGGGGGGGGCAATCCAGTTGAGTAATTATAAAGGAGGGACATTTGCAACAACATAGATTAATCTGGGTGGCACCATGCTAAGTGAAATAAGCTAAGAACAAGATGGAACATAGAGTTATATGCAGACTAAATTGAGAGTAAAATCACGACTACCAATTTTCCTGGATGGAAGAGGACTTGATAACTGGGAGGTGTTACAGGTCATTAAAAAAAAAATCTCAGAAGAAACTGGTATAGTTACTGGGTTAATAATGTTCTATGTGCTCAAATTTTTCTAAGAGAATACATTTGAAATGTTCTTATCACAAAAAATACATATAAATGTGAATTGGTTATGCTAATTTTCTTGCTTTAATAATTCCAACAAGCAATCACATTGCACTTTATAAGCAAAACAATTAAACAAATACGTTAAATAAAAGAAAGGAGTTAGTAGACTTCAGTATAAATAACTTCAGCTCTGTAGATCTCTTTGTTCATTGAGGTTGTTGATAGAATTCAGTGCCTTGTATTTGTGGCGCTGATAACACCCTTTCCTTGTTGACTGTCAATTGAGAGGATTTCTCATCTTCTTCAAGCTTCTTAAACATTCTTTCCTTGGTGTTCAAAGCCAACAATGATTGGTAGTATCTGTTATTCTTTGAACTTCTTGCATCACATCCCCTTGTCCCCTTGACCTCAGACTGTTTCTAAGGGTTCACATGACCACATCACCCCAATCAGGTGATTAGGTTCTTAGTAAAGTCTTCAAAGACTCTTTTTCCATGAAAGGTACCTATTCATGGGTTCCAGGCATTGGGATGTCCAACCTTGGGTAGAGGATTATTTTGCCTCTAGGTCTATCTGTAGCTAGCTCCATCTGTGCATTTATCTTAAGCATTATAAAAATCAAATGCCAATTACCTAAAATTTTACTACCCACAAGCACTAAGAAATAAAGAAAGAAGACCAATAGAAAGGCAGAAAGAACAAAACTGATATTTGCTGTATAATAGAAATTCCTATGCATTGGCTTACAAATTATGAGGCAACTGTTGGCTGTAGCAGAAGACATTTTAATGGAATTATGGGAGAAGAGGGCACAGTGTAATGTGCTGAAAAATGAATGGGCAAGGCAATAGTTGAGCAAAGGGAAATATGATTTAATACATTCTCTTCAATGAATTGGGGCTTAATTTTTCCTTTTAAGTGTGGACTGAACTTATAACTCACTATAAAAACAAGTAGAATGTGACCAAAAAAAAAATAAATGGAACATACCACTGTTTTCTTCATAATTTCTTAGGTTCTACAATTCTGTATGTCCAAGCTGTCATTTCATGAGGCCCCTTTGGTGGGTGTGTGAACTAGCCACACTAAGAAGAACTGGGAGGCCTTATGAAGAGTGGTCAAAACACAGAGGTCTTTACCAAGTCCTGTAACTATGAATCTCAGAAATGAATCTTTTGGCATTCATCAAGGACTAATTGACAGGAGCCCTGGCTGAAAAAATCCACCACAAATTCTGAGGTAGACCCAGGTGAGTCACGCCTATATTTCCAGCTTACAGAAAAGAAATACATGTACATTTCTATAAGACACTAAATTTTAGGGTGATTATATATATGTAAGTAGATAAATTATACAAGATACAGATTTTCAAATGTGTTAACTATGACAGGGGAAGGAAAGACTTATTTTAGAATGGTTTAAAGTATCTTCTGTATCTTCCAGCTAAACAATTTTCATTAGAGTTTTTATGGTTCATTCTTACAGAAATTCAAAAACAGCAAGACATCCAAAATGTTTGTTCACAGTGAAGTGGAAAGAAAATCTGGGTAGCTGCCTCCCACAGATAGTCTTTAGTTACTGGTGAAGAATGGTTGAAGGTTCATAAAATAATTGACACCCAAGTGGACATGTACAGGTGCTTGTCTATTATTCTGCATGTATTACATTTAACACAAAGACAAACATATTTTGATGCTGCTGGAAAAAGGATATCAGAAATATTTAAAATGCAAAAAGGGGCTCAAGAAATGGTTCAGCAGTTAAGAGCACTGTCTACTCTTTCAGATGACCTGGGTTATTCCAAGCATCCACATGGTGGCTCACAACCATCTGTAACTCCAGTACAGTGGATTTGACTCCCTATTTTTGGCCTCTGCAGGACCTAAGCACATATGTGTATGTGGTACACAGATATACATGCAGGTTAAATATCCATACACATAATAAATAAATACTTTTTAAAATAAAGTATAAAAGAGAGTGGGAATAACTGAACGCCAGATCTAGGATTTGGATGTGTACCTTCCTCTGAGACTGGAGGGAAGGGTATCAAGCTATCCCCTATGCTCATACTTCTGTAATGGGTCTATCTCCACAGAAAAGCTTCTTATTTGGAAAGGGAAAAAAATGCCTAACCACACATGGACCAGAAACAGCAATGATAATGACCAGAAGCTCAGAGGAAGGGGTCTAAGAAGAGGTTAAGAATACATTTTGGAATCACCATTGTAGAAAATGGAAATTGAAAAGGATGTGACCTCTAAGGGCCACATGGAATAGTGAGGGTCCAACTAAAATTGGAAACATCCGTATCAGCAGCAGAGCAAAAACAATTTAACAGATGTTGATCTGGGTTTTGATCTTTTGTTCATGCTTTGCCTACTCTAGAAATTCAATTCTTGAACTGATGCAGGGTTATTATTTATAAAGGAATAGACAGGAACATTTCTTAAATACAATGCCCTGGCATGATCACACAACCAGGAGAAGCCCAATTAGCAGGAAAGGAAGTTTCCAGAAACAATTGTGTTCAAGAATTTAAAAGTCACTGTGGTTAATAAGCAGAGCTACATTCATCTCAATTGAGGTCCTCCCCCAGTCTTTCAGGTTTTACCTCTCAAGTTCCAAAGAGTGCTTGTTGAAAACACAAAGGGCTTTCTGCTTAAGGATTTTAATGCTGCTTTTTTTTTTTTTTTTTTTTTTAACCAATGAACCTGCTCCATAGGTATAGAAGGGAACTTAAAACTGTTCCAAAAAGCCTCTATTTCTAGGAGACACAGGCGATTCAGCTTGCATATGGCATGAGTACAACCGAGCCCATCCTTCCTTGGGAAAGTGACTGCAAGCCTTCCACTTCCAGTCTCCTCATCCATAATGGAGCCTCCATTCCTCTGTCCTGATTTACTTTCTGATAAACCTGGACCCTTCATGACTTTCTTCCCAGTGCCGTCCCTTGGCCCTGCCTTCCTTCTGTTTCCTGTATCTTCCAGCTAAACAATTTTCATTAGAGTTTTTATGGTTCATGCTTGCAGAAACTCAAATGAACACAGCAAGATGTTCAAAATGTCTGTCCAGAGTGGAGTGAAAAGAAAATCTGGGCAGCTGTGCCCTTAGATGGTCTTTAGTTAGCTGGTGAAGGATGGTTGAAGATTCATGAAATAATTGGCACCCGAGTGGGCAGCAAGCTCCTACAGCACTTCTCCCTGGGGACCTTGTGTTTGTATTAGCCTCTGATGACACCATGGGTGGCTCCTGAAGTTTGCTTAATCAACAAGAGTGGCGCCTTGAGTTTATGTTTTCATTATTCTGATTAGAAGAGTTACTACCAGGTCAGTAGCAATTTTTCTTGTGGAAACTTTTAATTGACATCTGGGGAAAAATGTAGTGATAAAAGTTAATTTACTTTTCCAGGTTTCCCTGGATTTTACAATACCTGGCTTATTTAAAGGCCACTGCCAGCTATCTTGACAGAACACATGAAAGAACTCTGGAGCAGTAACTTAGACTACCTATTTCCCGGCAAAGACTGAAGTGAATAGAAGGCTCTGGGAAGAGCAACATGAAACAGTGCCAAGGCTCTCAGAGTGAAGTGGCTGTCACTGCCTTTCTTTCAGGTGCAGAAACTTGAGAGCAGTGTTTTTCAAAGTATGCTACATGCACAGCTTGAATTAGAACCCCTGGTGATTCTTTCAGACTGAACTTAGGATCACATTCACCTTTAAAAATCTGAAGCTATGGCCAAGGGCACAGCATTATGTACTTCTGGTTAGCTTTCCGCACAAGTCATCTCGAGGTTACAGTAATTTCTACTTCTCACAATGCCATCAACTCCAGCTTCATCTGGGTTGCAAACATGGTTAAATCAGCAAATCAATGTGTTCCAGTCTTTCACATATCAACACCGAATCTGAACTAATGGGATTGAGCTGCACTAAAGCAGTGGTTTCAATATGCAGGGCCCAGCAGGCGCTTGATTCAAATTCTATTTTTAAAACATCTTAAAGTTTGATATAACAGTCTATATACTCAAATGTGTTATGTTCCATTGTTTAGAGTCGTTTATTTTATTTTATATGTATGAATATTTTGCCTGCATGTATATATGTGCACTATATGTCTGCCTGGAGTACAGGAAAGGGTGTTGGATCACATAAAACTGGATGGTTGGTTGTGGATAGTTGTGAGCTGCCATGTGGGAATTGTACCTGGGTCCAGTCTACAAGAGCAATAAGTACTCTAAACTTTAGACCCATTTGTCCAACACTACATTTCATTTTTTTAATCCATTGGAGACTAAAAATTTCAGATGTTCAACTATATTTTGTGTTAACTTCTGTTTTCTGATCATTTCCTGTGGTCCCTCTGTCTACATTCACTTTGGAAGAGAGTCATATAGGAGGAAGAATTATTTCCAAATAGCTGGATTTTTCTTTTCTTTTCTTTTTAAAGAAATAAATACTTGCATACATATCAAACTGTAACTCTGAGTTCCAAACAGTGGGTATTGTTTAGCAAGACAGTTGTGTTCCAATGTAGCTCAGGCACAGGCAATCTCTGTTCCAGGAACAGGAAATGATGTAACAGATGGACCCAAGACATAGTTTATCATTATGCCAGAATTTTAGCCTTTACAAACATTTCCTGTTCAGCCTATCATGTATACTAATAACTGCTATCATAAGATTCAGAGTAAGGTAATACAGTGATTCTTTAAACAAAATATAGGTCACAGGCTAAAGAAAAATATGGCAAAAATGAGAAAAGAAACCCATGGTTCTGAGGTAATGTGTCCAACATGTTTTTGACCCAAGAGTGATAGAATAAGGTAAAAGTCTTCAAGGGAAACTTCTCCAGCATCCAGGGACAATAGAATGTATTGTCTTTTACTAGGAATTTGGTGCCACATTGTAAGGCCATCTATTGTGCTGAAGTACTTACAGTGTTTTACTTTATGAGCTTTCCCCCAAATTCTTTGACAGCTTTTCTCAATGTTAAGTAACATAATTAAAGCAAACATAGAAAGTATAAAGATAAAGATTTCTGTTTCTTTTGGCATAAGAATCAGACAGCTTTATGTGAAAAGAAATCTATGCAAGCAAAATTATATCTAAAGACTATAATGTATTATAAATATGTTTAAAAGGTTAAAAATATTATCCAAGGAATCATTAGATTTTAGTAAGGAGGATGAGTTTCAATGGCAGTATAGGCAAGCAACATCAGAGGGCCATCAGTCTCTTTGATGACAGTCCACATCCAACAATTTAATTCAGAATGTTTGATCAATGATAGTGATCATTTGGAATTAAACTGAGTAAGGACTGTATTGTGGCCAGTGTGGTTCAACTAGTCAGTTTGGGGCTTAACAATGACTAGAAGACTCACTTCTAAGTTTCTGGCTTTGTGGTCCACTGCTGAGACCTTCTTGAGGGTCCTCCTGGTATGGTTGGTGGCATCCCTGAGAATTAATTATCCAAAGGCTCAAAACAGTAGCCATAACATGACTTATGATTTGTTCTTGCAAGTCATATACACTGGTACTTTTGGAACATTCTGCTAATTATACTCTTCTTATGTTCACACGGAGGCTACATAGGGCATAAATAGCCAAGTAGAAATTAATATGGACATCTTATAGTCTAGTGACTACATTCTTTCCAAATAAATTCTATGTCTCTTACTCTTTTCCAGTTCCTCACCTACTTTAAATGAATAAAAATTTCCATAATTCTCTAAAACTTAAACCCCTAACCCACAGAGCCCATTAGCAATTCCTATTAAGAGAAACAGAAAAGAGGCTACTGAGAACCAAGATGCTGGAGGATACTGAAATACTGAGACCAAAGACACACATACACTGGAGGGAATCTGCTAAGAAGTGGTACACACCAAGGATAACCACAACAACATCATAGTGACCTACTCAGAGAGCTAAGAAAGTATGCCGTATTACAGGGTCTCGTACAGCACAGACTTCAGATCTAAGTGCGGGCCACACGAGAACATTGTCCATGTAGGCTTGGAGCCTCCAGCATCTCTAGTACTGTTTAGCTTTATTTAAATTTTGTGTAACTAAAAAAGAAGCACCATTTTTAGTTTGAGTGCACTTTCACCTATACTTGGAAATCTCAACTCAGAAACAGTGCTACTTCCATTCACTTCTCATCTTCCGTTAAAGAGAGGGAAGAGGCTCTACCATTGCTAAGACTTCAGTGCCATGTCTCTCAGAATTCCTCAACTCCTAGTACAATCTGTTTTGTGGATTTATTGTAGTTTTCCATTGGGAATGAATTTCCAAAGTAATTTGGATATTCAAAGGTATTAGTAAGACAGAGTGTGGGCTGAAGATAAAGTGAGAGCCATGACAGGCTCCAAACCTTATTCCATTAACTGTGCAAACCAAGCCGACTGAGTCTGTAATGTGAAACAAATAGGAAAGGAAAAACATAACTGATGGACAGAAGCCAAAATAAATAAAAATAAAAGTTTGTAGGAAGAAAATGCAGATCGAAGAATGTGAATGTTTCAAGATTAACCATTTCAATAAAATATATAAGCCAAATTAAAAAAAGAGTCCTGATTCTTATGTTATAGCATCTAGCTTATAATCAGTGATATGCTAACACAAGCTTAATATCTGATAGTGTGTGTGTGTGTTACCATCATAGTCAATTTGAAGCTGTAAACATGCTGCTACATTTACAATTGAAAAGAAACACATGAGTAAGAAGTCCAACACATCCTGTTGTAGTACACAGTAAACACAATTCTTCTTTCCTTATCACTCTCTTCTATTTGATATTGGCTAATGTTTGAGGTTAATATTGTAGACTTTTCTTTTAGTGTCTTAGACTCTGTGAACTATATCATCTGTCATAACTATTCAATTGTGCTGTTAGAGTTCTAATGTATCAGGTTGTAGTTTTCCATGGTCTTAAGTGATCAGATTCCCTGGCAGCAGAGCTTGAGACAAGGGTACATGCATGTTGAAGCTGAAAGATGGGGTGAAGTCTCTAAAGGAATGAGGAGAGGATACGTAAAGTTGTGCTGAACCAGAATGTGGCTGCAGGTAAACAACGTCCAACTGTAGTTTGGTTTCCTTAAGGGAGTTTTGGAATGTTAGACCACATTGCAGTTGTATCCTCATGGCAGCCATGAGCTTAGACATTTTTGTTCCCATGTCAGGTAATCATTGTCTGAGATCCACAGTGGTCGTACAATCTCTGAACTATCTCTTCTCTGAACAAGGTGGCTCAGTAGAGGGCAACAGTTCAGAGAAGGTTCTATTTCTGGACCCTAAGCTGATAACCACCCAGATGATAAAGGGAATCTAGCATAGTCCCAGAAGTATACCAAACATAGCATAAGTTCTCCAAAAGTGCATGTAATACTCTGGGGGGTTCACCTCCCCTGCTGTTTTAGCAGCCTAGTGTGAGAGCAAGAATTGCACTTCTAAGTTCCCAGGGAATGTTGTTAGTATTACTGATCCCAGGTCCTTACTCTGAGAACTACACATTAGAATAATAATTCCTGAGTTTAGAACAGTGTAGTATGAATGAAGAACGTACTTCCTAGGCTCCTGTACTGGGCTCTCGGTCCTGGATGGCAGTGCTGTTTGGGGAGGTGGTGGAATCTCTGGTGGTCGAGCCTTGCTGGAGGTGCTACATCGCTGGGAGCGGGCTTTGAAAATGCACAGCAGCACCACACTTGCAGCTTGTTCTAATTTGTGTTTGCAGTCAGAGATTCGAACTCGGACTCTCTGCTTCCTACTCCAGCTGCCGCGGCCACACCCCCACTACCATCTTGCGTGTTTGCTCTGGAACCACACAAACTCTTCCTCTATCAGTTGCTTTGACTGTGGTATTGTACCACAGCAACAGACAAGGAAGTTAACACAGAGAAGAGCTTGGAGGATCCAGCGTGTTGTTCTGCTTTGTGCTGCGATCAGAAAGGTGGTAATGAAACACGCCCGCAACGGCTTTCATTCTTCCTTACATTCAATAACTCTACCTTGCTTATTCAAGATGCACTTGTGTTATGTTGGATGAACTTAGTAAAACAATTTAAACAGTACCCAATATAAGAACTTAATTCTCTTTTGAACTGTTATTACCTTGCTTCTGACTACTGACATCTATATTCCATCAATCGCCACCACAAAATTCTTTAAAAAGATAGTTATAAAGAATTGTATTTTAACCAGGCCTGATTTTTGTCATTCAACTTGTGTGAGGCAGGAGAGAAATCTAAACTACCATCTATGCCCAAGGCTTACCTTGGCACCTACACGAGGCATCTCACCTGTAACAAACGCTGGCAGTGGAACATGAAGGGCAGCTCCTCTTGCCAGATACCTGTGCAGGTGGAAACACAGCTGCTTATGCAAGATGGCAAACAGCCTTAGTGCTAGAGATGAGGGACACAAAAACTGCACTGTTGGTTGGGTCATTTAGACATGTTACCTTAAATTCACTTTCCTCTTTTGAGAGCACTGTTGGCAGGCTCCCAAATTATTAGCTCCTTTAATAAGAAAGAGGAAAATAACAGATAACAGTATTACTGGCATTCCCCAACTTACAAACATAATGTGTATTAATTTTGCAGTTTTATTGTTCCTTTTAATCCTATAGTAAGGCCAAGGGTGGATGTGCTTCACATAACATAAGCACAACATTTCAGAACTGGAGTGGGTACTCACAAACTTTGGTATGCGCTCTATCTTGTCACTTCAGTTTGAAATGAGACCGAACAGTTTGTCCCTCACAATACAGAAACATCTGCAAGTAGTTAACATTTTTAATGTCCTAGCCTGGACCTGGATGACTTCTGTAATATCAAGGTCTTGCTCTTGTATTCTAAAGTTCCCTGAAGTACTTCAGAAGACTATGATAGTGAAGTTGATGTTTCTGGAACCCTATGTGCCCTTTCCTCTGCATATAGTTTCACTATGAAATGTCAGCCGGTCCATGGATGAAGAGCTGATGTGGTTGCAGAAAGTGCTATAAGACAGTGGGAACATCATGGGAGCTACAAGTTCCATCATATATGGAAGTCTGACATTTCAAATAGTCACATTAAAAGAAATGGAGAAATAATTTTAACATTTTGCTCAACGCAGTGCATCTAAAATATTGCAATTCAACATAATCAGTATAAAAATAGAGGCATTTTGCATTGTTCACACTGAAATGAAAGTCTGGTGTGTTTAGAATCCTTACATTCAGACTAGCCACACTTCAAGTACCCAGAATTTCCATGAGGATAGAAGTGACCGGACATCTCTAGTCTATGTTAACCCCTTAATTTATGAAAGAAACAGAAGCTCAAGGCCCAAAGTGACTGGTCTAAAATCAAAATACTGATTAAAGAAGAAAAATAAGTAGTTACACCCAGCAATTCCCACACTACAAAATCACATCTCCCAAATTACCCAGGGGGCTATTTCATTAGAAATTACCTCCTAGAAGAAAAAATCTAAAGTACAGACTCTGCTGGTTTCAGGGTAATCATTAAGCAGTTTAGGAGTATAGACAGGTATGGTGGTGCACACTTCTAATCCAGCACTGGGGGGCAAAGGTTTATGGGGTATCTACTTTGAGGTCACTCTGAGATACACAGAAATATTCTGTCTCTCATAATAAACTAACAAATATGCAAAGGGAGGGGCATAGGGCTGAGATTCTCACCTACTTCTTCCATGCACTAACCCTAGCCTCAGCAGGTTACTAATGTTTCAGACCCTCCATGTCTTAATTGTAAAGTGAGAAGTATAAGCACTAAGTGTATTAATGTATACATGAGGGTACAACATATATATACATACGTATATATATATGGTAATACATATAAAATTCAGAAAGAAGCCTAGAACAAAGAAACCATCAGATAAGCTTGAGTTATAGGTTACTGAAATGTTCACAACATTAAGGGTATACATTATATGAATATACATTAAGTCTGAATCCATATGCTTCTGACAGTCCTGTACCACATGGGAAGGAAAGAGTTCAAAGTGTGCTGCTATCTACTTAATATTTTTCAGAGTATTGTTTAATTAAAATGTCTGGGAAAAAACTGAATTCCTGGTTTAATTTCATTTAGCCAAAATTCTCAATCTAACCCTCCCATTTTCAATAATTGGGTTAATTAAGGTGTTACAACGCTGCAAAAGCAGAATTTTAACCCTGATCTCTAAAAGGAATGCAAATGTATTTTCACTTTTCTTTCCAATAGAACGAAGACATACATAATTAACAGAAATATAATTGGATACACAAAAATTGTGAGTGCCTAGATTCAACATAAACCCAAGCCATGTACTGACTACCAATTTAATGAAAAATATGACCCACAGTCAAAAGTTCCTTCAAAGTCTAGTTATATAACTTGGGTGAACCAATGTCAAAATAATTTTCTTTAATGCAAAAACATAAAAAATGTTCTGCAAAACATGTCCTATATCCAACAGCATCTGATTATTAAAGAATATTACTTTTTCTTTCTTTCAAAGGGTTTTTAGTAGCTGATGTCATTTGAGGAATTTATCTGGTGAATTTATTGTGGAGAGATTGTGAAATGGGTCACAGCCTCATAGTTTACTTTATACACTTTATTATTTGAAACCATGCTGAAGAAATGTGTAATTTCATTTCAGCAGGTAACATTTGCCCTTAGAATTTGGAAAGGTTTTATGTGCTAAAAGTTGAATTATTTCTCAGGGAGTTTATGATTTTAGATTTATATGTAGTGTCTAAGTAAGGTAGAGGCCTTTTGCGTAGTAGTAATGTCACCCTCTGATCTCTAAGGATCGCCTTGGCTGGTGGCATGCTCAAGAGTGGGGATATTCAGAGTGATTTGTAGAGGCTACAAAGTGTTTTTCAGAGTATATAACTGTCGAGATATGCCTTTGGGTTATAATGGGGCTGCTGGTGTGATTCCCATTCGTTATTGAAATTAGTTCCTGCCTTGGATGGTCCATGGTCTCCTACACAAAAATAATAGTAATAAAGTGAGACTTGTCCTTCTGCTTTACACCAGACATTTTCTTTCTTGGTGGAATCTGAATATGTTTTATCATAATACCCTTTCCCCTCCCATTGGCCCACCTAGCAGCTCCTTTTACCTTTTTATTCCAGTCATTCTTTGGACCATATTGACACAGACCTTAGGAGTCAAAGTGTCCTTTATTCTTCATGCCCAAAGGAATATTTTAGTGATAACTGTGATTGTAGTGTTTGCTGATTGTTAACATTTTAAAGTGCATCAATGACTTGCAGATTTGGAAAATCAATAGCTTATTTTCTTTCCAATTCATCTGATGCAAAATAGTTCAAGTCAGAAACAATTTCACTAATAGCAGTGGAGATGAGTACATTAAGTGTATTGTCAGACTCATACCCACCATTTGTGCCAAGTGTGAGGACTCTGTTTTTTATCTAACACTGTAGAGTTATGACTGATAGACATGGAAACAAAGGGGATGAATACCTTTCCTACTCTAGCACTCATTATAAGACTTCGGCAAATCTTACTGACTTTTTTCTCTTTTTGGTTTTTAGTTTTTGTTTTAAATTTTAGTTTTAGATACCATGGAGATCTAACCCATGGTGTCTCACATGTACACAAGAGCTCTACAACTGTCTCAATTCCCAGAATCCTCTGAGCCCTTATACATGCTACAGAACTCAGAAATCCAGGGGAAGATCCTTTTGTCTTCACATTGACTCTTCCTTAGAAACACCAATCAATTTCACCTCCTGCCATACTGGAAAAATCCCTCAGTCATCGAGCCTCAGGCTGACCACTGCAGGACAGGTAGCATATTCTAACCCACTTCATTCTCTTGCCTATGTTTGAATCTAGAATGGAGATTCACCAATCAAAGATTGAAGAGGGCTTACATACTTTAATAATCTCATGGCTTCTGGCTTTTTCTGTGAGGGATCACAATCCTATTTGATGTGTTTTATATAAATTCCTTCATTTAATTCTCATAAGCACTCAAGTATACATTCTAACTAAGCAATATGTTTATGTAGTGTCTTAAAGGTAGATTTCCCCCAAATTAGAACTGATGAAACAAGAAAAAAATTTCTTAGTGACAACTCTAGGAAATAAGGGACATTTGTGGTGAGAAAGAAAGAGTAAGGAAGCCCATAACTTGGACTCAGCATTTGTGATGTGCAATGTTAGCGGTGAATTCCTCAGATTCCTGCATAGTGAGGTTATTTGCACAATAGGTGTGGGTAGATCTTTTATTTGTTTGTTTATTATTCTTGTTTTTTGGGTTTTAGTTTAGGATTTTTTTTTTTTTTTGTGGTTGTTGTTGTTTTCAAGACAGGGTTTCTCTGTGTAACAGCTCTGGCTGTCCTAGAACTCACTCTGTAGACCAAGCTGACCTCAAACTCACAGAAATCCCCCTGCCTCTGCC
Source organism: Peromyscus leucopus (assembly GCF_004664715.2). NCBI lineage: Eukaryota > Metazoa > Chordata > Mammalia > Rodentia > Cricetidae > Peromyscus > Peromyscus leucopus. The sequence goes on from NC_051066.1 coordinate 114,326,701, forward strand.
TCCCTAGTGCTGAGATTTAAAGGCTTGCACCAGCACGGCAGGAATTGGTTTGTGTTTTTATTGTAATGTTTTGTGGGCATTGAGAGAGGATGAGTTCTATGTCATGAGCAAGTGGAATTTTTGCATTGCATTGTCTTCTTCTAGATTTTTTCAAGATCTGTTCAAATGGCATTTTAATCAAGGCAACATTCATTAAACTTTTCTTATTTTCATTTATTCAATTTAGGTCCATAAAGAAGAATAAATTCTGGAGCTGGATTAGTTCTTAGTAAAACATTCTGTCATTGGGCAAATTCAGCTGGCGCCTCTCTATAATTTGTATTTTCTTCCCTTTGCTGCCACCTAACATAGTATCTCACATGGCATTTAGAACCTTTAAACAGGACACCTGAAATATTAAATTCAAGATCTACTTTATTTTTTATACAGCAGTTTATAAGATGAATCCAAGGAAGGACAAAAACCGACTTCATTTTCTTCCCATGGTGGAAAAGCAAAAGAGGCAAGGGCTTGAAGGAAGTTTATTAAACACACAGGCTGAATAAGTTCTGACTATATCATAACTTTTTCCAACAGCATCTTAAATCCAAGTTATTACTCGAAGTTGTTTATCTGGTACTTTGTATTGCTTAACAGTTGCTGCTGGCAGATTTAGGATAGAGTATAAGTCTTGCTTTGTGCTCAGATCCTTGAATAACCTGAGGTTGGATAATGGTAAAAGCAGAGCTGGTCCTGAGATGCTTTCAAAGGCACAGCCTCAGTAATATAAAATAAGGTCTGCATTTTATAAGTAGGATTAGATTCTCAAACTTAGTCACTCATAGAAGGCGAGCATCATTTTCTTTCCTGTCAGAAGATTCTCATGCCTAGATACACCTACCTTACATCCTTTGAAGAATGGAAGATCCATACCTTGTAATGTCAAGTCAATGAGCATGAATCAAACACCTGCTTTGTTTTCCTAATGTTGGGACAACTGTAGACCCAGACATCAACTAAATTTGCCTAACTGTTTAGATCTCAAATATCCATTTATGTTTTTTTTTTTTTTTTTACATCCTCCAAAGAATATAAATGCCTTCTCCTAGGACACCAGAGGAATGCAGGGATGCTACCATCTTTAGTATACCCACTCAGCTCTCATATCTGTCAAACTTGACATTGGTTTCATGCTACTTTCTGAACACATGCTACTCCCCTCTTCCACCCACCGCCACCACATATGCTACTTTGATTCTTTACCTTAGTGTCAGCTCAGTAAATAAATTTAAACATATTCAGTTTTTCAGTGCTTTGAGGTGTTTTATTCTTGCAGGAAGGTCATTTAGAGAAGGCTGGCATAACCTAAGAAAGGGAAACTCAAGTCTCATAACATGTATTCTCTTCCCAGAGGAAAATACATACAGAGGGCAATGATGGTAGAAAGTTTAACTGGGTAAACCAATGAAGGTTTAAAAGAACAGGCTTGAACTTATCCTTATCATTTACTCCAAATTTTTATCATTTTATTTACCCAGGGCCCAGTACAAATACTTCTGATGTGTTACTTTCTCTAAATCTCCATATCACTTATATTGGCATTGCCAGCAACAAAGGCCATAGTGATACTTCTCAAACTCCAAATGCCTGGATCCTGCTCCTGACATCAGCCAGCCTTGCATATTGGAATCCTTAGTTCCTATGTGTTTTTAAGTGACCAGAGTCTGCAATTTCTCATATTCTATTCTTGAGAAATTCCTGACTTTCATAGTCTTGGCCCTCTGTCTCCTTTCACCTCCTTCTACTGTGTTTTATTGTTTTTGTTGGTGCTGTCTAAGACTTCTTCATCTGCCTTTTCCATCTCTTTTTCATATTATTACTTCAGGCTTCTCTATTCATGACAGAGCTAAGTAAGCAAGAAAATCATACTAGAGAAAATCCTTTTATGGCACCAAATGCTGCAGCACCAGGGATAGCACAGGAAGGTGCCTGCCTGCTCACTCTAAAAGTGAGCGAAATAATATATTTATACAGCCAGAAGCAAATGAAGGTTTGTGTTTACACCAATCACAGCACCAATTCTAGTTCCTCCTATCACAGTGCCCAAACAGAGTTCAGTAACAGCCCTTATATAAGGAACAACCACAACTTCTACATTGTATTCATTGTGTCTTGATGACTTACTGCCAGGTTTCTGAAATGGTCATGACTAGGTCCAGATCTATTAGAACAAAAGCTATGCCTTCTGTTGAGATGCCCTTGAAATTAAAGTGTTTTAAAAGTGAGCATGACGTGTTCAAACTACATTGACATGAGGATGGTATGGTCTGTGGTCAGAAAAATTAGTTAATTGGCTGTCAGGTTTTCACTAAGGGATACCAATCACAGGACAGGATGTACTTGCTGATTCGTGGACCAGAATGCACACTTCTAGAGGCTCATTGAAAGAACATACACTATAAGGTTACTGGGATAAAGATTTAAAGAAAGATAGCACAAAACTCAATAGCACTCAACATGTTTAATAGCATTTGGCAATGCTTAAACCCTGGCACATATCCCTGGAGAGGTTTGGATCCCTCCAGCTTGTCTAACAAGGATTTTAAGCTACAGTCACATGATTACCTTCTAGTTACACTCCATTCTCAAACCAGTTTCCCTTGCCTCGCATAAGGTCCAGAAATTAAGGTTCCATCCCTCCAGCTTTCAGGACAATGGTCATGATTTTTAGCTTAGAGCAGATCTTTGACCTTGCCACCTCTTGTTCAAGAACTTTCCAAGACACACTTTATGCTTCATGTTAATCTGAGAGTCAACACATCATTTGAAAAATCCCAGTTTTGGATGTAGTTCTTCCTTGAAATACTACACAGTTTTTCTACTCCACAAGGATCCCCTTCCTCACTATACTTTGTAGAGGAATCCCTCCTCGCTACTCTACTTTGTAGATTATTTCCCCCTTTCCCACTATACTTTGTAGACTTAGAGTGGTTTTGCTCAATAAATTTTTACCTGTCAGCTTGACTTAGAGTTACATTTGAAAACGTTCTAACACCAGGTTGTTGTTTTGATCTTTGTTTATTGCTTTCTTCGTTCCTCTTAGAAGTAGCATTTGGACACATAGTGAGCATTAATAAGTGCCTACTAATTGACTGCAGAGCAAATCTTATTTTTAATCTATTAATCTTTTATGATTATTCATGCATTTGGAATTAATGTTAAAAGGTTAGGAAAGAATAATAGAATTGTAGGATTTTAATTAAAGTAGAGAAGGAAAGGATGCTCAGAGTAAGAGCTATTTTTCTCTCCAGATATGTATTCCAAGCACTGTTTTCGTTGATGCAGTTTAAGCAACAGGTAATTCTTCAAGCTGATTAATTCTAGATGGATCCAACCTTAATATCCTCTGAGGATGATTCGGTTCAATTTGCTGCATCATTACATTTAGGCAGCAGCACATGACACTGAACACTACAGATGCCTGTACTTTCTCCCCAACTTCCCTCCCAAGTTGAAAACCATTTAAAAATAATTCAAGATAAAGTTCAGTCAGTTAGCTAGTTACAGCATTCTCTTAGGGTAGCATTAGCATTAATTAATATTTGCGAATTGCTTTGAAAAATCACAAATGCTATGGAAGTGCTGACTATTAATTTAGTAAAAGCACAGGCCATGAAAGCTGAAATATAAAGGCAGTTGCACACTAATGAAATGTTTTAATATTTAAATGAGCTAGCCTGAAGAAAGTCCCCGACATCCTGTGCCTATAAATCAGGAGAAAAAGACTGTGAAGTGGAGGCATTTTAAATGGTTTAGAAGGAACTACTGAAGTACACAGGGTTAGGAATGACGTGCAACTGTAAAGGGAAGTTGTGACCTTCACAGAAATCTGAATCATGTTGGGGGGGGGGGTTACATGCTGATCAATAGGTAATTAGGAGTGATTCAAATGGTAAGACATATATGAAAAACAGAAGAGAGAAACGAGAATGAAAAAGAAGGCAAAGATCTGTTGACTAAGATAAAATGTGCTGATGAAATGAGACTGTCATTCCTGAAAAGCAGGACATCACAGGGAATGGTTCCAATCAGAGCCATGTTGACTCCACTTAGCATCCTTTCCAGTTAGTCCCTCTATATCCATGTGACCAAGAGGCAGAGCTTGTTCCATGCCTTTTTTATTCACTAGGTCTCCTGAGGTTTGTCTGCTATCCTATGCCCTCTTTACCCTATGCCTGAGTCTACCAAAACACTCCCAGTGGGATATTTTCTTCAGGATTTTCCTTACCCTCTGCAGTGAGGCCAGCAACATGAGGTTCTTGCCCCATAGGATACTGATCTGATGGGTGGGAATAAAATCACCTTCCTAGTGACGCTCTCCAGAAGAAATAATTTTTTGTGAGTAAGGAAGTATTTGAATTATTGAGTTCATTCCAGGCATGAACTTTCTAGATAATTTTACTCTGGTCCTGCCAGAATGAAAGAGAACATTTTAATAACTACATAGCAATTTGTGTTGTTATTAAAGAATTCCTAAAAAACAAATGACTGTCTTCTCTCAATCCCTCCTTAATTTTGCCATGCTTAATCTCTGTGTGTGTGTGTGTGTGTGTGTGTGTGTGTGTGTGTGTGTGTACATTTATATTGCAGGGTGATTGTCAAATAGAAATATATTAAAAGATTAAAATACATGAACTTTATTAAAATCATATTTTAACTAGACACACATTCATATACACATATATATGGGAAGACATGTAATTATTTTCTCAGGTATATTCCTGTAATATATTCAGTTCTGGTTCCTGTCTTTTGTTTATACAAATCATGGAAAATGATGTAGAAATAACTTTATAATATGTAACATAGTTATTTAAGTAAACTTGCATGGAAGTTTAAGTTATATTCATAGATGCTATATGAATATAAATTATAAAAATTCAAATAAATATCTTTATCTAATGTTTTTATAATTCTGTTATCTTCCTAATGGATACTTAGTATTCTGTATATCACTATACCATACTTTCCTTTACATTTGATGTCCAAGTTACCATTTTGCTGCTTTGATAAACACTATGATCAAATGCAACTTTTAAGTGCTTTATACCATCTTCTACTTCCAGATAACAGTCTGACACTGAGGAAGGTTGATGCAGAAACTCAAGGAGGAGCACAGGAAGGAAGCATCATGGGAAGCTACTTTATGGAAGACTTAACCCTGAGCCTCTGCTTAGCTAGCCTGCTTTTAAAAAATATTTTCTATTTTTTTTTTTTGCAACATGTTATTCATTCGCCAAACTGTTAACATTTAAGTATGCATTTATTTTATCTTTTTAAAATTTATTTACTTATCTTACATCTTGACTACAGTTTTATTTTGTATGCAATGACAAAGTGTGTAACAAAAAGCATTATTTTCAGAAAAAGATAGTGAAAGAAGTGTTCAGTACATGCAAATATTTGATATGTGAAAAGCCAAATGAAGTAGACCCTCCCCGAAAATAGCTCCCTCCTTTCCCATACCTCACCCTAGACACATACATCAAAAACAGTTTTAATTTTTATCCAAACACCAATATAACAATGTTCACTTCAAATTAATATTGTTGTATAGAGTTATTTTTGTAACTGTATCTTAAGATTAAGCATTTTGTATGAATTTTTAAATGGTGAATCGGAGTGAAAATTTACTTAACAAAAGTTGTCTTCCTGTATTCAGAAAGTGTCATGTATTCACAAAAGTACTTATGGCAAAAAGTCAGAAAGTTGATAGTTAATCCCAAATATGTTCATGTATGTTGTATAGACATAATGTGAATGAGACTAAAATGAAGTGAGATATATGCGTTTAGGGCTGACTATCTATAACAGTTGCTCCAAGTCCTAAATGTTTCTATCATTGGGCCTCTATCAAGGCCCAAGCCTTGATAGCCTCTAAGAAATTATTCTTCCAGACCTCCAGTGTCTGTGCTGTGGCTTTCTATTGTTTATTTGTCAATTATGACATTTTCATACTAGGATTGAACCCAGGATTTTGTGTTTGTGAAGCAATAACTCTACCAATAAACTATAATTCAAGCCCCTTTGTTGTCATTGGAGTATATTATATTCTATCATTTATTTACTTTTTTATCTTATAATTTAATTTAATTTTACATATCAGCCACGGATTCCCTTGTTCTTCACCCCCTCCCTCCAGCCCGCCCTCCATTCCCATCTCCTCCAGGGGAAAGACTTCCCTGAGATTGAGTTCAACCTGGTAGATTCAGTCCAGGCAGGTCCAGTCCCCTCCTCCCCAGCTGAGGCAAGTGTCCCTGTATAAGCCCCAGGTTTCAGACAGCCAACTCATGCACCGAGTACAGGAACCAGTCCCACTGCCTGGATGCCTCCCAAACAGATCAAGCTAATCAACTGTCTCACTTATCCAGAAGGCCTGATCCAGTTGAGGGCTCCTCAGCTATTGGTTCTTAGTTCATGTGTTTTCATTTGTTTGGCTATTTGTCCCTGTGCTTTATCCAACCTTGGTCTCAACAATTCTCGCTCATAAAAACCCTCCTCTTTCTTGCCAATTGGACTCTTGGAGCTCCACCTGGGGCCTGGCCATGGATCTCTGCATCCTGTTCCCTCAGTCATTGGGTGGGGTTTCTAGCATGACAATTAGGGTGTTTGGCCATCCTATCACCAGAGTAGGTCAGTTCAGGCTGTCTCTCGACCATTGCCAGTAGTCTATTGTGGGGGTATATTTGTGGATTTCTGTGGGCCTCTCTAGCACTTTGCTTCTTCCTTTTCTCATGTGGTCTTCATTTACCATGGTCTTCTATTCCTTGTTCTCCCTCTCTGTTCTTGATCCAGCTGGGATCTCCCGATCCCCTAAGCTCTCTTTCCCTCGACCTTTGCCCTTCATTACCCCCTCTCACTCTATCTTTTAAATGCAAATTTTCATAATTTTTCAATTACCTGTATTGTTTCCTTATTTATGTATATAAGCATGGAATAAAACAATAAATAACATAAAAATATTTTCTATAAATTCTTTGAGAAGTTCATGCATTGCATTTTGATCATATCCATTCCCGCTCTTCTATCTCCTTCCAAATACACCTCTCCCATTCCTACCTACAAAACTTTGTGTCATTGATTGTTTTTTTTAAACCCATATAATTCCCTTAGTGCTGATTACGTACTCTTAGGTTTCTGGCCATTCACTAGAATGTTAGACTTACCAGAGGTCACATCCTGAAAGGGCACTAACTCTCTCTTTCACAGCAGCTCTCAATAATCAAAAGTTCCTCAGCTACAGGTGAATACCTATCTCCCCTCTCCATGCTGAGATTTTGTCTTGTTTAAGCTTGCTCAGGTTGTATGCAAGCTGTCACAACTACCCTGAGTTTATATGTGCAACTGTACTGCTGTGTCCAGAAAACAGTTTCTGTGTAGTCACCCACTGCATCTGACTTTTACAATCTTTTCGTCCCCTCACTCCCTCGTTACAATGATCCCTGAGCCTTGGGAGGGGAGTTACTGTATATATGTCCTATTTAGAGCTGAGCATTCTTCATGTACTTATTCTCTGCACCTTGATCAGTTGTGAGTCTCTGTGTTAGTTCCTACCTATTGCAAAGAGAAAGTGTCTATGATGAAGATAGAGAGATGTACTAATTTACAGATATTGTGAGACACTGTTAGGAGTCGGTTTAATACTATTTCCTATAAGCAGACTAACACTAGTAGGTTCTTCCTCAGGGTCTATGACCCATCTCGCTATAGGGTCTTAGTCACAATAACTGTCCCATGTATGGGTTCTGTGTTCTGAAATGGAGTTTAAATATAATCGAAAAGTAGTTCGACCCATCTCGCTATAGGGTCTTAGCCACAATAACTATCCCATGTATGGGTTCTGTGTTCTGAAATGGAGTTTAAATATAATCGAAAAGTAGTTCGTTACTCCCGTGACATTCTTGCTATTATTGCACCAGTGAGCATATTTTACCAGGAATGTTGTTATTGTAGCTTGAAGGGTTCACTGCTGGATAAGACTGATGATTACTTTCTCCTCCACAGCATGAATAACAACTTCTAGCACTATGAAAGCTAGCCAGCAGTAATGAAGCCTCCAAGTCAGTACCAGCATGATTTCCCCATATTGCATGATTCAAGTATGTGATGTCTTCAGGAACAGAATATTTCCATCAAGTCCTGGAAAGTAACTAAAAGCAATAATAATGAGGATGGGGTGTCTATGGAGCATCACTGGCCAACAACTCATTCCTGACTTTGGGCTTTTATTTGTAAGTCTGTATTATTTATTCTTAGGGGCACTGTTGCTCCATTACATGGTAACTACATTTAAAATCATTTTACATATGTACATGTTTATATACTTTGAAGCTTCTTCAGTAATAGTTTTTCATATGAGTTCCAAAAGGTTATTAGTTGTAGCTGGAGAGTTTTTTCTTCAGGTCCCGCCAAGCCCTGGCAGTCTCTTAGCCCACTTATAAAATAAACATACAGACGCTTATATTATTTAAACTGCTTGGCCATTAGCTCAGGCCTATCGTTGTCTAGCTTTTACTCTTATATTCAGCCCATTTCTATCAATCTATACTTTGTCACGTGGCTCATGGCTTACTGGTACCTTACATCTTCCTTGTCCTGGTGGCAGCTCCAGGCAGTGTCTCCCTCTCTGCCTTTCTGTTCCCTCAATTCTCCTCTCTGTTAGTCCCGCCTATACTTCCTGTCTGGCTACTGGGCAATCAGTGTTTTATTTATACAGAGTGATATTCACAGCAATTAGTATTAGTCATCCCTTCCCCAGATTCTCTCCTTTACCCTGTCCTTTCATCTCCACCCCTTTTAACCCATTCTGTCTTTTCTCTCTTTTATCACTACATTCTTTCTTTTCTCTCTGGAAAATCTCCCCTCATCATGGTCACTTACTAACTTCCTGACCTCTGTGAGTATTCCAAATCTAAAGATTCAAAGATAATAGCTCTCCACCTCACAATAAAAAAAAAAAGAAAGAAAGAAATATAGTGTCTGTCTTTCTGAGTCTGGATTACCTCTCTCACATGATTTCTATCAGCTCTATCCATTTATCTTCAAATTTCATAATTTAATTTTTCTTATGTGATAAATTCCAATAAATGTATCACACCTCGCATTGATGTATATTCATCTGTTGATAGACATCAAGGCAGTTTCTACTTCCTAGCTATTGTGAATAGAAGAGCAATGAACATGAATATGCAAGTATCTCTGTAAGAGGATGTAGAGCCTTTTGTGTATATGCCCAAAAGAGGTATAACTGGATCATTTGGTTGATCTTATTTACAGCTTTTGGAGGAACTCCCACATTGATTTGCATAATAGTTGTACCAGTATTTTTCCCATCTAGCAATGAACACTGAATAACTGTACCTCTTCCTCCAAATCACAGAGAGTGGAACTATTATGACTTGTGGCTTTGTTGGCATAGGTATGGCATTGTTGGAGGAAGTGTGTCACTGTGGAGGTGGGCATTGAGGTCTCATATATGCTCAAGCCAAGCCCAGTGTCTCAGACCACTTCCTGTTGTCTGTGGGTAAAAATATAAGAACTCTCAGCTTTTCTTACAGCATCATGTCTGCCTGCACGCTGCCTTGCTCACTGCTATGATGATACTGGACTGAACCTCTGAATGAACACCTGATTAAATGTTTTCTTTTATAAGAGTTGCTGTGGTCATGATGTCTCTTCACAGCAATAGAAAGCCTAAGGTACAATTTTTCACAGAAACTGAAAAATAATCTTAAATTTCATAAAGAAACAGAAAAGACTCAGAACAAACAAAACAGTTCTGAACAATTTATTATTTTTATCATTATTATTATTATTATTATTATTATTATATTTTTTCTATCATCAGCTTGATACAGTATAAATTATTATCCTAATTGTGAAATGTTTCACTGATGCTTTGCCCAGTGATTGAATAAAACCAAAACTTATAATAAGCCACAGTCATCCTAGGGTCCCCCTGCTATGTAGCCTCATTGGATCTGTGGGTTGCAGTCTGATTGTTCTTTGCTTTACATCTAGTATTCACTTATGAGTGAGTACACACCATGTTTGTCCTTCTGGGTCTGGGTTACTTCACTCAGGATGATATTTTCTAGTTCTATCCATTTGACCACAAATTTCATGCTGTCATTGTTTTTCTCTGCTGAGTAGTACTCCATTGTGTATATACACCACATTTTCTTAATCCATTCTTCAGTTGACAGGCATCTAGGTTATTTCCAGGTTCTGGTTATTACGAATGATGCTGCTATGAACAATCAAAAAGTCAGTTTGCTTTCTTGCATAGCCCAAGACTTCTGACTAGGAATGGTTCTAGCCACAGTGAGCTAGGCCATCCTAAATAAATTTAAAAAAATCCCCCAAAGATATGCCCAAAGGCCAATCTGATGGAGACAATCTTCAAATTGAGACTCCCTAGGATATCTGTGTGAAGCTTCCAGTTGATACTATTATGTTCTTAGTGTTTCTATAAAAGTTATCTTTGTAAATTATGTTATAATATCAGTTGAGGGAGATTTTGTGAGAAATTTTGCTAAAACAAGCTAGACTTATTTTCCAAAAAAGATACTAAAATACTATGTTTTCTTTTTTCCTGTATCCTAGTGAGTATAATTTTTGTAAGTGTACAGAAAGACAGAATTTTCCTTGTTCCTCTTAGTTTCTACATCTGAGGCTTATAAATTAAATTGATAAGAGACAAATTTATAGCAGAAACAATTTAAGTGCAAAAAGGCTTCAGGGAGAAACAAAAGACAGAATACCAAGACAGAGTTGACTTTGAGACCTGTATCTTATCTATCCTGTTTTAACAAAGGTGCCAAGTTGTAGAGAGGTGATTAGATGAAGAAAAGTGGTTTTCAGTTTCAAGGGAGTTATACACTGTGGCTAGGAGACTACGTGAGGGAAACTAATGGAAGTTAGGATGTTTAGTAAGTCTGTTGATGCAGGCGTGGTTCCATATTATTTTCAGTGATGAGCAATCTCAGACTTCTTATTTTCGGGGACTGGGAAGGGAGATCCCATTACAATGAAAATGAGCAATCTCAGCGTCCTTAATTTTTTTATACTGGGGAAAAGATACCTTTACAATGAAAATCTATGACTTCCTAGGATACAGATAGATGATAGATAGATAGATAGATAGATAGATAGATAGATAGATAGAGCTTTCTGAACTTTCTTCTTCCAGTTTTTTTTTTTTTTTTCAGCTAAAAACAATTCAACAGCAAAAGTAGTACATTGGAGATGACATGGTCAGATGCCTTCAGGAGTATGATAAGCATCACATTTCAGCAGAATTTGACTTCTGGCTAGGGATTTCAAAGCTTATTTAGAGATAAAAATAAAATCAAGCAAAATTTTCCAAGACATTTATTAAATGATGAAAATGCCATGTACTTTGAAAAGATGGTATTAGAGAAATCAAGTTGAACAAAACATGGACCCTCTCATTGAAAGACTCCTATTTTTTTTTTATCATGGCAGATTGAGTGAGAAAAGGGCAAAAGTCTTCCCCTGACCTTCATGGCGATGACAGTATGACAGGGAGACATTTTCTGTGTATTTCCCCACCCTTGACTTTGCTGTGGAGGTATGTGACTTTCTTTTGTCAAAGGAGTACAGTAGATGTGATACTGAGTCAGTACCAACTTAGCCTCAGACTTAGCCTTGCAATCCACAGGGAGTCAGGCTTTGATATATAAACAAGTTTGAGTTGTGCTGTTGGAAGTTGAGGGGCCACACTCATAAGAAAGGAAATGCCTGCTTACGATGCCCAATGTAAACATACATCTACTAGTCACAAATGCATCGATGGCCTAAAGAACTGCTCAGCTAAGTCCATAAACCTGATCCAAACCAATGTTACATGAGGTAGTTTGCAAACACAACTGTGCTAACAGTACAATCTCTAAGCCAACCACAAAAATGAATGTACTATCTTATATCATAATAGAGAAGAGGCAAGGGACTCGAGCTGTTGGTAACATAGCTTTTGCTTTTGGTAACATTAAGCCTAAGGTTATTTTGAGATGTCTTTAAGAGGAAATTCTAACAAAGAAGGAAACCATCATGATATAGGAGAAACCAACATTTTTTTTCTTAAACTATTTTAGCTCCCAACATGTTTATTTCTGGGCTGTGTTACAAGGTCACCCAAGTGTTGTTGGATTGTGCTGCAAATTCTGTTAGTTTTGGATCCTGTGAAGAGTGACTGTTGATGTTTCCAGGGTAGTAACTGGTACAAATATAATGACCCCAAGAGGCAATCCTACCGAGTGTCCATGTTACCTAGGTAACATTGCCTGGTGTTAACTAGCTAAGGCAAACAGCTTTTCCAGCAGTGGCTCTGCACTGGAACCTCTGATTTGCCTGAGCCATAGCCTTGGGAGCTCTGGGCTCCATCTCTCTGGGGTGTCCGTAAGTCTGACTTTGTCAAAAGTCTGTGAAGGCATACAACTTAAGCAACCAGTTAGACATTATTTCTGGGCACCTGCCTTTTCCTGAATCCCTGAGTCTTTAGTGTACATAAAAATTGCCTGGTGGCCTTGCTAAAATACAGGTTTCAGTTTGGTGGGTATAATATGGGGAACAAATATTTGTATTTCTAGCGAGCTCTCAGGTTATGCTATCAATATTAGGATTAAAAGTTTGACATTAAAACTTACATAGCAAATTGATCTTTGCTATGAAAATCTGGAAGTAGATAACCTTTCTGAGTCAAGAAGAGCTGATCACAGTTAAACTCTTTTCTACTCTCATCTGTTCATAGACAAGCATGTAAATAATGGCTTCCAGGAGAAGAAAAAGATCAGATTCACTTTATTAGTTACATGTGATTCATACACCAATAAGAGTATACTCTCAAATGCTTTATTATTTTCCTAACTATCCACTTGCTGAAGTCATTCAACATACAATGATGAGTCTAGGCCTCAATACCTCCACTTCACTCTGTTGTATTTCACTTGGACTTGTCCTATTTCTGACCATTTCTTCCTTGCTTCTGTTTTGTAGCACTTACCCAAATAAAAATAATTTTGTCAAAATTTCCTCAATCTCCTGACTCCCATTTAGTTTTGTGTACTGAAGGAAATATGAGACCTACTATCACAGCCCTATTATGTCATTATAGGTTTGAGATACCTGCTTCTTTTGGGATATCTGCTTTAAGTGCAGGCCATAACTTTCTACCCTACCCTGCATGCCATAGTGTAGACCCTCAATATTCCTGGTGGGATCCATGGTCCAAAAGGTTCTCCATCACCCACATTTACTAAATAAGAGTTGACACTTTAGAAAAATACACAGGTAATTTTTATTAAAATATAAAGCATATTATTTGTAAATATTTCAAAATGTCTAATCAGATTGCAGAATGCATTTCACAGCAGTTCTTATACTATGATAGATATAAGACCTGACCTCAGGTCTACTTCTAGTCACCAGCTACTTGGTTCTTCATACTTGAGGACAGATAACTATAGTGATTAGTAGAGCTGTGACAACTAAATTAACTAAGACATAAAGTCCTTGTTTGATGCCTGTCATATTGGTATGGAATAAATTGTTTTGTTTGATGAATATACACAAAACTCGATAGATGGATGTTATACAACAGTTTGGCATCAGTATATCAATTATATATTGCAATACAACTACAAAGCAGTAGATATATATTAAAGTTTAGTTGTTTTCTAGGAGTTAATTGATTCTCACTCAGTTGTAAGTATGTCTATTTAAAAACTAACAATATAAAACATCGAACAACACCAGAGGTATGAATTCAGATATGAGTTTTTAACCATATTTACCAAACTAACCAAATTCACCAAAATTAACCAGAATTAACCAAAATTCACATGGTTGTGAGTTCAAAAATACATACACCTCATTCATTCAAAGGAAGAATGAATATATTTAAACTGCTTAGATTACTGATGACTATGGGGATATTTTGAGACTGAAATTGTGTTCTAAGCATTCAACTCTACGAAGAATTTAAATAAATTTCCTTGAAGTTAGGCATATTTTTTTTTATCCTACTAAAGTGGCTATGGAAACGTAGGTCTCATTTCAATATGAACTTGTAATTGAGCAATATTAATTGCATAGAACAAGGTTTTGCATGTCTTGAAATGAACAATAAACAAAATCTCAGCATGGTTTTAATATACAAAATTGATGCAATTTTTTACAAAGCTCTATATCTTTAAGCCTATGCAAAGATATTTTTTGTAGCTTGAAATCAACAATGTATGGGAAAAGATCTCCCCAAATGGTCCCCCATTTTAATGTAGCTCTCTGAAATCCATCTTGGATAGCAAAAAAAAAAAAAAAAAAAAAACCTTGCTTGCCAAAGGCATGCTGGGAGTTTGTGCAATGACTTTATTGACAAGCCCTGCCTTTCCTTTTCCAGACTAACAGGGTAAGAGCTATATCTCTCTTTTTCTCTGCTTCTCACAAACAGATTATTTTAAATTCAAATCACTATAATATGACTCTCTAGCAAATCTCATTTTACATGTAAAAGGCAAGTTGTCCTTAGATCATTTTAGATTTAAAATTTATAGCCTAAAAGCATCTGCCTGTCGCCTGTTTAGATGAACCACATGAAATTGCCAATACTTGACCACTACTGACCCACAAAACCTACAATTTCAAATGATTCAATCTAATGTCTTTCTCCCTTCCATACCTCACAGAAATGCTCCATTTATTTACTGTATTGCTGATCTGAAAGGAGATTTTTAAATGGTCAAGATTTTATTTTATTTTTTTATCAAATTATTAGTCTTCTCTCAGTTATGTTAACTAGAAGACCCTAACTTGTATGTAAAACCACCTCCTAAGTAGACTGACTTGTGCTTTTCTCATTAATTCTTGGCATTTATATGAGGATCCATAAAGAAGTGGACTCCTTTATAATTAGAAAGTAGAAAAAAACAGCACAAAATGAAGGTTGTTTTTTTTTTTTTTCTAAAATATTCCTGTGGAAGACATTCAACAATAGAATGACTTAAGAACTATGTATATCCTCCCACCCCGGCAGATAGATGCTTTGTCCAATGAATGTTCCATATGGAACAATTATAATGCGAAGCTAGACTACCCATCAATGCCCTCAGTGCTACACCTTGAGATGTATGTAGAGAGTGAACAGTGAACAGACTTACCAGCATTTTGTTCAATAAATAAGTGGAGTGTGTCACAGCACAAAAGCACATCAGCCAATGCCTCCTTCAGTTAATGTTTGCTGTTCAGCTCAGTGAGAGCGTTGTTTTAATGATCACACGGAGGCATGGTAAAGTCCTGAACAGCCTTCAAAGCCATTCAGGAGATTTAGTCATGTTCAGCAGAGCAATAGACATTCATGTATTTCATTGCTTCTCAATTTCCTAAAAACATGTAAATTGCTGAGGCTTAGAGGATGATGGCATACAGAATTAACTTAGGTACATGCTAACCAAAAGTCCCTATATTTACTACTGTTCTGAATAATGAAATTCTAAAAAGAGGCCACCTCTTTCACGTGATAAATTTTTGGCCTTCTGAGCATGTGATCCAACACCTTACAAGCTAGAAAACACCATTAGATAAGAGACCCAGTTGTCGTGCCCATGTCGGACTCTGAACCTCTTATTTCAAACTGATGACACAGCTTCACTTTGAGATGGAAATCGTCACTGATTTTCATTGTTGTTGTGTAGGAAAAGGCCACCCGCTGAGTATTCACAGTGGTTCAGTCTCCAAATGGGCAAGCAGTAAGGCTTGCCCACCTTGGAAAGAATCTCAAACTTCTACTTATCTAAACGTATACTACTGGTGGCATTTGAACCTTTCTTTTTGGGTTACATGAGAGTCAATAAGAAAATTAAAGGGCTAATTTTATCAAAGGTTTGTCAGCTAAAAACCCAACATATTCAAACTGAACACAAAGCCAGAGATATGCCTCATAGCATGTATTATTCTTTCTCTATTGAGCAGTAAATCCGTTCTCTCAAGCAGTGAAATATTCTTTGAAGAATATACAAACATGTCAGAGGGCTAAAGTGGATCCGGCCTGCCAAAAAATTACCTTATAAATTTATGAGCATTTCAACTCTCTGAGGTGAAGATAGAAGATGTTTTCTAAAACAATTACAAAGCAACAGCCAACTAGAGAAAGTGAACAGATGTGCAGCTGCTACAGATATCCAAGAAGGAAGTTGACACATGATCTGACCCAGTTTATTCAACATACGGTCTGCAGCCAACATGACTGTAAGAACTGTTTCTTCTGGGTCTTCACATAGATTAGTGTCAAAATATTCATAAATTAATAAATGCAGTTCAACTGAATTACATATATATATATATGTATGGAATTTAATATATTTAGACTCAAATGATATTTGCCTTACTTTTTAACAAGTCAGTCAGGTACATTACATATTCAAAAAATATTAGTTAAAATACACTAGAAATTTAAAAAGCAAAAGAACTTTAAAACTAGTCCCACCCAACCCCTTTATGGAAGGCATATAGTGCAAAGCTTCTAAATCAGGCATAGCCTGTGTTGAAAACAAAGCACATTTTGAAATTTGGTTGCTTTACGTGGCTTAGTCCAAAAGTGTGAACATTAAGGATCCTCACTGTGTTACCACTGTGGGATCTTTTCAATCAGAAGTGACTTTAATTATGTTCCAATTAACCTTAATTAAGGCAGTTTTTGTGTAACAGTGCATCTAGAGAGATCACTAAACAAACAGCTTGACAAATACTGTCACTTAAAATCTTTTCTAAATATGACACTTTCTTAATTAGGAAATAAAGTTGTGAAGATGCTATATTCAGGCATTATTTGAGAAGTTAGAAGGGGAGATGAGGTCTCTTTTCCAGTCATGTTCCTTAAATGCATAGGTTGCAGCAGGGTCGAATGGTGTGACGTTGCTGCAGCTGGAGATAGACTTCCAGTGGAAGACCACAGGAATACAGGCTCCATCCTTCAATGTGCATTCACTCCAGGTGGGCAGCAAAATGCAATCCAGTTATTGAAGTTAGCTTCACTTCTCAGAGAAAGATTAAAAAAATGAGAGACATTTCATGGAAATGATAAAAGAACTTAGAATTGCTGTTTGCATCAAGTTGAAAGTCACCACATACATTAAAAAGTTAGTAGAGAATTCTGACAAATTTGACATTTTAAACCATATCTTTGACATTTTCATGATACTGTGTCTTATACTGAAAAAGGCACTCCTTTCATTCACTCAAGTTATTATTTGGGTTATTCAACACATGTTTTCATATTGGGGCTATGTATTTATCATTATTTTATTTTTGGTCTTTGTTGATGGAATTTTTTTATTTTTATCCTATTTAAATCTACCTTAAAATACTTTAAAATGAAATGTGCCACATCAAAATATACAGCATATATTCATATAATGTTTAAACATGCATATGTTGTATTATAAATTCACCTTAAGAACATAATAATAGTTTAAGCCTTTTTGTGCTTCCTCCCCATCACATAAGCCTTCTTCTTCCATACCAGATATACCTTCTAAGCGCAAAGTAATCATCTTCATTATAGTGAAATATCTGCCACCTCTGTGTGGCATGGCCATAAAGTGCATGCAATTTGGTTTACATTTGACATTTATACTTGTACAATCATGTGTAATATTCTTTTACGACTTTAATTTAGACACTGTGTCATAGATAGGGGAGGGCCTTAGGAAACCTCATCCATCCCTGAGGATCTATTGGCAGCTAATGGTTGCTGGAGATAGTCACTTTCTTCAGCAGGGTAGCCACTGCTAAGTTGCTGAGCTCCAGTAAATAACCACTGACTCAAGCTTGTAGGAACAACCTTGTTTAAAGTCAATGGGTCATGAAAAAAATGAAACAGTAATAACACAGGAAGTTATTAATATAGGAAGGGGATTTATTGAGAAAAAGAAGAGTTTCAGTGTAAATAAGAAGGGAGGATGAGAAACAGTAAGGTTGTGTATGAAAATTACCAAAATGCACTTATGTACAAATTGGTTGAAAGTCACCAAGAGCAAACCACAACAAATCAACATGCAGTGTGGTAGAGCCCAGTCTCAAGGGATATATCTACAAAAGACTCCTGGACTTAAGGCTCAAGGAACATTGTGGAAGAGGTAACAGAAAGAATGTAAGAGTCAGAGGATCAGGGACTTCGCTGAGTTTGTGTCTTCTACTAGCATCAGAAACTACACTGGCAAAGTCTCACCAGTAAATCCACACTCATGAGATGAACAAATAGGATACCAACAAATATGCTAAACTACATGAGGAAAAGACCATGAGGCCTCAATCCTACACAAAGAACTATATAGGTAATTGAGTAAATCTGGGAGCAGAAGAGGTGAAATTCTCCAGTGAAAAGCACACCAATTGGCTGTCCAGCCCTATAACAAGTAACAGTATATGGACTCAACAGGATATTTTGTATGCATCCAATTACAATTGATGAAAAAATAAGACATGAAACTGAAGGTGAGTGAGGAGAGGTATATGTATATGGGAAAGTTTGGAAGGGAGAAGGGGGAGTTGTAATTAAAATAAATCTGGAAAAAGCTTTCTGAAGGGAAAAAAGGGGCACCAGTAACTTCATCTAAATATGTATATATAACTTAACTTTCAGTAAACTGTTCAGTCACATGTTACTAAAATATGATGATTTAATAAGCTGATGGAGTATGAAGGAGGCAGGGTGCCTTCCAAGACTCCCAACTCTATGCATACACTTTGTCTCTACCTACTCAAGTCAACACTGACATAGGAGCCACTATAGAGACATACAGAGTTCAAACATGTGAGTTGACTTCAAATTTGGAGATTATCATGCATGGCCAGATTTGTGTAGCTCAGAAGGGAAAATAAGTCAGAGAGAATCAAAACTGTCATGTGGTAAGGGACTGCTGATGACCTCCAAAGAGGGAAGAGTGGTCCCCAGTTCACCTATTACTGTTATTCTGATAAATGGACATAATATTAAATTGACCCCTAATGACTAAATCTCAACATGAAAACGAGAGTTGGGAATGAAGTCCCATCTTTAGTCAAGGAGCTACTGGCAATTGATAGCTACTTTGAGATAGGGAATTAGTATAAGAATTAGGCCCTGGTAAGGTGATCATACTGTGGAGGAAGGACATATATCCCAAAATATATAGATAGCACAAATTTGACTTGATAGATATTTTTTAAAGTACACAAATTTTGGTGGCTAGGGCAGGAGAAGTGGGATCTGTGAGGAACTGATGGGAAGAAGGCTCTGTGAGGGAGGAATTGATTAAAACACATCATGCAAAATTCTCAAAGAACTGATTTTTAAAAGTCACCAAAGAAATGAAGACTTCAGTCCCACAACTGCAGGAAGCTGACTTCTTTCAACTAGAAATGAGTGTAAAAGAAACAAAAACAGTCTGAAAAGCCCCTTGGTTTCAGCCTCATTTGGCCAAGAGCAGAGAATTCAGGTGAGCTGAGCTCAGACTACATGCCTACAAAAACCATGTGAGTTAGTAAAGTGTGATCAGTGGTGTGTTCTGTGAACATCTGTCTGGTAACAAAAAGCAATCCTGCTTAATTTTAGAATTATAAAATCATTCTATGCTGCTCTGAATGTATTTTTCTCAGTGAGACCAGATGCACATATGAAAGAATTAAACTCCACATCTATGAGCAGAATAGGCCTGTACAGTTACAAGCTGCACACAGTCTTGAATAATGCTAATTTGTTTTCTAAAATAAGTTCAATTTATCTTTTCCCCAGCCATGAGAATTCCCTTTGTTTTACAGCTATTCCATGTAACAAACTCTTGTCAAAATCTAATCTTGTCATAAATGGTTGTTGAAAGTTATCTATTTTTATCTGTTATGATGATCATGGAGCTCTTTTTTCTTTATCCATCTGTTTTGATAAATTACACCAAATAATTATCTTACATGCAAGCAATAGGAACAATGTAATTAAGATGTATTTATAGTATGTTAGCTATTAGCTTTAAGACATGCTTCCACAATTTTTTTTTTTTTTTTTTTTTTTTTTTTTTTTTTTTTTTTTTTTTTTTTTTTTAGTCAGAGTCTCATTACTTAGCCTAGGTTAGCCTAGAATTGCAATGTAGACCATGCTGGCCTCAGACTCATGGAGCACCTGCATCTACCTCCTTTAATCCCTCCCAGGGTTGGGAATAAAGGTGTGAACCACCACAAAGTACTAATTCATGAGTTTCTATTTTCTCCTTCTAGACTCTAAAAAATTATTCCCAAGTTTAGAATTGTCTATGCCTTGAACAATTATTAGACTTTATTTTTAGTAATGTTTTTATTCTTTAAATTTTTCATACATCTATAAAATGTTTATTTATCACATCTGTCCACCATTATCCACCTCCTACCTCCTCCAGTGCTGTTCACCCATACCTCTCCATCAACTTTGAGACCTGGGAAACCTGGGGTTCAACCCACAGAAAAATGAAACTAAACACTTTTTTTTTTTTTTACCTACACAAAACTCAGCTCCAAGTGGATCAAGGACCTAACATAAGACATAGAACTCTGAAACTGCTAGATGATAAAGTAGGGAGTGTGTCTCAACATTTAGGCACAGGTAGGAAGTTTCTGAATCGGATTGCTGCAGTGCAGAAGATAAACAGTTGACAAATGGGATCTCATGAAATTAAAAAGCTCCCTTCGGGAAAAGAAATTGTCAATAGAGAGAAGACACAGCCTTCAGACTGGGTAAAAGTATTTACCATCTACACATCTATATATCTAGAATATACAAAGAACTTATAAAACTCTACAGCAAGAAAATTAGCAACCTAATTAAAATTTGACTATGAAAACTGAGCACAAAGTTCCCAAAATAAGAATCACAAATGACTATTAGACACTGTAGAAATTGTTCAATATCCTGAGCATTTAAGAAATTGAAGATTAAAAAACACTTTAAGATTCCCTCTCACCCCAGTCAGAATGACCTAGATCAGGAAAGAAAATGACAACAAATGCTGCCGTGATGGACCCGGAAAAGAGAACACTTCTACACTGTTGGTCAAAGGGTTAGCTAGCACAGCCACTGTGGAAAACACACTGGAAGTGCCTCAAAAACCAAAAGTAAAATTCTGTAACTTCCTCTTAAACAAAAGTAGCTGAAATTTTTGTTATGGAAGCAATTGCATTCCTCGAAGAATCGCTTCAGTGTCAATGTCACTTTTTTTCTAAGGCCGGGACATGTTTCTCTACAATCATCTATGTAATTTTAGTCCCTGAGTATTGACAAAGGGAAGTTTGGCACAGCTTAGTTATCTGTTAAACAAAATACTAGGTAGAAGTACTGATGGACCTGTGGTACATTTGTCTCATTTTTAACAATTCCTCCTCTAAGCTACTTACTCCTTTCTGTTGTTTTCTTTTAAATTATTTCTGACTTGTTTTTTTTTTTTTATTGTTTTTCCTTAAAAGGAAGTCTTAGCTCTTTAATTCCCAGCCTTCCTTCTTCTTTGGCATAAGCATTTGATGCCATTACCTTCTAAGAAATTGTGTCTTACATATTTCAGTGAGTAGCAGTTTTATCACGGCTTGCTGTTTATAAATTGTTAAATGCAAAAGCAATTTTTCTTTTCTTTTCATAGTCCACACAAATATGCAAGTCTTTAGCATGAGATCATCTCATGTTTTACACTTAAATGTATTTTTCTGAGTTCAGTGAGCACCCTGAATTTGATAAAGACACCCCTCGTCTCCAAATATTAGACTTTGAAGGTATTAATCTTGTTTTGACCATCCTATGCCACTTTTCCACTATCAGAATCCTTTGATCTAAAAATCTTTGGACTTTCTCTATGCACATAATAATGGTATTTATTTTATTCCTAAACACTTAAGGGTTAAAACATAGTGCCTTCTGTACAAAAGGGAAAAACCATTGCTGGGGATGACAACAGATTCACTGTCCTTTTGCTAAGTCTGCTTGACAAGGACTTAAACTCTGTAAAAACTTCAAAAGCTGAACAGTCTCAAATGCCTTTTAAATCCTTTATCTTTCCTTTGCAATCCTGCCATGTGTGGGTATTCATTATATGCAACTTGCAATCAAATTTCTGCTGTTCAAGCAGAAAATTGTCTTTCATCAGTTTTAAATACTTTACATATTTCCTGATCCTCTACACGTAGGTTAGAGTGAACAGAACATAGGAGGCTGCAGTAATTTCTCTTGATACCTAAGCTTTGGCAAATCATAAAACATTATTGTAGACTATAAAAAGGGAAATTATTGCTAGGATGCATGGTTTGCAGAGCTTTGTCTCCTTCTATTTCTGAAAAGAATCTAGAACTATACTGGAAACTATTGCTGTTAGAACTTGAAAGTGACTTGAAATCCTGTGGGTGAACTCTTGAGAGAGAACATACTGGGCCAGCTTCACTTATCCTTTAATAAGTGATAGCTGTACCATAAGACAAATAGTATGAAGAGGACTTTGGAGGCCATTTGCTCTATGTAGGCTCAGACATTCCTATAGGAGAGGAAGCAGTTGTCTCATAAAAGAGTGCAGGAGTCCTGACTCAAAAGCTTGCGATTTTCTTCTAAAATTTGGAGAGAAAGAAAATCAAGATTAAGTTAATTGAAGAGGGTACAATGTAATTTTAGAGCCACAATGGAACTGTTGAAATGTGAATAATCTGGATTTTTATAAAATAAGTGAGAGAAAAGAAAATCATCATCTCATAAGCAGTTGATACGAAATCAGACAAATATGAGAACAGCCAAAGATGCATGCTTCACTTTGCAAATAAGATTAGATATAAGAGTTCAGCACACAAAATAATTATCTTAAATTAAAAAAACAACAGGAGACTATCAAGCATTCTAGAGGCATAACATTAAAATCTAAAGTTATATGAAAGAAAAATAAGTTAGTCTGACAATTGATTGCTTAGATGAAATTTCTGTATCAGAACCACCCTGAGAAACATCTAAAGATTTTAAGTAGAAATTTTGAGGCTACCATCATAAGGATGGTATAAACCTTTCCTCTGTATAAACTACTGCAGAGATGATTCTGCCAACCCGGAGAATGCTGTCCTCAGTGTGGAAAGCTCCTGCCCTCTTCTCACGCAATTCACTTTGTTGAGTTCTCTTCAGAAGCAGATCAAAGACAATTCTTTCTTGAACTCATCATACTTCCATGTTATTGTCTCATTTATAGAAATAAGCTAAGTTTCTCTCTTTAAATACTTCAGAGTTTGTATTCACACATAGTCATCTTAACAAGCCTCACCTAGGGGTGAAATTGGGACCTTCTGGTTTAGTGAGAGACCGTGTTTCAAAATAGGTACCAGCACCCATACTTTCATGTGCATGCCTCACATGCACATCCATCACCCACATACAGTGTAAAACATACTCCAATGTCA
Organism: Peromyscus leucopus; assembly: GCF_004664715.2. NCBI lineage: Eukaryota > Metazoa > Chordata > Mammalia > Rodentia > Cricetidae > Peromyscus > Peromyscus leucopus. The sequence continues at coordinate 114,350,176 of NC_051066.1, forward strand.
ACAGAGATTCAATCTTGGACTTCTTGTGAGTATCAAACTAAGAAAGAACTCATGGTCCTTATGTAAGATGGCATAGTATTCATACGAAATCTATGCAGTCCTCCCATATTCTTTAAATAATTTGTATGCTCTACAGACTTGCATATAAAAGCTGTGGTTTTTTTTTTTGTTTGTTTTTTGTTTTGCCAAAAAGATTTTTAAAAAAATCCCACATTTTACCCATTTTTATTCACTTCAGTTTTAGAAAGAAAACTATTTCCACCAAAGAATAGCATCCTGAACATAGACTATTATCCCCAACTTCCTTTAAATAAGGGCAATTGCACCTCCTGACTTCTAGGATTGAACTCTACACCAGGACTGTACTTCTGGCAATTAAGAACTTCACTCTATTTTAAGGCTCAAGTGTTTAAGTGACTGTACTGTAAATGCTATATATTATTACCATTGGAGGTGATTGTCCATTTCAGCCAATACAGAATAAGCCAGGCAAAGTCCCACAGCACAAGTCAAGTCTACTGCCAGTATTTCGTTAACTGTTGCAAGGACATCCAATGGTAGTTCTAGTATCAACTGTGGGAGATGAGAATTGTTCTGGCTCCACCCCAGGAGACACACATGTGAACACAGATGATAGCTCTTTTTCTTTTTTCTTTTTTTCTCTCCATATATACATTTTTCGGTGCTGGCCTCCCACAGAAAGTAGTTCTCTCCTGACTTCTTACATTTCTTATGGCTTGCTTTGGCCAAAATTGTCATCCAGCCTGCTCTAGACTTACTCCTTATTCTACATCTCTGCCATCAATCCAGGCAACATTCTTCTAACTTGGCTTTACCTGGAGTAGTCTTATAAATTTTATTGTGATGTATTCAGTAATTATAATTCCCACTGTTTTAAATAATTCATTGTCTGCTTATGCTTTATCCCTGAAAATTATACATAGAATATTCAAAAAGAAAAATAAACCAAATGAAGTAAATATATCAGAAATCACATTACCAAAAGTGAGTTAAATTTAATAATCATTGTTTTAAGTTGTTATTTCACTCACTTAGTTTTTCTTGTTGCTATTTTTTAATTCACTTGTTTGTAAGAGTTTTGTTAAAATCTCCAGTATTTTCAGACTTCCTAGTCATTCTTTTATTTCTGCAGGCTCTTATTAGATACTTATCTGTGTTTTTAACTGTTCACAACTTCATGACTGAAATAATATTCTTTGTCATGCACGTTTTTCCATAATCACAGTGTCTATTATTATTCTAGTAATGCTTACTTAAATATTATTTTGCTATATATTAGCTGGATATCAGTTTTAACTTGGTATTTATCTGGTTTTTCATGTCTATTTTAATCTGCTTATGTGATGATATGGTGGGCTTTTTGTTTGTTTGTTTGGTTGATTTTGGTGCTATTTTTACTATAAGGAAGAAGCCCATTTAAATCTTATTTTTTTCATTTTTTTAAATTTTAAGAGTATAATATAATTACATTTCTCCCTTGCCTTTCTTGCATCCAAATCCTCCTACATACCCATCCTTGCTGTCTTTCAAATTCATATCATCTTTTTTGTTAATTCTTATATATATATATATGTATGTATGTATATATATGTATATATATATTTTCTATATGTGGTGTATGTGTTTGAATATACATATATATTCCTAAATATAACCTGTTCTGTCTGTACAATATTATTGCATATATGTTTGCATGTTTGCAAGGCTGACCATTTTTTAATGGATAAACAATTGGTGTCATAATCTTCCCTGGGGAAGATCTCAACATTCCTTAATTGCCTATAGTTATTTGTGTAGGGTTGAAGCCTCTTGTTCTTTTCCCCATCAACGTTGGCAGACTCATTGGTGTTGTCTTTGTTCAGCCCATGTTTGGCCAGTCATGTTGGTGAGACTTTATGAACATAGATTCGGAAATTTCTAGGAGTCAGTCTCACAACAAACATGCTGAGCTGCTGGTTCCTACAGTCTTTCTTCCTGCTCTTAGACAGTGTTCCCTGATTCTTAGATGCAGGAGTGCTTTGGAGATATATCCCTTGGGACTGGGTTCTAGTCTGCATATTGGTTGGTTGTGGTTTTCTGTATTTTAATAGACAAGGGTACACCATTTACATCTTCTGAGTCTGGTGGGACTTGTGTCTGATACCTTGTTTTTGCTTTTAAATGACAGCTTTTTATTGCTGTTATTCTTTCTCTGTTTTACAGTTATTTGGTAAAAAATTCCTATCTATTTTTGGGGGAAATGACCTTGTAATTAAGTCTGTTGTCTGCCTTCTTGTTTTTGCCTCCCTAGGTGAGTTCGCTTAATCTGGAGCTAGGTTCTCTCAGCATCTGCCAGGTTGAGAACACAGAGCCTCTATGCTCAGGTCAGTGGCCCAGTGGCTGCAATTTCAGAACATTCACATGTGTCCATTTGTTGACATATCCACTTTCTAAAGTTTCCACCCACCCAGAATCCTATCTCCAAGAAGAGAAAGACATACTAATTTCCTTTACATGTACAGGTAGCCCCTAGAACGCCCTGTGGAAGATTCTGTCCTCTTCACCTGAAGTGACCAAAACTTTGAAGCTACTGCCTACTCCAGTCTCCAAGAAAAAAGAAAGTCTCACCTTCTAGTCTATTTGCTGTTGTATTTTTCTATATTGTTTCTTGTCTGTAGAAATGATTGTCTTTTGATTCCAAACACGTCATTTGATTTTTTTTCTTGCTCACTATGTGGTTAAAGCAGATGCCATATTGACCTTAAGATGCTCTGATCTTTTTCTAATTCTATGATGGTGGTTTATTCACAGCTCTCCCTCTCTCACAAGCCATTCCTTTTGACTCTCAAAAGGCTGTTTGGGAAGTCAGAAAGCCGTGGATTGGCTGCTTCTTCTTTTCATTTTCTCTCTAATGATCTGCTTATCCCAAAGCAATGTACATGCTTCTAACTGAGAAGGTAAGAGGTCACAACACAAAGGAAATGATAAAAAGTAAATGTTCAAAAATTACTATTTTGAGATGCTTTCTGTATATGCCCCTAATGAGGACTATACCTCAAAGCCTGTGTTAAGGCATTCTATGTGCACGAAACCCGAGCATAGTCTACCTAGAAATAACTACTGATGAATTTAATATCAATTATTGACTTCTTCCAGTATCTTCTATTCCCCCTTGCTTTTTGAGTCCAGAAACTTGGGAAATATAAAAAGAAAAATTAAGAATGCTTTAATCCCTGCTGCTTCCATGGAGAAAGAAACAAGGAGGAGTAAAGTCTGACAAGAAGAAGGAAGAGAAAATAGAAGCAATCAGCTTCATGGGGACTTTGAGCTCAGGAAGATTAAAGAGATGACACCTACACAATAGGATAGAAGACCTCCAACTAGCTGAGAATTTATGGCTATGGACAATGATGTCCTGACAACCTAAAATACAGACCTAGAGAACTGGATGAGCAGTTCATGGCCTATTGAAAGTCTGGATACAATCCCAGCCAGCAGCAGCACTTTGCAGATCTTTATAGATGTCTAAACAATCATCTACTACAGGATGTGATTCTCTGTTGGCAAGCATTCAAAGGTCCAGGAATCAAGAAATATAAATGGAATCAACACAGCTCACTATTACTACTTATGTCCCACTGGCAAAAGTGTTCCTTCTTATGCCTTTGGCTTTATGCTATCCTGATCTAGAGGTCTTCTTTCAAAAGGGAGAAATTCTTCTATCAGGAGACCCAACATGATTCCACTGAAGTAGATGTCAGAACTGGCCACTTTGGATTCCACCTATGTCTGAGTCAACATAAAGGGGAGGATGATTGTGCTGATTAGGTGATTAGCATTGATTATCAAGGCGAGTTTGGCTTACTGAAACACAAAGGAAGTGAGAAACAGTATTTCTCATGCATAGGCAGGAGAGTTCTTAGGGATCTTACAGCTGAAATTAAATCAGAGGAAAACTGTAACAGCATAGTTAATTCAAGACTGCTAATTGCTAACATCTTCAGGAATCAACATTTGCGTCAGTCCCCCAGACAAAAGACTATGACCAGGCAAGCAGCTTGCTTAGGGCAAAGGACCATGACTAGGTGAGGTGCCTATTGATGGCAAACAAAATATGGTAAATAGAAAAGAGTACATAGAAATTCTAGCTATGTGATTGAACAGTGGTTCTTCACCCATGGGTGTGACTCCTTTGATAAATCTCTAGTTCCCAAATATTTACATTGCAATTCATAACAGCAGCAAAATTATAGTAATGAAGTAGCAATAAAAATAATGTTACAGTTGGGGTCAACACAACATGAGGAACTGTATTAAAAGGTTGCAGCATTAGGAAGGTTGAGAAACACTGATTAAGTCTTAATCAAATGTAGAAAGTAAGATCTTAGTAGTTATTTTGTTACATGTATCTTTATGTATGTATGTAGAGAGCAAATATTTTTATGTGTGTACATGAATATATTTGTGTGCCACAGGCCAATATCAGGTGTCTTCCTCAATTCTTTTCTACATTATTTTTTGAGATAGAGTCTGTCACTGAACCTGTGGCTCATTTAGACTCCTGCCTCCAAACCTTTAAGATCCTCACATCTTCACCTCTCCTACTAGGATTGTAGGTATGCTACTGTACCCAACTTCTTGTGTGGGTGCTAGAGATCCACTGTCAGATCTTTATCCTTGCACAGCAAGCATTGTATTGACTGAGCCATATCCCTGGGAGAGCAAGAATCTTTTTTCTCTCCTCTTTGCTCTCTTGTCATAGCACATAGGATACACTATAATTAGCCCTATAACTCTATATTTAAGTTTCCATCTATCGAGAAGCAACAGTGTACATCACCCAAGGACTTTCTGTATCCTTTGTGGAGAAACTGAGCAGTTTCCACTTCAAGTAAGATAACTGTAGTTTGTGAGAACTGTAACTTTGTTGTTGTCTTTCTTTGGATATTACATACTTTTAAGGACATATGTGCAGCTACCAGGCTGGCAAGAAAAGGACTATAAAAATTAGCTTTATATGTTAACTTAGCTTGTCTCTGGTAGCCAGTTATTCAATTAGTCACTAATCTGAATGTATCTGACTAGTACAGATCAGCAAAGGAGAAAGAAAACCCAACAGTATAACTTTTCTTGTTCTTTTCAATAAAAGCATTAATTTTCCCCAAGTAGGTCAGTGGGTTAGCAGGTAGTAACAGGTGCTTTGTGTTTAATCTTCACCATGATGTGTATGAATGAATAACAGGAATACAGTGAGCACAGAATTAACTTGAAGTCCTTTGAGTACCAATGTTATTACGATCCTAAAAATTACAGTTGCAGATACCATCATGCAGAATGTTGAAATCTCAATGGTCCAAAAGTCCCTAAATATCACAATCTCAAATGATTAAATTGCCCAGTTGTAGCTGGATTTTCTTAGACAACCAATCCACAAATAATGACTTTGACTTATTATTGGTTATGAAAGCTTGACCATTAGCTTAGGTTTGTCCCTAGCTATTATAACTTAAATTAACCTGCTTTTATTAATCTATGTTCCATCACGTGGCTTAGTTGCCTCTCCTTAATACTGTATATCTGACTTGTTCTATGTCTTGCTGGCATCTCCCCACCTCTCTTCTTCCCAGATTTCTTTTTCTCCCCAGAAATCCCATCTATTCCCTCCTGCCTAGCAATGCCTGCAGCACCATGGAGCCAGAAACTTCTCAGAACTGGGGTGGACAGACCAACTCTAGACCACAAGCATGAGGCTTCACTGTCACTGACCAGAAGTGAGTGGAGTCAGCTGGCAGGTCATGTGCTAAGCTAGCCAAGTGGTAGAGAGCCTAGCAGGCTAAGGTTTGGTTCACCCAGTCAGAGAATGCTGCAGGCACTTAGTAAAGCCATATCCAAACACAGAAAACCACAAAAAAAGTACAGTATGCTTTAAAAAGTGCTTAGATGCTGAAGAAACGAAAAAATGAGTATAGACAGTCATAAAAATAGTTTAAATAAATAAAATAGTTTATTGTTGATAAAAAGGAAATGTTGTAGGATATTTGTATACTGTGTGAAGATGTGTTGCTGGGATTGGTTTAATAAGGAGCTGAATGGCCAATAGCTAGTCAGAAGAGAATAGGTATGACTTCCAGGAAGAGAGAGGACTTTTGGAAGTAGAGAGACAGAGACACAGAACAAGTCAGACATATAGTACAGAGAAGAGGTAACAGAGCCATGTGGCAAATTAGAAATTAATAAATATGAACTCTTATAATTCAAGTGATAAGAGCTAGTTGGTAAGAAGCCTAAGCTAAGGCTGAACTTTCATAATTAATATTAATTCTCTGTGTCATTATTGGGGAGCTAGAGGCCTCCTAAAGGAAAGTCTGACTATTTTGGAGAAAACTTGCACACTTAATGTTAAACTACAGAAAGTCAAAATCCCAGGCATTGCAGGTCCCATTGGATTTTCAGGGAGGCTTCATGTGAACAGTAGAAAGCCAAATTCTGGGGAAAGGACTGATGCGAGTTTCATCACCTGTAACAGTTGCCAATGTCCTCACTTGTATGTTACCTCCCCACCCCCCCTTTACATAGAACACTAGGAGGACTTTATTACTCTGAGATTAAAAGAATTTCAATATCTCACAACCTTTGATCGAAAGATATTAATGATACAGAATTTTCCTTGCTGTTATAAAATACCTTAAATGGGGAATTATTCTTGGTTAGAGATTTGACTATTGAAAAAGACAGATTCCATAATTTTACCATTAAATCTGACACAAAAAATTAATTTATGCATCACTTTGGCTAATAGACGACACTTTGACGCTTTCACAAATTTCGCCACTGTTTTTAACTGATCCATAAATTCATGCCTGCAGTGATAAGTTTTATTTATTATCCTGATACAATCTAGAATCACCCCAGTAGAGATTATCAATGAGGGATTAGCCTAGAGGCCTGTCTGTGGTGATGGCGGTAGGGTGGTTGGCTTACTCAGGGTAACTGAGGCAGAAACACTTGACTACTGTGAATGGCACCATTCACTGGACAGGTAGGTGATCCTGGTGATCCTAAACCATGGGAGTGGGGAACGTGAGCTGAATGCAAATATGCATGCATTCATTCTTGCTCTGCTCTTGAACATATATGTGACTAGCTACTTCAAGTTCCTGTGGCATTAACTTCTCTGTTGTGATACGTTACCAGGCTCTGAGAGTTAAAATAAACTCTCTATTAGTAGCTTTTATTGGATCATTTTTTTTTATCACAGCAACAGGAAATGAAACTAAGACAATTCCATTAGAACTGAATATTCTAGAACACATTTTTTTTTGTACTAGTGGCTGAAAAATGCAACATCCTCTAAAAATATATATTGGAAGAGTGTGGAGTTTGCAGAAGAAAATGGATTTTAATTAAATCTGCAGGTCATAACAATAGATTCTGAGTTAGATGCAATTAGGCATCTGAAACCGGATTTCAAAGTATTGTCAATGAAGTTTGGTTTTTTCTGTTCATTTACCAAAAAATTTAAACTGAACCTATTGGCCACACAACATAGAACACACGAAAACTTAAGTTTTAAAATGTCATTTGCCTCCACGGTCATTCTTTTCCTCTGATGAAATTCCAGGAGCTCTTAATAGATTCAAGCCACAGAAAAATATGTCTAGTAGCATTAGAAGACACTTATGTAACAGTATAGGTGATTGGATGTTAGTACTGTTTCCACCAAATCTGTTGTCTGTGCATGAATGCACATGGAATGGACTTCTGTGTAGCCCAACAATCCTGAAGCAGGCACAGAAGGTGGGAAGACTTAATAGGTGATACCAATTCAATGCTTGTGGGAAGAAAATGAGTATAAATAAATTTGCCAAAGAAGAGATATGCATTAAAGAAAAGCAGTTAGCCACTGATATGCAAAACTTCAAAATATAGATGTTCATGAAAGTCAGTGAATCTTCTGAGAACCACTGTACAATGCACAACAAGGTCTATGATCTGAGGGCCATAAACTTTTCATGCATTTAATTATTTTTGTTATTGCTTGTTCAGTTTTTTTGAGTTCTAAATTGTTAGCAGTTATTATGTAAGTCATTATGTTATATATTTTATCATTGAATCATTTTTCATATTGGAGTCATTCCTAATTATGCAATGAATTATATAAATACTTTTAGGGGAGCTCAATACAGTATCCTGAGTATTTGACTCCATAAAATGAAAATGAAATACAATAGCAGCTTTGTGTGCAAGCCTCATTTGGGTATCTATGAAAGCTGAAAATTTTCTACTAAATGGAGTCATATATTTCTTCTACTTGTACGTTTGCAAAAGATGAAGCAACTTGAGATCTCAGCTTGATGGGTGCTGACTACACAATGGTGAACACTGCAGGTTTTAACTCATCTTGTCAAAACATGTAACTTATCCATCATGGTATAGGCATGTACATTGCAGTGATGAAACTGGGCATCCTCAGTTTCCAGGCAGTGACAAGCATTCATGCATTTTGTTTATGTCCTATTTCTTTATGAACATAGTACATCTTCTCATGGCACTATCCACAAGCAAGTGTCATGAGCATGCATACTTGCTTGCAGAATGTTTGTTTTTATTGTATGTTGGTTGTGTAAAATGCCCCAGGAAGTATCATATTGTATATCTATGTTCTTTAAATTATGTTCCTTTGAAATGTAAATGAATTGTTATTAAAGAATTTTAAATTATTTTTCTGAATTATATACTTAGGATTTGGGTCTTTGATGATTTTTTTTTACTTTAGAGATTTCATACTTTAATGTTTTGATCTTTTGGATGTTCAGCATTCAAGATTGTGATATTCATTATATCTCTAGGTAATATGGGAAAGTCTTTCACATAGAAAATTGGGGTTTTGTATTTAAACTCCAATTGTCTGATTTCAAAACTGAACCTTTCACATGGAGACTTTTGTACTCCCTCACTCACGGGGCAGATTTCAAGTACAACCATGGATGGCATCTCTGTAAATGGCTCTGAGTTTCCTCTCCAGTCTTCTCTTCTGTAATCTCTTGTCTTATTCTCAGAAAACACATTGTTTTCTGCATCAACTCTCCTTAAAAAATAGCATTAGATATTCAATAACAAGTTGATGTGCTCTTCCCTGGGGAAGACTCTTTATCCTGCTTCCAGCATGTCTTCATTGCCCATGGCCCTTTGTGCAGGGCTGAGGCCTTCGGGGCATTCCCCATCTGCTTTAGCATGTCTAGTGTTGTAGTCCTTGTTCAGTTCCTGAGAGGCAGTCATGTTGGGATAACTTTACGGATGTTGTTTCTGACATTGCTAGGAGACAATCTCACAGAAAACTCCTTGAAAACATGCATGTAAGTAACATTATACAGACTTGACAGGTTATATTTATGTATTTAGAAACATATGTGTCTATACCTATACATATGTAAAAACAATTAATTAAAAAAGAGTCTGTGAATTTGAAAGAGCACAAAGAAGTATATGACAGGGTTTAGGAAAAGGAAAGAGAAGTAAATGATGTAATTATATTATAATGTCAAAAATGTAAATAGTGCTAGGAGCAATAGAGGGATAGCTGAGCACATTAGAGAACTTGTGACTCTTATAGAGGACCCCGGTTATATTCCTAGCACAGACATGGTAGTTCACAACCATTCATAACTTCAGTTTCAGGGCCCAGACAACATTTTCTGGCTCTGTGGCTACCAGACATGCTTGTATTGCACATATGTACATGAAAGCAAAACACTCATACATTTCAAATAAAATAAGGGGCTTAGACCTGCCTCAACAAAGTTAGAAAATGAAGTTCTTTAATTTCTGCTATTGTTTTGGCTTATTATTTTGTTTTTGAGACAGGAACTGCTGTGTAACCCTGGCTGGCCTGGAATTCACTACTCCCTGCCTTTGCCTCCTGAGTGTTGGGATGTGGGGATTAAAGGCCTGAACCACCACATCCAGCTAAAATTTAAAAATGTTTAAGGCTCAGTTTTATTGTCTATGAAGTTAAGTTTTAGTGAGGAATATGGCAAAGGTCAAAAACAGCCATTTTAAATTCCATACGTAGATACGATTTCTGATTCTTTTCTCAGAGATCCTTAGTGAATTCTGCTTCCCCTCTATTCACAGGCTGATATCGGAGTCAACAGAAGAACTGAGCCACATCAGTACACAGCATTCATGTTATGTTCCTTAGGGTTCCTGATGCCAACCCACTTATTCTGGTAACGTGGGACTTTTGAATTCTAATCTTCAATATCTTTGGAAGTGAGGGCCAAAGAAGTGGAAAGGGAGTAGGGAAGGAGAGCAAGCAGAAAAATAATAAACTGTCATAATAATGTCCCACTATTGCTTGTGGTAGATTTCCAGAAAACTCTGGAATACCAGTAGTGAATTACTCAAACAATAAGTTATGCTTCTCATCCATAATTTTAAGAGAAATAATGAAGTCATGTATCTGATTTATCTAGGGCTATTTTCCTTCCCTTCTTTACATTTTTAATATAAATAACTCCAGAACATTTGGAGGTATTGAATGGGACCAGTAGCTGCCTAATGAACCACAGGAGCCCTACCTGTCAGTGAGACAGAGGAAAGAATGTGGAGCTGAGCAGCTCTGACAGGGGGAGATGGCTGCTCAGCCTCTGCAACAGGAGTCCAGACAATTAGTGCATTCCTGGGATTTGAGAGGCTTGAACATAAGGCTAAAAAGGTGAGGAAATAAAGGAAATGAAAGCTCAGTTCTAGAAGAGTTTCCACTCACTTGAGCTTCAAGTTTGCTCACAGAGACTATGGGCTCCTCTTAGCTTGTGCTGGCTTCTGTGTGAGACTCCTGATATGGTACAAATCTGCTGATAGGTCTGCAATCCTACTCTCTTCTAAATCCAGACCTTAATGCCCAAAGGAGCCAAAGCTATAAGCAGCATGTTTGGCCTTGAACTTCAAGACTTTATTGGTGGAAATAGGAACACTTGAAGAGATACTGCCCCTCACAGTGACTGTTGTAAATCAGGTTCTCCATATAAACTTGTATTCTCGTGGGAATAAAAAATGAATCTGAAAAGGTAGGTGGATATCATAGCATTATTATGCAAAGAATCTAATAGTACCCAAAGAAAAGCCTCAGAGGATTTCTTGTTTGTTTTTATCTAGGAGTAGGATGGATGGTAGGGTAGAAGTGGTTCCTCTGTGTGGCTCCAGGGGGCAGCAGCTTCTTGGGCAAAGGGAGCCAGGGAGGAATAAATTGCATTTAGTGGATGCTGTCACCTAGTGTCTTAAACCCCTTAGAAAGGAGAGAGACCCACTAAAATGGACAGCTCTAAAGAGAGCTAAAATCCTCAAAAATCACATGTCAATTCAAAAGAAATGATGGCTTTTGGAAGATCCTCAGAACATGAAAATCACTGATGTTAAGAGAGTATTTCTCCTGAAGGGTTTTCCTTAGATTTTCCTGGATGAGATTTGGTGAGAGCAGATTTATTTTTAACAAGTGCACACACATGGCATCCTCTTTCTTAGTGACAAGAACTTCTCATTTTTTTTCCAAAATGTGCCTGGCAAGCCCTGCAAGCCAGAAAAAAACGAGATTGGGAGACCTGCTGTTCCGTGGTGTATGACAGGCAACAGAGGAAGCCAGTCTGGTTTCCCTCTCAGGACTAATTCAGGGGAGAAATGCTTCATTCACATTCAGTCCACACTCCAGAATTTCTTACCCAGTAGTAAATCTGCATCTTTACTCTATTTTCTTCTTTTCATTAGTGGAAAAGCAGGAAGAAAAGTAGCTTCATGCATAAGACTTCTGATAATTCTATCAGGATAACCAACATTTTGTTGTTCTTCATCTTCTTTCTCACATGTGGCTGTAAGCCCAGTGCTTGGAGCATGAGCCCTTGAAATTCTAGCAGCCAGGAAGTTGAGATTTCTGACAGAATGAATATGCATGGCACACATAAGCTACAATTTATTAGGCTGCTTCACTGGTCATTATTGAGATTTGATTGTAATGCTTAGTGGCATTAACATCCTCTCCACATCCCCCTAACAACATTTATGGTCAGTAATAATATTAGCTCAATCCTTGAGCCTTGCTCTGCAGAATGAAGCAATCTGAGCTCACCTCATTACTTCTAACAGGGCTCCTGTAGTCATGTCACACTCCACTGACAAGCCAGACAGAATGACATCTTTTAAATATTATCTCTGACATATTTCTTTGAAATGCTAGCCTTTCGATTAGTGCTATACACCAGAAGTGACAGATTCTAAGAGTCACTTCTCTAAGGGAGCCTAGTAATAGGTGACCCACCAACCTAGTGGGCTAGAGAAAATATCCATGAATAATTTCACTACAGCCTGTTTGAAGATGTTTCCACAGGACAGGCAGGCACTGGTCAAGGTACCCACATATCTCTCTTTTTGACATTGTGTTCCCATTTTCCAGCTTCTGCATCCTTTGTTAGTAAAGGCTATCTCCTTCCCCCACAGGCATTACAGATACCCAGAGTTTTGTCCCACAGGAGCTCATAGGTGATAACCTATTAGTGCAGGACTGCATATGCCTGTCTCCTTTGCCTTTGGAACACATAAACTGACATATAATTTATACTGCAGAGACCTAGTGGGATCAAGCTGAGGTTGAGACTTCACTCAAAATCACACCCATGCTTGGTTTCTTCCCCTCCCTGACTAATTCCCATAATCCTTTACAGATCTCTCCAGGGAAGTCTTCTGTAATAAATGACTTGCCAGGAATGTTTGGCTCACAGTCTGCTTTGGGAAGAGCAGGACCTCAGATGTATCTGGAGACTCCTGAACCCAGCTGTGTGAATCCTCATAACTATTCTGCTTGGGAATTTGCTTGGCTATCACAGAAACATCTAGGATCACAAATCACTTGGATTCCCACACATCCAGTTCCCCTCTTCACCCCTGGTCAAGGCACAGGATCCTTCAGCAGATTGGACCCTGTCAAAGAAGGGAATCAACATGTTTCTGACTGCTTGACGTTGTCAGTTGCATTCTTAATTCCAGCTTTATGTTCTCACCCATCATTTTAAGTATGTGTTACTAGATCTGTTTTATAGTCAAGGAAACTGGAGTTCAGAGAGGTTATAAAAACTGAACAAATTCCCACACACTAAGACACAACTCGGGATTTTAACTTTAAACTTCAAGTCCACTGAATTGTTCACAAGCACAGCAACTGGCCTTGATGTTCCCACCTGAGAGTAAATAATGCTCCAAAGAGATCACATCACCATTGCATCGAGAATCAGACAGAACCCAGGCCTTTACAGCACCATGACGATGACTAAGTGCCACGATAATGCCTAAGTACAATGACAATTACTAAAGCTGCCCTCCCTTCACTCCTGTGAGTCATTGTTCTTTTCCAACTGTGGCCTAGTTCAGGTTAATCATTCTAACTCCTGGATAAATGCATCCCAATTTCTTGACAAAATCCAATCTAAAACCAGGCCCCTGCTTTCTTATTTTCCCCTTAAAGTTATTTCAAGTCTAGTCTGTTCTCAAGATGCTCCCAGACTCCACTGACCTTCACTTTCTTTTCCTGCAGCACCCTAAGGGACTTAATTATGTTGACATCAAAGGTGTCCCTGGTGGCTTAATTGTCTGCATTTCTTGATTTATCAAGTGTTTTCCAATATAATTTCTCCATAGAAGAAATATGCTATTGTCTAGTATCATATTTCATGAAATGTTAGACTTTATTTATTGTAAAGTGTACATGTATTGATAAAAAAAATGTTTTAAAAATGTTGCTTTAAGCCATGACACCATTATTTTATGTTAGTCTCAAGCAATGCCTAAATCAGTCACATTAGATTCTTGTGGCTTTAAGTGTTTCACATATTCCAAGGATGTGATCATGTCTTCTGAGTTCGGTTGCGTTAGTTGTCTGGGGACACAATGTTTTGCTTGTGCCTTTGTAATAAAATTTAACTACTGTACTTGTGAACGTCTTCCTTTTTAGAAAACCTGGTATTCCTCTGCATGAGAACAATTTCATTATTCCTCCAAAATCAAGTATTTGCTTCATTAATAATAAGTTTATACCCTAAAGCCCCATTCTTGTCCCTTCTGTTTTCATTTCAATGTCCAGTTACTGATGGCAATTAAACAAAACAGAGATAATACCTGGACATGAACAGGGCAAGGTTGTTAGGTCTTGATTTTTACCTGACCCAAAGATATTGTTAGAAGCAAAATGGATCCCAGTTTGAACTATACTAAAGGGGAGAAAACACACATCTTAGTATTAATAAAATTCAAGAATGTAGCTGTAGATGCAGTTTGTCTCTTGAATAGAGAATCTCACTAACATATTACAAGTAAAAAAATCAAACTAACTTTTTAAAGAGATACATTTAATTACCAATTGATGTGTGAGTACACATGCACATGCCACATTGAACATGTAGCTATGAAAGGACAACTTAAAGAGTGTTTCTCTCCTCCCAACATGTAGGTCCTGGAACTAAAGTCAGATTTTAAGACTTTGTAAAAATGTTCTTTAGCCATGAGGACATTTCATCGCCTAACACTTACTTTCTAAAGTATGATAAACAAATAAAAGAAGTGTAGAACTTTCTCTAAAACACTTGTAGGCAAATATTTTTTCTTGTTTTTGTAATAAGAAAATAATACAGCTCTATGCCAGACAAAATATTTCTAAGTGCTACATCTAAGTTGTGATTGTGATACTTGCCATTGGCTTTAAATGGATAATATTTGATCTCACTATATAGAAGAACATTCCATGTAAGTGTTACAATGTGAGCATTCTATCCATATTGATAGGTGAGCAAAGGGAATATGTGTGAGATGAATATGTGAAATGGAGGAAGATTCTTCTTGAATCCATCCCTTACCAAGAATCCATCCAACACAGGTGGCTAATCCTTCTACATGATCAAACCTTGGCACACATATTAGAAGTTCCTGGTGCCTTTACCTGGGTCTTTACCCATCCTCCACCTGCTGTGATTTCTGATGGCTCAGAATAGACCTCTTCTACAATGACCTTTGTCATCTGGAATCACTTCACCTATTGTCAACTAATACTTCAAGTGAGTGGGTAAAAGGGTAATTCTTTTGCCCCAGGAATGGTGTGCAGACAATGATTTCAAGCTATGACACACTAAGGACCAAGTACAAACAATCCAACTACCCCAAGAAGGGAGATACTATGCTACAATACATGCTCCAAAGCTTCTGGTGAGATTAGGCTTGAAGTGGTATGCACGTTCTGACTTGACCCAATTAGCCCTATGTCATGTGACCATAACCACACTTTCCCAAAGAGCACCACATCTCAGTAGTGCATTCACACAGGAGTCCCCGAGCTCCAGCTCCAATCCATAAATAACCAAATGAAAGGAAGTTTTACCTCAAGGGCTTTGCCTTTTCACATGGAGCCTCTTCCTTTCTCTCCATGTGCATTTAGTTCTACTTTCTTCACCTAAATCAGAAAGATGAACCCAGATTTCTCTCACCTAATTCCCTCTGCACCCGTTCTCAGCCCTGTTTAGAGGAGGAAAAATAAAGAGAAACTTTGAGCTTTGTTTTTCACCAATACAGTCCAGAAATAAGGAAAGACAGGTGTTTCTGCCTTTGCTTTAGAACAGTGGTTCTCAACCTGTGGGTCACCACACTTTTTGTGGTCAAACAACCCTTTTCACAGCGGTCGCCTAATCCTAACCCATCAAAAAACATAGATATTTGCATTATGATTCCTAACAGCAGAAAAATACATTTATGAAGTAGCAATGAAAATAATTTTATGGTTGGGGGTTCATGAAAACATGAGGAACTATATTAAAGGGCCACAGCATTGGGGAGGTTAAGAACCACTGCTCCAGAATAATTCTTGAGACTATCTGAAGGCTTTCTCTAGAAAGGCTCAGATAAAAGTCATTTTTGAAACTCAGAACTTCATGACATTGGTCCATCATTTCAGCTAGCATCTCCCTCGTGTATGGTTTTAGATGGAGACTTTTATGTTCTATAATCACTCCACCTGTGTGCTTCTGAAATATGCAACTTCTCTGTTCTGCAATTCTGTGCAAACTGCTTTTCAAGACAGGACCAGAACCCTAGGACATGACCTAAAATAGATCTTGAGGCCTTGCAGTAAGAATCTCCATGGATGAAGAGAATCTGAAGAAGGAACAAAATAATCCAAAAAAAACAGAACCTGAAAAGCAAACATCAGGCTGGCAGAGCTAAATCAGAAACAAAGGATGTGGCCAAAAGCTGCAGAAGTGACCAGAATGATGAAAACTGGAAATTTACCACTGAAAACCAGCTCTATGACTGGAAAATCCCCAATTCAATGGACTTATCTTTACTGCAAGCCCCCTACATCCTTTCATTTGTTTCCACACATGAGACATATTTGAGTTTGCTCTTGTCTCCCCATGGGACAGCCTGCAGTAAAGCACTTTCATTTTTCAAAACTCTTGGCTTCTATGCATGTAGGCACTGAGAATTGCTGTGTATCACGATATTGGCAGACTCGTGTACACAGCAGCCCACCTCATCAATGATATGTTAGTTGTTCTGTGTCTGGCTATTTCTTCTGAAAACAAGTTCTCAAAGAGTTTTCATCAACATACTCTTGTGTTGGGAGAAAATAAATAATAACTTTACTTTTAGGATCAAAGACCTAAAGATATTTTGTAGGTAATATTTATTATAGCTTATGTTTATTTAATCTACCTTCCAGTTCTCTCTC
Source organism: Peromyscus leucopus (assembly GCF_004664715.2). NCBI lineage: Eukaryota > Metazoa > Chordata > Mammalia > Rodentia > Cricetidae > Peromyscus > Peromyscus leucopus. Next base: position 114,366,935 of record NC_051066.1, read on the forward strand.
TCTCTCTCTCTCTCTCTCTCTCTCTATATATATATATATATATATATATATATATATATATATTTTTTTTTTTTTTTTTTTTTTTTTTACATATAATATATATATATATATGTACATTTCTATATACTATAATAACACAGTATGTGCACTGTGTTTTTGGTTTTTGCTGGTGATCTGATTATTAATAGCTTTTTTTTTTTAATCTCCAATGATTCTGTTCAATCTCTGAAGATTTCTCATTCTTTAAATTCTATTACAGTCTTTCAGCATAATATATTGGCATTCTTTTTGTACTTTTATACTTAGCCTTTTATTTATGATTTTCAAAGTTTTAAGAGAATTTAAATAAAAAATGTAAGTTAAAAAATAATTTCTCTGAAACTCTCTGTTTTAGGAGTCCTTCGAAATAAATAGTGTTTCTTTTTGATTTTATGAAGGGTGGAGATCTTGGTATGATCATAAAAAGGTTGATCTGTTGCTCAGTCATAATGAAATAATCAATCCATGGTGCAGATTTTTTTTTAATCAGATGTGGGTTGCCAGCTCCATGCAGTCTTCTAACCAGGTATCAAGGCTACCTACCTTCTCAAAGGTCAAAAGTCTCAAGAAGAGAGTGTTGAAACTGGAAGTCATTTCTTAACTGTGAAAGATCACACAGTAGCCATTTTAGATTTTCAGAAGGACATTACATTTGCTGTTGCTGCTCAACTGCACAGTGGTGCAGAACAACACCATGTAATTAATATATAAACAAATGAGGCCTGTGTTCCTATAAAACTTTATTAGCAAAAGCAAGGCAACTCCTGAGTTTAAACATAGGGACTTTGACATCTTAAAAACAAAACAAACAAACAAAAAACTTTTAAAAGACTCATGAGTTGCAATATTTACAGGTAGAAATTTTAAAGATGCAAGTAGAAATAGAAGAGAGAGGATCTGCATTTTGCTTATTCATTTAATTGTATTGTTAAAGAGAATTCTCTAATTGAAAGGAACTCATTTACCTACTTGCGTGTACTCATCTTCACCCTCTTGTGCCTTCTGGAAAAATGTATTTTATTTATTTTAAAAATATCTGTTTTATTTTATGTATACGTGTGTGTGCCTAAATGTTAACATTTGAAATAGTGTACATGTGTACCATGCGTATACAGGAGCCTGATGGGGTTAGAAGGGAAGTCAAATCCCCTAGAACTGGAGTTACAGATGCTTGCGAACACCACCCTGTGGGTGCTGGGAACAGAACCTGGGTCCTCTGAAAGAGCAGACAGTGCTCTTAACCACTAAGCCATCTCTCCAGCCTCAGGAATTATATTTTAAAGAAGCAACAGGATTCAGTCATTCTAAGGGGAAGTCTTTAAAAGAAGCATATATTATCTCTCTTAGAAACATTTGCTATTAAGCAGAGACCCAGTCTGCTCTGCACTGACCAGAGCATACAGGTAGCAAAGGCAGCTTTCTATACTAAGGAAGCATGTCACTGGAGATGAAGAGAACAAATTTGTTTGACACTTACTGGTCATTACTTCCCAGGTGACAGTCACATCATATGTTCATTTATCCCAATAATCCTATGAAGTACAAGATGTTATTTATGCCCATTTTAAGATTCTCTAAACCCAGCCATAGAACATTCAAGTTACTCATTCACAGTTAGTTCCTTAGAGGTGGGCTGAAATTCTATTCCAATCTCTGTCTCCCCAGATCATCTTCACAGCATGCCAAAGCCTCATCTTTTGTCATGATCTCCAAAAGGTCTGGAAGAGCAGGCAGCTTGGGAAACCTGTTGCAAGCTACAGATCCCAGAAAAACATCCTCGTGCATTTTGTACACTATTTCAGGAGCTTCACATACATTTTGTACACTATTTCAGGAGTTTCACACAAGCCTGAATGAAATGTCAAGAGCTCTGTAAAGCCTTCCAGGTCCCACGCTCTAAAGATGTGTTCTTCCTGAGAATTTCTTTCGACGACGATGGAATTCCCAGCTGCCTCTGAACCCTGAGGCACACTATTCTGGGTCCGCTTAAGCAATCAGAGCATGTTTTCAGTTATATTGGATAGAGAAAGGAAAAGAGAGGCTAAATCTTCTCTTAAAAATGCACTTTTTTTTGAATATTTTGAATTTATTACACACCTCCCAGGAGCCTGAGCCTGGATTTGTGTTTTAGTTTAGTGCCCAGGAGGTAGTTTGCTATTGTTCCAGTGCATCAAATAGGAATTGTGCTTTATTTCTAGGAAAAAAAAAAAAACTCCTCTTGCCCCTACCACAGAAAAACCCACACCAGAAAGCCTTCCCAAAAGGGAGAGCAAGGCAGAGTTCTCTGTCCTGTGTAGAGACAACCAGCAACCTCTGTGATGAATATTTATTCTTTAAAGCTCCTGGTATTTGTGCTGTATACATTGTCATCATTAAAAATGTGAAGGTAAATATTTATAAACAGCTGTTAGGGAAACTAGACTTCTTGGGAGGAATTTTGAACTCAAATTGCTGCTTGGGGTTTTTCTTTTAAGATGGAAATATGCAGACTGACTCTAAATATAAACCTTCTTGCAGTTCTTGTCTCTCACAGCCCAGATGAGCCTTGGCTAGAATTTAGGATTAGGACTTAGACTATGACAGCTTTAAAAGAAAAGTTGGTCTGCAAGGCAATACTACTTCTCAGACATTGCAACGTTCAAACAATAATGACTTTGAGTACTAAGGACTGGAAAGTGACTGACCTGGGCTATTTTAAATGCAGTTGGGCTGGTGTCTGAAACACAGCTGGGGGAGGACCCGAACACAGCTAGGGGTAGAAGGAAGTGAGTGCAACTCTTTTGTCAAATTACTTTGGTGGTTCTTTTTTTTTTTTTTTTTTTTTTTTTTTTTTGGTGGTTCTTAATATCAAATCACATTCATCTATTCCATTAATTTTATCCCTACATATTTACCTAGGGAAAATAAAAATGCATACTCTTCCAAAACAAAGTATATAAGAATATTCACTACAGGTTTAATTCATAAGCCACAAACTGGAAACTACTCACGTTTCTACCAACAGATGAATCCATAGATGGATTGTGCTAGGGTCATATAATGGAATGTTAACCACGTAATAGAATCAGTTACTGACAGGTCCTACTGATATATACTCCTACATAGACACCTTAATAAACAGTATTCTGATCAAGCAAGAGGGAAACAGACTACATTCTCTGCATATTATGGTTTCATATACCTGAAATTATGAAAAATGTACTCATTTGTAATCTGGAAAGCCGATTGGCCCTGACTAGCCTCAATCTGGTGATCCTCATGTCTTGACCCTTTAGTGCTGGGATATAGCTAAGTCCTAATACTTGATAGGTGGTGGGTTCCATGGTCATATATACTTGTCAAAACTCACCAATGGATGTGTAAATTATACCTCAAAATAGCAGTATTGATAGGGAAACTGGTTTTGATTACTTCACTGAAACCATAGTATCTATAGAATGTAGTCCCTTTATTTTTTATTATTTTGTTGTTGTTGTTTGTTTCCCCTTCAATAAATGACTGTCCTTAGCAGGGTTCTGGTGATAGTCTGACCCCTGTTTCCAAAAGCATAAACTTCCAAGCTCATGTTCATGGATCACTGTAGGTCAGTCTACACTGTAGATCTGATCTTCTCACCCAACAGGTGGCCCAGAAATTCAAAATTTAGGAAGCAGGGCAAAGGTCATCTAATCTTCACTGGTTTCACCTTATTTAGAGCCTCCAGTCTCCAAACCTAGGGGATTACTGTGAGAATCAGAAGAATTAGAACTGGCTCCACTGCTCTGAGAGCCATGTTTCCTTTATAGCTGATCTGATGATTTGGGTTGCTTTGAGAATTCTGCTTAAGGTCAAGAGGGTTAATAGCGTCATTAAAAGTTGGTGCATTCCAAACATGTTGGGTTTTTTTTATGAGACTGATAAACTCTCTGGACAGAGCAATCTTTTGAGTTTGTGAGCATCTGCAAGAAGAAAATTTCAAACCCTACGGCCTGGAAAACAGAAATGCCTCAACCAATTTCCCTGCACAGGTGAGTAACTTTCCAATCCTCTCACTGAATTTCGGGCATATTAGCTTGACTTATTTATTTTTAGATACACATGATTGCAGTGAAGCATTGCCTCCCCGACTTTCTTAACAGTGTGAAGTGAGAAACACCTTCCCAGAGAGCCTCCAAGGAGGCAAACTAGGCAGCGGAGAGAAAGAACAGAAAAAAAATCCATGTCTTGCAAATGCCAAGAGGAAAAACAATCAAATTAGCTGGCAAGTCAATCATTCATTGCAGTGTTGCGGGGTTGTGGGGAGCGACCGAAAATCTTAAAATCTTCTCGCATGGGGAACCATGCGCAACCTTCTCCTAGGATGGCAAAGGAAGCAATGTTGAGAGGCCTTTCATCTCGGCGTCCTGCAGGGCCTCCAGTTTGCTGCCAGGGGACAGAATGCTTCGCGGTGGTGGCTCTGTTGCTGCTCAGCTGCCAAGAGGCCGGCATGTGCGTGGCTCAGCAGTGTGGCCCTCAGCCAGGGCCCCGCCAGCAGTAGCCGCCCTTGGAGGAAGAGCACCTGTTCTCTCTCTCGCCTGGCATCGAAAAGGTGCCATCCTGCTTCTCCTCATGCTGCTTGCCCCTGAGTGTTTCCATTTTGTCTTTGCCGATGGCAGGTGCCCGCTGTCTTCTTCTGAGCACCAGCCAGGTACAGGGGGAGGTGAAGCCATGTCCATCCGGTTCATCCCTTTCCCTGACACACTCCTGCATCCCAGGTATCAGATAGCAGCAGGTGCTGTGACATTATGGCAAACACTCTTGTCTCGGATGAGTGGATGTGTCACACACTGAATCTGCCTCTCTAACACCTCATCAATCACCCATTGATTGTGCCTCCTCTGGATCCTGGGCTCAGCTTTCAGCTATATATTGTAAGCCTAACGTCCTTAACACCAAGTTGGGCATGGCTGCCTTGTTTAAAATAGCACAATTCAGCTAGAAGTTCATACTCTGATATTCATATTGGCTAGCCTTTTTGCTTATTATAATCAGCTACTCACCAGGCTCAGACAGTTGCTAAGGACATATTTTCCTTCCATACACCCACCATTTGTGACAATGGGTAGACATATTTGTTGCCCCTCAGTCAGTCTCATCATAAGGGAGGCTGTGACTGTCAGTATGACAATCGACTTGAGAAGAATACTGGTGATGATTAACTAGCTTGCCTACACACAGCAAGGGACTGTTTATTAACTAGCATTGATTAAGCCTCTAGTCTGTGATCAGCCATGTGTGAGAATTTTCAGGGACACACACAGGTAGGAAACACAATGACTACTGTCCAGGAAAACCTTAAAATCTAGCTGAAGAGGTAATGATGCAAATGTTTATGAAGCAAAATACAGTCTAAACCTCTCTGCCTGGTCCCAAAGTTGTTCTGAAGTCTGATCACACTGGGAATGAACAGTGCTGCATTGTCCAGAACATTCCATCCTGGTTTCTTGCTTCAGATTTGAACTCATATTTGTCCTGATATGAAACCCCACTCTCACTTTTTTTCTCTAAATCAGGAGTCAGCAAATCTGTCTATAATAAAGATGTATATAATAAAGATGTGTGAACCACAAGGCACAACTGAGCAACTATTTATGTTTAAAAAGTTTGAAGCCTTTTTAATAACATATATTTGAGAAATTTCAAAAGACATTACACGGACTATACACAGATAGATAGTGGACCAGATATGATCCAGGGTTTGCTGGTACCTAATCTAAATCCTATTAATGTTTCTATACAAAGAACAAATTCCAAGGTCCCCACTTGAAATTTTCCACCCTCTTAGGAGTATCTCATTTATAAAATTTGTTCAAGCAAACATTCTTACTAGGGCATTTATTAAGTAGAATAGTAGAAGGAGGAAGAATATAAATTTTAAAATAAAACAAAATAAGCTTTGCATCCTGATTTTTCAATTTATAACTCAATAATACTATGAAACAATGTAATTTTCTTAGGCTTGTTTTTGTGTAGTTGGTATAGCAATAGATGAATGATTTATACACATTATTAAAGGAAGAACACAGAAATGTTTATTTCTTTGTGGAGGTGTTTTGATATTCATTTCTTACCTAGTTTTTTCCCCTGAAATTATATACAAACACAGACAGTGTGTATGTTTTAAAGCATAAATATATTAACTATTTATATTATGTTTTAAGGCATAAATACACACACACACACACATTGTGTGTGTGTGTGTTTTAAGTATAAATATAATTAACTATCTGTGCCATGGGGTCACCTGTATAAGTATGATGATAGACTTGCAGTGCAGCCAAGGATCAGTGAATTCTCTGTTCTCTCCATGCCTTTATTCTGTATCTATCCCCATCAGGAGCAATCATCTTTTCCCCCAAACTAAATTACATGTTTTCCATAGGGTAGAGATAGCAGCTTTGCACCCTCCACCCCCAATGCTGAGTTAAGAGCTGATGTTTGGCAGGTGCTCACCATTATTTACTATTAATGTAAATATTTCAAACATTTTCATGCTAAATCTTTTCAACAGGCATTTCTGTATTCAGCTGCACTTGCTCATTCCACTTCCCAGTATAATTTAGTCTATCTTTTCATCCTATCACTCAATCAACTTCCATGTCTTTAAATTCAAGGAACACATTTCAGGGCTCATTCTATTTGACTTTTCATCATCATCAGACTTAAACACTCCTTTCTGACAGTTCAATACTTTTGAATTCCATGGTAGCACATGTCCCTGGGACACTACCTCACCCTCTTCTCCACCCTTTGGTCTCATTTGTAGGATCATCCTTATTCAATGAGCATTAAGAATATGTATTTCTGAAGATATAGCACCTGCTATTATCTTCATGCATTTCCATTCATGTTGTGGTTTCTGATAGTTTCTGTACACAAATTTACCATTAAATTCAATTTTTGGCTATGAACTTTTCCATAAAGTCTACCTCCAGCATATCACTCAAAGACCTATCAAAGTCAAATTGACTTAAGTTTGTAACCTATTCTAACTTCTCATCACTTGAAGTCTTCCTTTACAAGTGTCTTCTTTTCATATCTAATTGTTCCCACCAGAAAAACTAGAGAACTACATGTTATTTGAATGCTAACATCTGTCTCAACTTGATAGTTAATCTGCTATCACCCTTTGTATATATTGTCTCTTAAATACCTCTTGAATAACCCCGTCTCTTATTACATGGACAAAGCTGCCACTGTAGACCCATAAGAGTTATTGCTTGCCTAGGAGCTGTGTTAGCTTACCCTGAACCCTGTCTGTTCCACTCCCATTGTTACCACAGAGTGCTGTCCTCACAATCCAAACTCTAAATTTGATTATGTAACTTCCTCATTTGTAGTCTTCTACTACATCCCCTTCCTTCCAAATTGTGTTAACTCCCAAGGGAAAGTCTGTCTCCTAAATTCTAGTTAGTAATGTCAAACTGATCTATTCACCTTCAGATTTCATGTTTCAGCATTCAGTTAGCCAGTTAATAGTCTCAGGTAGATACTCCAATTAAGCTGTTGGGTCTCTATAAACACCTAATATCCCTATCCACTAAGTACTCAGAGGCACTGAGTCTGAGGATTCATGGAGACAGGATCTTCCCCTTTTGGCTGAGTTGGCCAGGTTTTTCACAGAAGCTACTTACTCAATTATTACAATTTCATCACTGATTTCACAAACAGACTCAAATGAGTAGTGCTGATAACATCTGTCAACTCATCAGGAGCCAAGTAAAACCATGTGAAATACTCCTTCTTTTTAAGTTGGCTGTAGGTGTTCCTCCTGTTTCCAAAGTGCAAAACCCATTCTAACTCAAAGATCATAGCTTTTAAAGATCATGTTCTTTTTTATCTATTTCTTCAAACATGATTTAATTCTGTAAATAGCCTTTATGACTTGGCTAACAAATGTGCCACTTGGAAACTGACTTCTGTCACATCTTCAGTTAACTGAAAAAGAGATAAAGAAATAATACTATAATAAAATTTTGTTTTAAACTTTACTATTGTTTAAAAAACTATGAGTTTCAAATGTGGTATTTTTTATTACTTTTATAAAGAATTGTTTTATTCATTTTACGTATCAACCAGAGATCTCCCTCTCTGCGCTCCTTCCACCCTCCAGCCTTCCCCCTCAACCCACCCCTCCATTCCCCCTGGATAAGGTAAGTCAACAGAGCCTAGTACACTCAGTTGAGGCAGGCCCAAGCCCCTTCCCCTGCATCAAGGCTGTTGCAAGGTATCCCACCATAGGTAGTAGGCTCCAAAAAGCCCACTCATACACTGGGGATTGATCCTGATCCTACTGCCAGGGGGCACCTTAAGCAGATCAAGCTACACAACTGTCTCACTTATGCAGAGGGACTAAACCAGTCCTATAGAAGCTCCATAAGCTGTTGGTCTAAAGTTCATGAGTGTTTATTAAGAAATCCATTTTAGAAACCCACCCATCCTCCGAGACCACAACTGCTCCCTAAGACTCTGCCAGCTCCAAATGGACCAAGAGATGAGTCTTTGCTCTCCTAGTCGATCACCCTAGCCTCTAGGCATTAAGCCTTGGGGCACAACCCATGTACCCATAACCCCACGCATTACAGCCCCAGGTGCAGGCCAGCAGGCAGGACTTCTGCAAACAGGCCTGACTACCACCCCACACACACCAGACCCTGTAACTAACAAGCCTCATTCCACATTCCAAACTCAATCATCCACCGAGACTGTTGCTCCCTGAGACACAGACTCTGCCAGCTTGGATTGAATCAAGAGCTCTTATTCGACCAAGAGTGCCAACTGGACCAAGAGAGGCTCCCTGAGACATAGACATAATTTAAACCTATTGGAGGAAGAGATGGGTAGATGCCAGTGCAATAATACATTCAACAACATAAAGAACAATATGGCACCATCAGAACCTAGTGGTTCTACATAATCAAGACCTGAACATCTCAACATAGAAGAAACAGAAGAAAATTACCTTAAAAATGACTTTAAGAAGATGATAGAAGCCATTAAAGAGGAAATGAAAAATTCCCTTAAAGAAATCGAGGAAAAGACAAACAAAAATTGGAAGAAATGAATAAAGCCCTTAAAGAAAGCCAATAAAACCAAGAAAAAAAAATCAAGAAAACAGTTCAAGACTTGAAAACTGAAATAGAGGTAATAAAGAAGATACAAACTAAGAGAATGCTGGAAATGGAAAATCTAACAAACAGGAACTACAGATGCAAGCATAACCTACAGAATGCAAGAGATGGAAGGGAGAATCTCTGGCATTGGAGATACAATAGAGAAAACAGATTCATCAGTCAAAAAAATACTAAAGCCAAAAAAGTCATGAACCAAAATGTCCAGGAAATCTGGGACACCATGAAAAGACCAAACCTAAGAATAATAGGAATAGAAGAAAGAGAAGACTATCAGCTCACAGGCTCAAAGAATATACTCAATAAAACCATAGAAGAAAACTTTCCAATCTAAAGAAGGAAATGCCTATGAAGATACAAGAAGCTTACAGAACACCAAATAGACTGGATCCCCCCCAAAAGTCCCCTTGCCCACAGAATAATCAAACCATTAAACATACAGAAGAAAAAAATATTAAGAGTTGCAAAGAAAAAAGGCCCAGTAACATATAAAGGCAAACCCATTAGAATAACACCTGACTTCTTAATGGGGACTCTGAAAGCCAGAAGGTCCTGGACAGATGCTATGCAGACACTAAGAGACCATTGAAGCCAGCCCAGACTATTATACCTAGCAAAACTTTCAATTAACATAGATGGAGTAAACAAGATATTCCATAATAAAACCAGATTTAAACACTATCTATCCACAAATCCAGCCCTACAGAAAGCACTAGAAGGAAAAATCCAACCCAAGGATTAGATGCACCCATGAAAACACAGGCAATAGATAATCCCATACCAACAAATACCAAAGAAGGGAAACTCACAACACTACCATCAAAAAAATAACAGAAATTAACAATCACTAGTCATTAATATTCTTTAATATCAGTGGACTCAATTTGCCTACAAAAAGACACAGGCTAACAGAATGGATGTGAAAACAGAATCTATCCTGCTATATACAAGAAACACACCTCAAACTCAAAGACAGACACTATCTCAGAAAGAGCTGGGAAAAGTCTTTCCAGTCAAATGGACTTAAAGAAGCAATCTGGTGTAGCTATCCTAATATCTAACAAAATAGACTTCAAATTAAAATTAATCAAAAGAGATCAAGAAGGACATTACATATTCATCACAAGAAGAATCCATCAATTACCATGGTCTCCTATTCCTTGTTCTCCCTCTCTGTTCTTGATCCAGCTGGGGTCTCCCACTCTCACAGGCTCTTTTCCTCGACCCTCGCCCTTCATTACTCCCACTCTTGTCCAGGTTTTTCATGTAGATCTCAGCCATTTCTCCGTCATTGGGCAATCCCCGTGTCTTTCTTGGGTCCTGTTTTCCAGGTAGCCTCCCTGGTGTTGTGAGTAGCAGTCCAGTCATCCTTGTTCCACATGTAGTATCCTCCTATGAGTGAGTACATACCATATTTGCCTTTCTGAGTCTGGGTTACCTCGCTCAGGATGATTTTTTCTAGATCTATCCATTTGCCTGCAAATCTCATGATGTCATTGTTTTTCTCTGCTGAGTAGTATTCCATTGTGTATATGTGCCACAATTTATTTATCCATTCTTCAGTTGAAGGACATCTAGGTTGTTTCCAGGTTTTAGCTATTACAAACAATGCTGATATGAACATCCAACGACTGAGGGATCTGGATACAGAGATCCATGGCTAGGCCCCAGGTGGAGCTCCATGAGTCTAATTAGTGAGAAAGAGGAGGGTTTATATGAGTGAGAATTGTTGAAAACAAGGTTGGATAAAGCACAGGGACAAATAGCCAAACAAATGGAAACACATGAACTATGAACCAAAGGCTGAGGGGCCCCCAACTGGATCAGGCCCTCTGAGACAGCTGATTGGCTTGATCTGTTTGGGAGACATCTAGGCAGTGGTACCAGGTCCTGTGCTCATTGTATGAGTTGGCTGTTTGAAACCTGGGGCTTATGCAGAGATGCTTGGCTCAGTCTGGGAGGAGGGATTGGACCTGCCTGGACTGAGTCCACCAGGTTGATCTCAGTTCTCGGGGGAGGCTTTGCCCTGGAGGAGGTGGGAATAGGGGTGGGCTGGGGGGAAGGGGAGGGGGGCAGGAGGGGGAGAACAAGGGAATCCATGGCTGATATGTAGAACTGAATGGTATTGTAAAATAAAATAAAAAGGAAAAAAAAAGGAATCCATCAAGATGAAGTCTCAATTCTGAACATTTATGCCCCAAAATACAAGGGCACCCACATATGTAAATGAAACATTACTGAAGTTTAAATCACACATCAAATCCCACACACTAATAGTAGGAGACTTCAACAACCCACTTTCACCAATGGACAGGTCTGCCAGACAGAAACTTAACAGACAAGTAAGGGAACTAAGAGATGTTATGACTCAAATAGACTTAATAGACATCTACAGAACATTCCACTCAAACACAAAAAATATGAAACTAGACAGCAAAATACCAAACAATCCCATTAAAAATGGGGTACAGATCTAAACAGAGAATTCTCAACAGAAGAATTCCAAATAGCCAAAAATCATTTAAGAAATTGTTCAACATCCTTAGTAGGGAAATGCAAATCAAAATGACTCTGAGATACCATCTTACACCTGTCAGAATGGCTAAGATCAAAAATACTGATGACAGCTTATGTTGGAGAGGATGTGGATCTAGGGGAAACTCCTCCATTGTTGGTGGGAATGTAAACTTGTACACCCACTCTGGAAATCAGTATGGAGGTTTCTCAGAAAATTGGCAATCAATCTACCTCAAGACCCAATGATACCACTCTTGGGCATATACCCAAGGAATGCTCAATCATACCACAAGGACACTTGCTCAACTATGTTTATAGCAGCATTATTTGTAATAGCCAGAACCTGGAAGCAACCTTGATACCACTCAACTGAAGAAAGGCTAAAGAAAATGTGTTGCATATAAACAATATAAACAATGAAGTATTACTCAGCTGTAACAAAAAAAAAAAAAAAAAAAACAATGACATCATGAAATTTTGCAGGCAAATAGATGGAACTAGAAAATATCATCCTGAATGAGGTAGTCCAGACTCAGAACGACAAACATGGCATGTACTCACTTATAACCCACAGCTCCAGAGAAATTAGGAAACAAGGGGGATCCTAAGGGGGATGTACGGTTCACCTTGGAAAGAGGAAACAGAGATTTCCATGAGTAAGCTTGGGATTGGGGGGTCAATAAAGGGGAGGGGATGGATGGAGGATGAGAACATATGGAATTGGGATGATTGAGCTGGGGAGAGGATGGAGTAGGAGAGCAATGAAAGAGATACCTTGATAGAGGGAGACAATTATGGGGTAAGGAGAGAAACCTGGTGCTAGGGAAATTCCCAGGAATCCACAAGGATGACCCCAGATTAGACTACTAACAATCAGTTGTGAGGGTACCTGAAGTGGCCTACACTGGTAATCAGATTGGTGAATACCCCAACTATCATCATGGAGCCTTTGTCTAGTAACTGATGGAAGCAGATGCAGAAATCTACAACCAAGCACCAGGCCGAGCTCTGGGAGTCCAGTTGAAGAGAGAGAAGAGGGATTATATGAGCAAGGAGGGTCAAAATAATGATGGAGAAATCTACAGAGACAACTGAAACCAGCTCATAGGAACTCTTGAACTTTAGACCAACAGCTGTGGAACCTGCATGGGACTGAACTAGACCCTCTGCATATGGGTGACAGTTATGTAGCTAGGTCTGTTTGAAGGGCCCCTGACAGTGTGATCAGGATCTATCCCTGGTGTATTAACTGGCTTTCTGGATCACATTACCAATGGTTGGACGCCTTGCTCACCCTTGAGGCAGGGGGAGGGGCTGTGTCCTGCTTCAGTGGAATGTACCAGGCTTTGTTGTCCTCCCATGGGATAACTTACCCTTTTGGAGGAGGGGATGAGTGGTGAGGGTGGAGTTAGGCAGGGGTGGGGCAAGCGGAGGGGGGATGAGAGGGGAAATCTGTGGTTGGTAAATAAAATTAATATTTTTTAAAATAATAAATAAAAATAATAAATAATAAATAATAAATAAACATTTACTGTGTCTGAGACAACTAGTTACTGCCTACCTAATAATAAATGCTCAACTAATGATTCTCAATGATAAAGTAGAATGATGTCACTTATTCCCTCAGGATTGCTACTCATTTTCCCAAGATGTCACTCATTCTCTCTGGACTACCTGAGAAGTTATCCTGTGACTTTAAGGAAAAGTATTAATGTTGATAATGTTCTATGTAAACAACAGGTTGTTTTTAGATTTTTTAGATTTTAAATATTCATCCAGACACATAGTACAGCTATTATTTGTTTGTTTCCTATATTATTTGGTCAGTCAATTTTCACTGCTAGTCCTTTAGATAAAATATTCAGAGTCTCATACAGGTAAACTCAAATATGGACAATTGATTATACCAAGATTATGGAAATGAGAAAATCTCCCCAATCAGGTTACAAAAGAACAAATCTTCTAGGAGACCTGAGTTAACATGCTGTTCGGGCTATGATTACCATATTTAGCAGACAAATCCTAAGTATTTTTCTAAGTGAATTAAAAGCTTTATTCATACACAAAACTACTCATGTATGTTCATTCATTGCAGAACTATTCATAATACTCAAACTTGGAAACAGCCAAAAATGTCCTACAGTATACTAATAGATAAATTTGATATGTCCTGGCAAAAGAATGTTATTTGATATTAAAAGTAAATAAGTTATAAGGCCATCAAAAGATTTGTAAATACATTAAATGTATTTACAAATGTATTTTAAGTGGAAAAAAGGCAGAGGGTGGGTTGGGAGGGGGGAGGACAAGGAAATCTGTGGCTGATATGTAAAATTAAATTAAATTATAAAATAAAATTTAAAAAATAAAAGGAGTCATGTTGTATAATTTCAACCATGTCATTTTTTAAAGGACAGAACTATGGAAACAGTAGAAAAGATTGGTGCTTCCTGGAAGACAGGAGAAAGGAAGACAGGTGAGTAGAACCCAGGGGTTAATGCAGTGAAAACACTCTGAAGGATATCGTAATGGTAAACTCAAATGTCATTGTATATTCACCAAAACTTCTTATGTACAATATCAACATAAAACCATGCTATACACTATGGACTTCTTGTGATAATGATGTGACAGTTAAGGGCACCAGTTGTAGCAAAGTACCACCTTGGTGCAGGAGGTAACAGTCAGGAAGATGGTACATGAGAACTTGTGATACTTTCCTCTAGATCTTGTTGCCAATCTGAAGCTTTTTTATAGAAGGAGGAGGAGGAGGGAGAGGAGGAGGAGAAAGAGGAAGAAAAAGGAGATGGAGGAGGAGGAGGAGGAAGAGGAGAAAGAAGGAGGAGGAGGAGAAGAAGAAGAAGGAGTAGTGTTGCTGGAGGGCTTCTCTCCAGGTTCCACCAAGCCCTGCAGTCCCACAATCCACGTATAAAATAATCACTCAGACGCTTATAATACTTATAAACTGTATGGCCGTGGCAGGCTTCTTGCTAACTGTTCTTATATCTTAAATTAACCCATTTTTATAAATCTATGCCTTGTCACATGGCTGGTGGCTTACAGGCGTCTTTACATGCTGCTTGTCCTGGCGGTGGCTGCAGTGTCTCTCCCCTCTTCTTCCTGTTTCCCCAATTCTCCTCTCTCCTTGTCCCGCCTATACTTCCTGTCTGGTCACTGGCCATCAGTGTTTTATTTATATAGAGTGATATCCACAGCACTTCCCCTTTTCTTCTTTTTTTAAAAAGGAAGGTTTTAACTTTAACATGGTAAAATTACATATAACAAAACAATTATTGAGCATGAATTACAGTTACAATATTAAAGATGTCCTATCTATCTTATATTTGTGAGTTTAAGGTTTTATATCTAACTTATCTTTTATCATAACTGAGGAAATTACAACTATCTAGTCTTTAACCACATCAAAGACCTGAGAAGGAACATAATGGTACCTGAGAAATGGTAGATGGATACAAGCAACTTTCGGGAATCTTGCAAGTCCAACATTCTCTCGGGATCAAATTGGAGTAGCCAGGAGCGATTGTGTCTCACGTCAGTGCTGTGGATATCACTCTATATAAATAAAACACTGATGGCCAGTGACCAGACAGGAAGTATAGGCAGGACAAGGAGAGAGGAGAATTGGGGAAACAGGAAGAAGGGGGGAGAGACACTGCAGCCACCGCCAAGACAAGCAGCATGTAAAGACGCCGGTAAGCCACCAGCCACGTGACAAGGTATAGATTTATAAAAATGGGTTAATTTAAGATATAAGAACAGTTAGCAAGAAGCCCGCCATGGCCATACAGTTTATAAGTATTATAAGCATCTGAGTGATTATTTTATATGTGGATTGTGGGACTGCAGGGCTTGGTGGAACCTGGAGAGAAGCCCTCCAGCAACAGAGTAGGGGAAGGAGAAGAAGAAGAAGAAGAAGAAGAAGAAGAAGAAGAAGAAGAAGAAGAAGAAGAAGAAGAAGAAGAAGAAGAAGAAGAAGAAAGAGGCTTTTCTATTAGAAAAAAAACTAAGCCATTCATCTTGAGTGGAATCAGACTTCAAATTGATTAGACTTCACATGATACATCTTTTACTATCATACTCTCTCCACTCTGCCTTACTCCTAAATTGTTCTCCCAAGAAATTACTTAGGCAAAAATAAAAATCTTTCTGTCTGCTTCTAAGACATCAGCCTAAGACAGATATTCAGGCATGGTATGCACTACCTCTGACTTATTCAAAACTTTTCTTCTACTTTCAAGAGTAGATCTTGGGGCCAGTTTTTGGTAAGAGTTGACAGAGGTTAAGTAAAAATACAGAGTACAGATGCTGACAGGGAAAAAAAAGAGGTCTGGGAAGGAGTTGAAAAGAAATCTTGTCTGCCTTCTCACCACTATACCTAGGGAGATGGAAACACACCAAAAACAAAGTTCACCTACTTGAAAGATTTGTCTGTGTTCCAGATCCTAATTCCCTGGAAAGGAAACAAACTGTTCCCAGTTTCTTGCACTTACTGTATTGGTTTCCTGTGGCTGATGTAACAAACTTCCAGAAATGGAGTATCTTAAAGCTGCATGTTTATTCTCCTGTGGGTTTGAAGGCCCCTCCACGTGCTGGATGAAGAAGTCCTCCCCAGCCTCTTCAGGCCCTGTGGTTGTCAGCTGGACTTTACTTCCTTCACAAATGCCCATGACACTCTTTCCTCTGCCTCTGTATGTATGAGGCCTCTGAGTCTGTCTTCTACTTTGTGTTTCTTACAGGAGGGAAATTATTATTGGATGATCTAGGATGGTTTCATCTCAGGATCCCTAATTAGACCTACAATGACTGTTGCTCCAAATTAAGTCCCACCCACAGGTTCCAGAGATTAAGAGGTAGACATATTTTGGAGGGCACAAGGCATCAGAATTTGGCCCACTATATTCACTGAATTATTCTTTCTCTTAATTATATAGTTCATGCCATATAACACTATTTCTCAAAATTACATATTGATTTAAAATCCACAGAATTCTTGCAACAATTTATTTATCACTGTAGAAAATAAACGTAAGAATCACCACCATTAATTAACATTATTAAATTATTAAACATAATGACCACCAACTATTGCTTTTTCCTAAGTCACAGGCATATCCCATGAAATGTGATTATTCATATTGTACAAATGAGGAAATTGGGTCTCCAATGGATATTGGTGTGATGTGTAAATCTTCCCCATTGGTTTATCAAACTTGAAATCTTCACTGTGCTTTTCTCCCTATGGAGAACCAGTATGATGGTTAATCTTCATTGTCAGCTTGACTGGGTTCAGAAATCACCTAGCAGACCTGAGAGACATGTCTCTGAAAGTATCTGTGAAAATGTATATAAAAAATTTTAACCGAGGATGCAAGGCATGCCTTGAATATGAATGGCATCATCCTGTGTGTGCCAAGGTCCTAGATTAATTAAAAGCAAAATGGAAAGGTAAGTCAAATACTAACATTCATCTCTAACTCTTTCCTGACTGTAAATGCATTGTGACCAGCTGCTCTTGCCACTACAGCTAGAGTGTCTTTCCCATCCATGTCTTCCTACCATGATGGACTGTATCTTCAAACTATGAGCCAGCAAAACTTTCTTTCCATATGTGTGTGAGTGTGTGTATGTGTATGTATACATATATTATATATAGAGAGAAATATATATACATCCACATATATGTGTATATATATACACATATATGTGCAGATATATGTATATATGTGTGTATGTGTATATATACATATATATGTGCAGTATGTGCAGTATACACACACACACACACACACACATATATATATTGGGTAAGATATTTTGTTCCAGCAAGAAATGTTGTGGAATATTACTTGAAGATATGTTACATTTGTTTATGATATGGGACATTTGTATAATGTTGCAAAGATGTGTTGCATTTGTTTAACTGTGAAGCTGTGTTACTTTGCCTGTCTGAAACACCTGATTGGTCTCATAAAGATCTGAACAGCCAATATCAAGGCAAGAAAAAGGATAGGCAGGGCTGGCAAGCAAAGAGAATAAATAGGAGAAATCTGGGAAGATTGAGGCACAAGAAAAAGAGAAGAGGAGGACATCAGGGGCCAGCTACCTAGCTACCCAGCAAGCCACGAAGTAAGAAGAAAGTTATACAGAAATAGAGAAAGATAAAAGTCCAGATGTAAAAGATAGATGGGATAATTCAAGTTAAGAAAAGCTGGCTAGAAATAAGCCAAGCTAAGGCTGGGCATTCATAAGAAATAATAAAATTCCATCTGATTAATTTGGGAGCTGGGTGGTGGGCCCCCAAAGAGCCAAAAGAGTGAAAAAGTACAGAAAATTAAATAATAAAACTCAGAAGCAGAAGTGTCTCCAACAGAAAGGAAATTGCCTTACTTCCTGGCTGGTCTAAGTACAAGGCAAATATAAATATTATTAAATAAGAGTAGATTAAGAAAAATTGAGGATGCCATGGAAGTCCCTCTTTTTTAACATCAAGTGATATAAGGGAAAGAGCAGCAGGGTTTCATCTTACAAAGGCAATAAGATTCTTCTTCCTCCTCCTCCTCCTCCTCCTCCTCCTCCTTCCTCCTCCTCCTCCTCCTCCTCCTCCTTCTCCTTCTCCTCCTCCTTCTTTCTTCCTCTTCCTCTTCACATCCTAAGTTTCAGTAAGTAACAAAACTTTGCTAAGGTTGGTATCTAACCCATTAAAGCAGACCTTTCTTTATTGCTCACATGACTATTTAAGGAGTGCTTGAGTAAGAAGAAAGTAATTTTACAAATTTATGTTAATGCCCATGTTCCTTGTTACATATTTGCAGACTGCAAGTGAGAAGGCAGCTAGTTAGCTCCACACCACTGCATTTATTGTCAATGGTCCATCCTAACCATATTACTTTCCCACAGAAGTTTTCTCCTCTATTTCAGAGCTGGGAGTGAAAACTCAGAGATCATGAGCATTGAGTACTGTCCCATCTTATCTCTGTTGGAGCTTCCTAATTGGGGACTATTCATTATCTTTAGTTTCCCATACAATACCCATTTCCACAGAATCATGAGCCAGTCATTATTCACACAATACTAATTACAGAACAGAGCCTATCTTCTTTATTGCCATTTCCTCTTCACCAGCAGCACCAAATGGTCAAATGCAATGTGTGAGGCTCCTCAGCAAATGTGGTAACAAGTTACTGCTTTCTATAAGATGCATGTCATCAAATCAGTGGCCATAATTCAAAACTTCAATGGTGTCTTTTCCAAGTGTGAAAACTCAGAGTACCAGCATTTTTATTACCTGAGAGCTAGAGAAGCACACACATTCACAGGGCCCAACCCTAACCCACTGTATCTATGCAGACGAGCCCAGAGTCTGACCTCCATGAGGTCTCAAGGTAATGGACACATATCAAAGTTTAAGAAATAGTTTGTGAAAGCAGTGGCTGTCAAACTTTAGTGAGCCTCAGAATCACCTGGAGGCTTCCAACAGATGGCTAGACTCCATCAAAATGGGAAGTTAGAATCTCAGATTCATTGGTAAGGGAGAAGATCAGGTAAGGTGCACAGGTCTCAGCCTCCTACTGCTACTGCTGCTGCTGGTCCAGTGGCCACTGTCCTATGGTGTGCACCCACAGGAAAACCCGTGAAGTTGTGTTTTTGTTGTTGTTGTTGGTTGGTTGTTTTTGGTTTTGTTTTGTAATTTCTTTGCCTCAAAGAATTGCATGGAGATTTTTCCCCAAAGAAAAAGATAAACAAATACAATATTTATTACATTACCCTTAGGCCTACCTTTCCCATTTGCCCTCTCACTATGCAAGAGATAGCACATCTGCTCCCTACCTACTGGGAGGCTGCTGCATTTCTTCAGGGATTCCTTAAGTAAGGACTGTAATTCTAGGGCCTGTTATTTCTCTAAGTTTGTTCTTTTTCCTTCCAAACCCATCCCAGTTTTCTCTGTTTTCTCCATATACCAGTAAGTATACCATCCCAAAGCCACACCTCCCCCGTGGCACATTTTTGTTGTACTTAGACTTGACTAGCTCTTGTCACAACAATTATACATCCCCCGCCCCCCAATTTTCAGCAGCCCCAGTCTTGTATTTTTTTTAAATCATTTGCTTAACTAACACTCTGCCTTGTTCAGATTGAAGATTTGTTTTTCAGACTAGCTACACTACTCTTTTCACTTGAAAATTTCCATGCTCAAAACTAACCTATACTTTAAGGACCAAAGGAAATGCCCCGTCTAGCCAGGCTTATACACCAACCACCCTGCCCACAGTATATACTGCTAATTACCCAACTCTTTCCAGATCAGATGCCAAATATGGCTTCAGAATACTACTTACCCTGAAATTCTGGGCTATTGCTACCAAGCAAGTGGGTACTGATGATGAAGCCTTCAGAGTTTTCATGGTATTCTATTATTTCATGAACTTTGTTTTTCAAACTATGCCAACATCCACTGTTTGGTGACTATTCCTTTCTATGTACTAAATTATAAGCTTGGCTGGGAGAAGGCTAAGGGCCTAAAGCAGTGGTTCTCAACTTTCCTAAAGCCTTGACCCATTAATACAGTTCCTCGTGTTGTGTTGACTGCCAACCATAAAATTATTTTCGTTGCTACTTCATAACTGTAATTTTGCTACTGCTATTAATCATGATGTAAGTATATGTGTTTTCCGATGGTCTTAGGCAATCCTTGTGGAAGGCTTGTGAAACACATGCACGCAAAAAGTGGTTGAGACTCACAGGTTCAGAGCTGTTGTCCTAAAGAATATCACTTGTCTCCTAGCTAAACAGAAAGTTCTGTAGAAGGTTTTCAGGGATGCTGCTCTTGTCTTCCCATATTCCATTGAATTCCATATCAATCCAAGTTCCTCTGGGCTTTTATCTTCCACATTGATGAATAATACTAGAAATAGTTGATGAGGGATAAGGTTTAGATCTTAAATTTCCCCCCAGAATTCATTTATTAAAGCTTTATTCCTGAATATATACTTGGAGCATTTCAGGGGCAATTGCACTGTGTGGGCTCTGACATTATCCATGGATTATCCATGGATCTGACATAAATCAATGGATTAGTCAACTTGTTGATTCATAACTTAATGGGCTTTTGGAAACTGGTGGAAACTTTAGGAGAGTAGGTCTAGGTGCAGGCATCAGGCTAGTGAGGGCATTGATTCCTTGGAAGTTACCTTTTATTCCTGAAGCCCCCCCTTGCCAGCTCTTTTTCTACTTCCTGGCCATTATGAGGTAAACAGCTCTGGTCCTCATCATGATGCCTTTTCACAGGCCTAGAAACAACAGAGCCCAGTGACCACGGACCGAAAACAGGAGCCAAAATGAATCTTTCTTCCTTTGAGTTTGTTTGCCTTGAATTCTGTCACACAATGGGAAGCTGACTAACCCAAGGGGAATAAAAAAGAGCCAGTTCTCAGCTCTCAAGAAGTGGGGGACATAAAGACTTGTGGCATTTATATCAGCTTTAAAAGGAAACAGGATCAAGGAAAGTCCTGACTCAAGGAATATGTCTCATGTAAGAGTAACAGCTCAGGTGCTTGCCATCTGGAACAGCAGCACCCAGCAGATAACAATTCTAATCTCAGTTTGAATTAACATTTCAAAAGTTAGGAGCTATTAATTTTAAACTAAAATAAAATCTTGACCTCAACTCTGTTTTATCCCTTTCATATCTTGACATGCAAAATACTAAGGAGGATGGGAGGGGAGGCACAGAGGCTGTGATTAAGTCTGCTCCTTGCTTCCATTATCTTCTCACTTTTCCTGGGCTCTAATTGAAACATCTTATTTATAGTGTAATGTTCTTAAGAATTTTCTGGGTGTATTTAAATGGGGATAGTTAATTGGGACTGTTCTAGCAGAAGTCAGTTTCAATCTCATCTTCCTGGGTGGTGGCTTTTCTCTGCTCCTGAAAAAATAATGTAATTTCCTCTCCCTCAGTCTAATTTTCATGTTCACTGTTACAGTTCTGAATGCTGTGACCTAAGGCAATCCTAGCTTAATAACTTTTTACTTTAATAATATTGATATTATTTTTAATCTTCACATAAACTTGCTATTTTGTATGTCCCACCATTCTTGTAAAAAAAAGATCAGTAAAGTTTAACACGGAGAACAACTTTAAAATTGTATGAATTAAAAACAAAAAAGGACAAGTAAAAATTCAATGCTTTTTAAATATATAGGTGCTTCATTAAATGTGCTTCAAAAATTAGTAGGAAGTACTTTTCACCTCCATGAAAAGTTACTTTGTTCATTTACTCTCTTCTGGGTAGTCAAAGCCTTAGGAGATAGGTACAAGTGTCCTATTTATGAATGGGGGGAATAATGTGATGCATGTATGCAGGGCTACATGCAAAGCTAGGTTGATTTCTATGCCAGTTTCTCTTGTTCCCTCCTAACCACCTGTCCTAGAGTAGGTCCTTGAGAATTACTACATGAGATGAAGTTGCTAATGTCATGCTCCTGGAGAAGCCAATAGAAGGCGAACGAGACAAGGGAGGAGGGAAACAGGTTGAACATGATTTCAGGTGTGGTCATAACCCCCACTTGATCCACATAGTGCTCTGAGTACAGATGACAAGCAGAATCTTTGCCTCCTGACACAATGGAACTGAGCATGCATGTTCCCGAGGCAGTGGCCACAGGGAACTACTCAGAGCATGACATGTCTCAATGACTCTGAGGAACGCTTCCCCGGTGCTGCAAGAAAAGCTTTGTGATAGTTTTAGATGCCAGGAGGAATTTTTCCTGGCCATCTCTTACAGCTCCTTATTGCTTCCGAAGGATGGGCTCCGAGGAAGAAACTCTGCCATCATGACTACTCTTTATCAACTTGACTGGACTGGACGTAGAATCACCATAGAAACACATCTCTGGGTGTGCCTCTGAGGACATTTCCAGAAAGATTTAAATGCAAATGGAGCCATCCAAGGGCTAGGGTCTGAGACTGAATAAAAGAGAGGAAGTTCAGCACAAGTGTGTCTCTCTCCTTTCCCCTACTGAACAAGCAAGGTGACCAGCCACTTCAAACTCCTGCTGCCGTGTGTGTGACTCTATCCCTTCATAAGCCACAAGCCCAGTTTACCATTCTCCCCTAAGCTCCTGTATATGTTGTCCTTGTTGTATTGTCCAACACCACCTTTCCTGTGGCCCATACACAGGCCCCCTCCCCACTGCTCTGTTGTCCTCCCTGGTAGTTTCCCTTCCTGCAGTTGTCTCACATACTCCATTACTGTCTTTATCTCCCCTTTCTTAGTAATGCTTCCTCCCCTTTTATGATCCCCTTTTAGTTGTATATACCACACACATATATATACACACATGCATGATTTTAAGTATAGGCTCCACATCTAAACAAAAGTGTTCAGGATTTGTCTTTCTGAGCCTGGCTTAGTTCACTTAATATAATGATTTTCAGTTCCATTCGTTTTCCCAGAAAGTTCATAACTTTTTTTTTTTTTTAAGAGCTGCCTAAAATTTCACTGTGTATATGTACTACATTTGCTGTTGCTGGGCATAATGGATATTGTAAATCTTGCAGGAATAAACATGCTTTCTCATGCATCTCTTGATTTAAAGTTCTTCAAGTATGGAGTCATATAGCTGGGTCATACATAATTCTATTTTTAATTTATGAGAAATGTATATTCTTTATCTTTTAGATCAATGTTAAAATCATCGGTGGCTACAGTTTTAGAACCTATCTGGCAATTGATGTACATTTAATTTTTTATGAATTGGAAGCCATAATGTATGATTCATATATTTGAAAAAAATCTTCATGAATTTACTTAATTAATATTTAGTAATATATTTTATCTCATCTGACTAATTTTGATTTAAACTCTACTGTATCAGACATTACAATAACAACATCAAGCTTATTTTAAGTTTTTGTTTGCTTGAAAGATTGTTTTCTGTCTTTCATCTTTTAACTCTCACTCTGTTAGTGACCTTAGCAGAGAGGTATTTATTTTGATGGCAACAAATACTTGGATCTAGTTTTTTCCCTTGCTTGTTGTTTGTTTTTAAAAATATAATTTTTGTAATTCTATGAGAATTTCATAACCATAGACAGTGTATTTTGATCATATTCACTCATACTCCTAAACTCCTCCCAGATTAATCCTCATTCACACACTTCTTACATTTTTGTCATTTTTATTGTTGTTTTATGACCATGTCCAGCTACTGCCACTCATACACTGATAGACATGGAAGCATACTAACCTACCAGGGGACACCCCTTAAAGAAAACTGACTGATTCTTCTCCAAAAGCCATCAGCTGTCAACAACTCCAGATATGGGTAGAGGCTCCTGAGTTCCATCCTCTCTCCTCCATTCTGGAATGTTGACTGGCATAATTATGTCAGGCCTGTGACCTATATTTTAATCTGATAAGAAAGCCTGTGTCTCTTCATAGATAATTGGGGACCATTTATATTTAAGGTGATTATTAACTATAATGTTTGAGATGCTTGCTCATTCTGGTAATTCTTTGGTTGTTTTCCTGGCTGCCTGGATTAGTATTTGTTCTTTACTTTCTTATCTATGAGTTTTGGTGGTTTTCTGGTTGGCTATGAGAAATATGATGGATTCACTCCTAGCTCCCTTTTGTTCATGTATTCCATTCATGAAATGTATTTTTTCCTCACTGTTGTCATTTTTAATTTGAGAATGTTTCCCTTCCTCCTCTGTGTATAATATCACTTCAAGTATGTTGTGTTGGCTTGATGGTCAAGAGCAGCCTTAGTTTGTACTTTCTTAAAATGTTATTTCTACTTTAATTTCAAAAGAAAGGTTTGACGGATATAGCAATTTTGGTTGACAGTTATACCTTCAACACATGAACTATCATTCCACCATGCTTTCCTCTCTTTTGGAGTTGATCGCCATAGATTTGATGATATTCTGATGTTTCTGGCTTTGTTAGTTAGTTGGTATCTGTCCCTTACAACTTTTAACACAGTTTCTTTACTTTGAATTTCTAACATCTTGGCTGTATGTTATGCAGAGACTCACGGGGTTCTAAATGCCTCTTGTGCTTAAATGCCTGGTTCTTTCTCTGGTTTCAGGAAATGTTCAGCTGTAATGCCATTGACTGGATTTTCTATACCTTCACCTTGCCATTTATCTGCATTCTGCTCTAATTCTTATGACCTCTTCAGTTTGATCTTTTGGTCATATATCAGAGTTCTTAGACTCTGTAGAGATGCTCACTGTCTGTCTGACCCTGTTGATGTTGAGTGTAGTATTTTAACAAAATTCCTCTATCCTGATGTCCTTTCTCCTTCTGGACACTACTTTTTGAAACATGAATTGCTAAACTGTCTTATTAATAATAATAATAATAAAAAAAAAAAACCTGGAGCTAGATACTGGGGTAAAACTGAAAGATCAGAGAAACAGAACAAGCCAACCACAATCTTACCTCTACGAAATCCTCAGCCTTAAGAGAGAGACTTCCTGTTTACTCAAGCCTTATATACCTTTTTGTGCCCTGCCATCTTACTTCCTTCCTGGTGCTGGGATTAAGGGCATGTGCTACCATGCCTGGCTCTGTTCCCAGTGTGGCCTTGAACTCACAGAGATTAAATGCATCTCTGCCTCCCAAGTGCTAGGATTAAAGGCATGTGCTACCACTGCCTGACCTCTATGTTTAATATAGTGGCTGGCTTTGTCCTCTGATCCCCAGGCAGGCCTAATTGGGGTACACAATATATCACCACAACTTGTGGTCCTTTGAATTGTCCTTTTTATTTAATCAGTTTCATTTTCCCTGGATGAAGTCATCCACTTGTTTTTATGCTCTCACACAATTGATCATTTTTACCAGAAAACTGTTGAAATCTTCACTTGACTTCTACTTATTTCTGTCCTTGAGGACTCGAACTGCTTTTTCATGATGCTCACATTTCTGTGTCATAGTTTGTGCATATGCTGGTTTCTACATTTCTTCCAAGCTTTTTTTTGTTGTTATTGACAAATGAATCTTTTTTAGCCACCTATTCCTGGAATAATACATAAATAAAATTAGGTAAATCTATGAAGGGGAATAGTAAAGCCATTTTAGAAATACAATTGAAACTCTTCTAAGTGTGTAGCAAAAAAACGGGAGAAGCACCTAGGGAAAGAAGGAGTAAGGAAAAAAGGAGCAAAAGTACAGTGTGGTAGTAGCTTCTTTGGAGTCCTTGAAAACTGGAACATTGAAGTTATATTCATGGTGGGGGCAAGGAAGTTCCAGAGCACAGCCTTTCCTTTGGTTTAGGCTGTTGAGTCTACCTCAGACAAAATGTCTGACATCCACTAGAATGGAGGGCTCTCCACTGCAGTTATTTTCCTTCCTTTTGTGTAGGGAGCTCTGCTGACCACATCTAGTTCTGCAGTTTGTGAGCAGGGCAGTCTTTCACCCTCTCACAACTCCTCAGACCCCCTGAGTTGGCTGAAGTTGTCGCTGACAAGTGTCTCCCAAGTAGATTATAGTTACGTGAAGCAACCACAGGTCTGAGATTGGTACAAGGAAGGTCCTGCCTTCCTACTTTCAAGACCTGAATATGAATCATTCCAATAGAGGGATGCAGCTTTGGGTATCATATACATTAGTAAAAAACCGGTAGGTGGCTCTGGAGTTTGATCAACCCATTTGACTCAGGCTCAGACTATCAAACCCAGGGTAATCCTCAGCTACTGAGATCTGTTCTTATTTCCAAAGGCAGACTATGTCTCCCTGTGCACTTTTCCACCTATGATTGCCTCGTATTGCCTGTAAAGTTTCCTTGTCATTTGGGCACTCCTGTTTGCCATAACTGCTTCTTTGTGCTTTCCTTCTCCAAGAGGGTATAGAAGGTCAACTTCAAGCTCCTTGATCTGTTGCTCTGTGACCTCATATCCCTAGGGTAGCAATACATTACCTCTCAAGAAGGCACCCAGCAGCTGCTCTCCCAGTCATAACGTTGACAAATGGGATTTCTCTCTGTTGCTGTCTTGTCTGTTGGAGCAATCACTGTATTATCAAACCCACAGATGGATTTAATGCGGTTGAAGGCTGTAGGCTTGTTCTGAGGCAGTACTGTCCATCTTTCTTCTAGCTTTTACTTTGGAAGCAACTCAACTCCTCCAGCCAAATACTTAGTAGCCACGACTGTGTTCAGCTTTTGTTTCTGTGTTGTGCATCATTTTCTCCTCTTTCCTAGTATCTTTTTTACTTTCTTTGTAGATTTCTGAAACTATTCCTTTATTTATCTATTTTAGGGAAAATGTTTATTTTTTTCTTACTCTGACTCTCTTCTTCACTTGCTAACACAGAAGCAGACCATAGTCCATCTTTCCTGGTACCTAGTTTGATTTATTCTTTATAGCAGTACAGAAAGACTAATACATGTGGGTGGGATGATTATGCTGGTCACAGACTCTCTAGGAGTCATCCTTGAAATAAACTGAAGTTAAAGAAGAAAGAAGGCTTCTGGATCCCTAAAAACTTAATCTTAGCTTCTAAGTTGGCTTATAAAAGACAGATGGGGGGAATATCAGTTGTAAAACTGTGACAATTCTCTCATTTTGAATCTGGGAAAAGAGACTTTTGTAAGAGTCAGATCAGATCTGACATTTCCAATTTCATCCTTCTGGTTCATACCTGATAAACTCTGCTTAAAATTACTTTTTGTACCAAGATTAATCACCAATTTATAGCCCCCAGAAATGTGATCACCTCTTTAGATAATAATGCATATGTTATAGAGTATTAAAGTTATATATATATATACACACATAGATATAGATAGATATAGCTATAAATAGATACACATATACATACATACATATATGTATATATTAATGAAAGTATTTAAAGATCTTTTTGTTGTTGTTTTCTATATCTTGCAAACTTACCCTAGAATATATATAGTTCATCTTGAAAATAACAAAATTAAAATGGGGAAAAATTTATGTTCAAAAGAGACAAAATGAACACAAGAAGAGAAGAAATAATGATAAAAATTGTCCCAGTAGCTGTACCTGCTGAACACCAGGACAGTGGACTCCTCAGGTGATGGGAGATCAGACTCCAGTAACTGCGTTCCCTGCACTTCGCTATATAAAGAGAGAAGAAACGTGATTGAATAGTTCTGAGCCTCAGGAAATTGTCCTGCACATGTAGCTAGAGTTTTTCTGGTCCTGCCTGGCCCACAGTCAGGACAAATCTCTCTTACCTGCCAGTCCCATAGCCACTCAGACCCATCCAAGTAAACACACAGAAACGTATTATTTATAAACTGTATGGCCATGGCAGGCTTCTATCTAGCTGTTCTTATACCTTAAATTAACCCATGTCTATTAATCTATAAGTTGCCACATGGCTCATGGCTTATCGGTACCTTACATGTCGCTTTTCATGGCGGCAGCTGGCAGCGGCTCTCTGCCTCAGCTTTCCACTTCTCAGAATTTTCTTCTCTGCTTGTCCTGCCTATACTTCCTGCCTGGCTACTGGCCAATCAGCATTTTATTTACACAGAGTGATATCCACAGCATGCATATTCATATTTTCTAGATATGTGACTATGAATAAGTAATTTCTCTCTCTCCCTCTCAAAACATTGTCTTTATCTGTAATACTGGAATACCACCAATCATAACTGGTCTCTTCAGTGGATCATATAAAAATCATAGATACTAGTATGACTTACAGATAATAGAAATGTTTAAATATATAGTAATGATGACAGTCACTTTTGTCTCCGTGAGTATGAAGAAGAGAAATAGTCTCATTAGTACTACTCTTGGGCCATATTTTTATCTCTTAATCTCTATTCCTCTTACCCTGTTGAAGTGGTACCCCAACCCTTTCTTTCAAACTGCATAAGCCACACTCTCTATCTTCACACTCTGCATCCTCCATGAAGCAGAACTGTGGCTGCTTCTAATGACAGAGGTCCTTACCTCACCTCTCAGTGGCCAAACCCTACCTTTCTCATCCTTGGATTCAGCTGCCACCACCTGCACCGATGAATTCAGATCCATTGCATTGAAACTCTTGTCCTCTCAGAGAATTTTGTACACAATAGATGCTCGATTAGAAACAGCTGAGTTATAATGGGTTTTATAGTTTTCAAAACAGTTTTATGACTTTTTAATTGATCCTCTCAACTCTGTTAGTCTTAACCTTAAGAGCTTTGATTGATGCTAATATTTATAGAAATAACTAAATTTGGTTTTGGAATCTTTTAATCTCTTATTTTTCCATGCAAATTGTACTCTATCCAATTATGCTGTGAGCATTGACAGGATAACTTATTAGATGTCATGAATAACAAACTCATTTATCTTCAGATCTTCATGGATAAATGCACTGTTTTGAAGCTGATTTTAAGTGGCCTTTTAGCTATTTCATTAGATATTATTTTACCTGCTCAAATATACTTTACAGTTGATATATAACATGACTGATAGCATGTAATCATTAAATTTGTTTGTAATATAAGCATGTTCTATTTTAATGCACATAGCTATAGTTTTACAGACTATTATTATTATGTATACATTCTCTCCTCAAAAGAAATCTAAAGAGTTTCTTAGTGTACAGCTAAGTAATGAGAGGAACTATAAAATAGGACTTTATAGTTTTTATCTTCCACCAACCCCAACATGGTTTAGTTGCTTTTATTATGAGATGAAACACTTGGCTCGTTTTCTCTCTCCAACAGTGTCTCCTCAGTGCAGGCTCTGTCATTAGCGCGCGGCCTGCATCAGGGAGTCTGAAGGAAGTCAGAAGGATTATGACATGGTTGGATTATACAAGAAGAGTCTGACTGGAAAAGAAATTCCATTATCACCACTCTGGAAGCTGAGATTCTTTCTTCACATCAAAGAACCTGGAGAGGGAGAGAGGAAAAGTCTTCAGAATGGATCCCTTTCATTTCCACTTCAGTTAACTGCGGTTGAGTGTTCAATACATTCTATACTCTCAGACCCTGAAAGAGCTTGGAGCTGACTTTCCCACACTGGGAACTTAACTCAAGCAGACCTGACAAGAAAAGACAGGAAGGAGCCTCAGCAGATGCTGCTTCTATAGACGGGGATTTTTTTTTAATCCAAATGTTGCTTATTTTTCTAAAGAAAAAAAAAAAGATTCTCCTGATGAGATAAGTTTTAAAGTGTGAAAAATGTTGACATTTTTCTTTACACATCACAGGTTTACTGTGTTTATACTTTTATTTTTATTTTTTTAGCTAACATAATCTTCCTATGGTGAATTATGTAGGCAACACTCAGATTCTGTCAAAACCCCTGGGCTATTACCATGGTTTCAGAACTTGTAGCACTCAAGTGGGCTTACCAGGGGCACAGTTTCCCTGTT
This sequence comes from Peromyscus leucopus, assembly GCF_004664715.2. Classification (NCBI taxonomy): domain Eukaryota; kingdom Metazoa; phylum Chordata; class Mammalia; order Rodentia; family Cricetidae; genus Peromyscus; species Peromyscus leucopus. The sequence continues at coordinate 114,397,029 of NC_051066.1, forward strand.
GTGTGAATTGCTGAAAAACTTAAAATGTAGCTGATGCTAGAATTCTGTTGACAAGCTGATGAGGCCCATGTCCTCAGAGTTCCCCTCAAGTCTCACTCAAACTGTCAGAAAAATGTCTATACCTGCTCTAAACTGCTGCCTGAGTAGAAAATTAGGACCTTACAAGCCCCTGAAAAAAGTTGTGAACAAACGCCAACAAGCATGGGCAAACAAAGAATGGTGTGAGTACAATAATATCGTGAGCTGGTATAAAATGCACCAGTGAGTTTAGATCCTACATCTGACATGGGAAGAAATGAGAGCAACAGGGACAATCCAACGTGATCGAAAAGAATGTTTGAAATTAGGGCTCTCCATCAATCCAACACTAACATTTCTACTGCGAAACAAAAACGTTCTTGCCAAGTGATCGAGCTCATCGATAACCCCAGTCATGTTGGAAGGTAAGACCTGAGCAATGCCAGTCCAAGTCCAGCCTGGGTTACAGAACCTTGTCAAGGCATTCCTTGGTAGACAGGGAGACTGGAAAAACAACAACAAAAACGATTTGACTACCTTGTCCCTTAGTGTTCTAAAGAAAGCAAAAAGCAGAGAGAAAAGTCCAAATTTCATGTTCTGCACCTCCAGTTTTCTTTCTTCTTTTTCTTCTTCAGTTTCTAGAGCAGGAGCCTCATTAGGATGTGCTGCGTCAGGATGACCTGGGAGCCCATCAGAAATACAGCCTCCACCACCTCCTGAACTAGAAACTCTAGCCTTCTGTGCAGCAATCTGTGTTTCCACAGGCTTGCCATATGTTCCTAATGCACACAGAGGTTTAAAAGTCACTGCTCTTGTATACATAATCGGTCTATTAGTCTGTTAATTTATTCTCAACAGCACAAAACATGCCCCCACACCTACACTTTCTGAAAAATCTCCCCTTGTCTTACCTTCAGATATTTTTCCTTTCCTCTTCTTTAACAGAACTAGTCTTTTGTTGAAAGCTTACTTCATAGAAAACAGTGGAAAAGAAAACCTGAGACCTCATTCCCCATGAACACACTTACCTAACAATTAAAGCCCTTAGGAGATCTCTCAGAGCTATTTTCAAAGTTTCAGTACCCTATGCATGTTCAAAACTAAGAGCAGATCTACTGAAATGGGTGGTGTATTGGATTGGGGAATCATCTTGTATCACTCATGACAATTTTTTTTACCACACTAGTCTAGCATGGAGCAGTGGAGAGTAAAAGTTACCCTCCGGCTTCTCCACCAGGTGGAAAAGAGTGGGAAAAGTCTAACATTCTGGGTTTGGGAAGGCTGCCAAAGACTGACTTTATCTCACCCAATTAAGAGGCCTGGGCAGCAGGGGCATGACTGTAGATGCCTGGAGACTAGTGACAAGAGTTCAGGATTTGCTGCACCCAGAAGACACTCAATAGTCAGAGAAAATACTGCATCACTGGCTTCTTTGGCAAGAGGAAATGAAACTGAGGAACATGTGGCTGATATTCAGACTTCTGGGAAGTTGCCTGGTAGACTGCTTCCTGCCTGTCTGACTCGGAGTGCTGGTGTTACAGGAACACTGTGTACCTAGCTGCTGAGGAGAACCACGGGACTCAGCAACTTGCTGCAGGCCTGGAAGTTCTGCCTTATGACAGTGACAGTCTGACCCCATAAAGAGAGAAAGAAGACAAGTGCCTGAAAAGAAGCCAGCACAGCACTCTGAGAAATGATGCCCCAGATCCAGAGAAAACACACACCCTCAAATGTTTGAAAGGCCCTAAGAATCTCTAACTGAGCATGTTGGGAAAATTCTTCTCTTGTGTAAAGAATCCATGAATAATGTAAAAGGGAGATGCTTTCCCAAATGTGTAACACCACCAAAACAGTAAAGATATGAAGAACGATGGAAACGTGGACCAATCCAAAAACAAATAAATACATAAGTAAACTGAATATCTCAAAACTTAGCAAGAAGAGACGAAGATCTATTAATTTACTACACAAGTAATAACCAAGGAAGTTCAATATACTAAGAGAAAGCACAATCACCTATATGGCCTATCAGCAAAAATGCAAGAGCAAGTGAGAATACTAAGAAAGTGCTAGAATTGCAAAGTGTCTTGGTTTTATTGCTGTGAAGAGATACCATGATCAAGGAAACTTATAGAAAAAAAAATCATTTAAATTGGGGACTTGCTTCAGAGGGTGAGTTCATGACCAGCGTGGTGAGGAGCATGGTGGTAGCACTGTAGCATGGCACGGGAACAATAGTTGAGAGCTTACATCTCTCTGATCAACAGATTGTTGTTTGAATCTTAGATGGTCTTTTAATAAAAACCCAGGTGTCAGCATGAAAGCTGAAAGATCAGAGAAGCAGAGCAGGCCACAGTTAGCCTCACCTCATCAACTCCTCAGTGGATCCTGTTTCCTCACCTTAAAGGGTCTCAGCTGAACTGCTTTAGTTCCTGTTTCCTCATGCCTTATATACCTTTCTCTGACCTGCCATCATTTCCTGGGATTAAAGGTGTGTGTGCTTCCCTGTTGCTGGAGGGCTTCTCTCCAGGTTCCCCAAGCCCCGCAGTCCCACAATCCACTTATAAAATAATCACTCAGACGCTTATATCACTTATAAACTGTATGGCCGTGGCAGGCTTCCTGCTAACTGTTCTTTTATCTTAAATTAACCCATTTTTATAAATCTATACCTTGCCACGTGGCTGGTGGCTTACCGGCGTCTTTACAGGTTGCCTCTCTTGGCGGTGGCTGCAGTGTCTCTGCTCCTTCTTCCTGTTTCCCCAATTCTCCTCTCTCTTTGTCCCGCCTATACTTCCTGCCTGGTCACTGGCCATCAGTGTTTTATTTATATAGAGTGATATCCACAGCACTTCCCAGTACTGGAATTAAAAATATGTGCCACCATTGCCTGGCTCTGTTTCCAGTGTGGCCATGAACTCACAGAGATCCAGACGTATCTCTGCCTCCCAAGTGATAGGATTAAGGGTGTGTGCCACCACTGTCTGGCCTCTATGTCTAATCTAGTGGCTGGCTCTGCCCTCTGATACTCCGGCAAGCTTTATTAGGGTATACAATATATTACCACAACAGATGTAAGCAGAGAAAGAGCAACTGGGCTTGGCATGGGCTTTTGATACCTCAAAGCCCACTCCCAGTGACACATTTCCTTCAACAAGGCCACACCTCCCTGATCATTTCTCCCAAACAGTTCCAACAACTGAGAACCAAGCCTTCAAATATATGAGCTTATGGGGGACATTCTCATTCAAACCACCACACCAAAAAACAAACAAAAAAAAAAAAAACCAGCCAAATATAAATTCTTGATTTAGAAAGCGCATTGACTTCACTTAGAAATCTGCTGACTCCCCATGAGAGGCCTTACCTTCTTGTAGGAGAGAATGTCTCCTGAGTTGGTGGGGTGGAAGGAGGAAGAGGGGGATCTGTGATTGGTATGTAAAATGAATAAGAAATTCTTAATTAAAAAAATCCAGTGGATGCACTAACAGTACACTTAAAACAGAAAGAAGAATCAATGCTGAAGGAACAATGTGAAAATGATGAATGTAGACCTTGGTTTATGGGTGCAACAGAAAGAAGAGAGAACAGATGGAGAATGTATTTAAGACATGATATGGACGTCCAAACATCTCCATTTGAGAACTAAAAGAGAAAAACAAAGAAAATGAATAAACTGCAAGTAATTAAGATTGAAAGAATGACCTAAACAGACTGAAACTGAGATTTGCTGTGATAAAACATTTGAAAGCAAAGCAGAGAACGAATCGTAAAGCATGGAGAAGTCATGATTTCATATAGTGGCCATGAGAATGGCAGTGAGTCAGGAGTAGAAGCAGCACAGGTAGGACCATGATACATTCAAAACAATAATAATATCCCAAAGCTAAGGTTAAGGTAGAGTGTGATTGAGGACATCTGATACTGCTCTAGGACCTCTATATGTGCAAGACGTATCTACACACACACACACACACACACACACACACACACACACACACAAATTTTAAAAAATGAAAGATAAATTTCAAAAGCATTTTTAGATAAATAAAAGCTTAAGGAGTTCATCAGTAGTAACCTACCTGAAATGAAATCCGAGAATCCTAGAATTCTAAATTCTACCTGAAATGAAACAAAGGGCTACTAGAAAGCCGGAACAAAGCATGTGAACATATAAAATTCTTAAGTAATTATTAATATGTAGATAAATATGGAATATTATAAAATTGCAGTGCTGTGTATGTAAACCACACTTAATGTTGATATAGGATTTAAAGATAAAAGCATAAAAAGAAATAAAATCATAAAATTATGCCAATGGATATAAACACAGAAACATCTTGTATCAATAATATTCTAAGAAAAGGAAAAGTTAATGAGAAGTTTTTGTGTGTCACTGACACTCAATTATCATCTGAATATATATTGTCAAAGTTAGGGCATTGTAGTTTATTCTTTAAGAATTTCATACATTTATACAATGAAATAAGACTATCTTAACCCTAATTTCTCCCCTCTAATCCCCCTAGGACTCCCCTAGCACACCACTCTCCCAACTTCATATCCTCATCTTTTCAATTTATTTTTATTTTATCATTTATTAATACTAGTTTTCAAACATTTTAAGTTTGTTCTTTGAAAAATGGATAGGTCTGTGAAATGTTTGCTGATCATATCCATCCATCATTACCTCCCTCCAGCTTGCGTTAGTGCCCTCCTCATCTTCCCAATGTCGTGTCTTCCTTTTGATTGCTGTTATTAATAACTCTCTGAGCCCAGTTAAACATGCCCATCTGCACATAGGTATGGAGCTTTTCAATGGAGCATGAGCAACCTACCAATGACCAAGTCCTCAGAGGAGAGCAACTCTCTCAACTCAGCAGTCATCAGCTGCTAATTGCAGGTGTGCCAATGATGAGGCCTGGAGTCCCTCCCCCACCAATACTGGAATTTTGACTGGCTTAATCTTGTGTGGGCATTGAGTGGGTAAGCACAGCTGCCGTGAGGTGATCTGTGTAATAATCATGGCTGGTGGAAAAAGTCATTTGGTGTATAATCTCATATTCCCCTACCCTTAACATTCTCCTCAGAAGGTCCCTTTTGAGTTGCCTAGCCTCCATTTGTGCTCTAAGTTAGACACATGAAATAAAGGCTTTGAAGCAGAGTCTGCTTATGTGAGAGAACATGGGGCATTAATCTTTCTGAGAATGAGCTACCTCACTCTGTATAATTTCTCCAGTTTTACCCATTTACTTGAAACTTTCATTTGTCTTTATAGCTGAGTAATATTTCCTTGTATCTATGTATCGTATTTTCTATTTGTCTTTTGATGGAGATGTTATATAATTCCCAGTCTAACCACAAACAAAATACACATGGAAGATACACAAGGGAAAATGAGAAGAAAAAAAAAAAACAAGAATGCCAGTACAAAAATAAAAACATAACAAAAAATGAAACAAGAGAAGAAAGAAAAATAAATATAACACATAAGAAAGCAATGAGCAAAGTAATAATAGTAAGTCATTTCCTGTTCATAGTTGTTTTAAGTGTAAAAGGACTAAACTCTGAATTAAAAACAAGCTTGCAGTGAATGCAAGAATTACAATGTAATATCAAAATTATATACTATCCATGAGATTAATTTTAGATATTAGGATATACATAGGATCAAAAATAATAATTGGAATTTTTTCCATGCAAGTGGTAATTAAAAGGGACAAAGAATGACCATATTTACATCAGACAAAATAAACTATAATTCAGAAACTCTGAAGAAACAAAGGTGGACATTATATGATAATAAATGTGTCAATTGAGCAGGAAAACACCATTAGGTGGTTATATTCACCATCAGCAAGGCATCAAGAGAAACAGACAATATTGTTCTACCCATAGACTTAGATAACTCACTTTCAATAATGGATAAAATAACTCAACAAACATCAATAAGGAACTCAAGGATCAAACATTATGATCAGATTAAACCTAAAACTCATATCCAGAATACTCCACCTAACAACAGAATATAAAATTGTCAGCACACATGCAACCTGATTGCTTGAGAGAAGTCTTAACAAATTCAAGGATGCTGAAATCTATATCAAATATGTTTACTGGCTGGGTGTGATAGTGTACACCTTTAATCTCAATACTCAGGAGGCAGAGGTATGTGGATCTCTTTGATTTCAAGACCATATTGGTCTACAAAGCAAGTTTTAGGATAGTCAGGGCTGCCACACAGAGAAACCCTATCTTGAAAAACAAATAAAACAAAAACAAACAAGCAATCAAATCAAATTTGTTTTCTCACATAAAACAGAATAAAAGCACAAATCACAATTCATAAACATTTGGAAGTTAAATCGCTCATTCCTGAGTCAAAAGTCTTAGGTCAGAGAAGAAACCACAGGAGAAAGTAGAAACAAATTGAGATAAATGAAAATATAACATACCAAACTTTTCTTATGCAATAAAAACAGTACTTATAGATGTTATACCAAGAAATACTTACATTCTAGAGGGAGAAAGATCTTAAGACAACAAGAAACTAGAAAAAGAAGAAATGAAACCCAAAGTTATCAGATGGAAGAAGATAGAGCAGTAAAAAGAAATAAAGAAAATAGAAAAGTAAAAAGTCTATTGTACCTATGAGTTGGTTTTATGAAATGATTAACAAAATTGGCAAGTCCATAACTAGACTAAGAAAAATAGAAAAGAATCAACTAGCAAAAATCAGAAATGATAGGAGATATTATAGTGAATGCTACAAAGCAATAGGACTCTTAAGAAGGGAGTGTCAGCAACTAAGTACAAATTGGATAATCTAGAAGAAAAAGAAACATTTACAATAGCTTCAAATAAAGTAAAATATTAGAAATACATCTACTATGGAGAGAAAAGATTTGAACAATAAAAACCACACAAATAAATCCACAGGAACATAAAACACACCAATAATAAGTTATGGATATATAAGGACTCGAATAGATCGATGACTAGTAAAATTATTGAACAGCTGACTTAAAACATCTCAGCAAAGAAAAACTCCAGAACAGATGTCTTCACTGGAGAATTCTACCAAAGAGAAATTAAAATGAATTCTGGTGAAAATTTCCACAAAAAACAAAAAGAAAGTAACTTCCAAACTGATTGTATGAGACAATCACCCCAATATCAATTACCCCAATATCAAAATTACCCCAATATCAAAATCAATGAAAAAAGTAAAGAAAAGTTTAGAGTGAATGTGTGAATGTTGATGTAAAAATTATCAACAAAAATCCAAACATAGTATACCAAAAGAATCATTTCCACTAGTGCCAAGTGGGATTTGTTCTCAGAATACTATAACTCTTCTGTAAATAGTAATCAATGCCATATACTACACTAAAAAATTAATGTAGAGATGTTTGAAAACAGCGTAATACCCTTTCATAATAATTTTCCAAAAATTAATGGGAGTATAAGGAAATGATCTTGACATAATTACATCCACATATGAACTTGAGCTCTCATCATAGCCAATAGCCAATAGCGTAAACTAAAGCACTTATGAAGATAAATGACAGAAGGATTTCCATTCAACTGACTTCTACTCTATAAAGTACTCGTGACAGATTTGTCGCCAACAAAAGAAATGTAAGTCATTCAAATTACACATGAAAAAGTAAACTTACTTCTGTTCATAGGAAACACAATTTATGCAAAGAAAACTAAAACTGAATGTGCATAGCCAGACTCAGTGGCCAGCTAGTGTACCCATAACTCCAATGAGGTATTTCCACTTCAGTGCCTGCTGCAAACAGTTTGCAGCTTCCCAGGAGAATCGTTCCCAAAAGAATCTGCCTGGTAATGTCTGGAGGTTTTCTATTTTCCTAGGGTCAGAACCACAATCTGAAGGTAAGAAAAAAAAAATCCTGTGACCTCAGTGACGATTACATTTCTAAGAATTTCCAGAGATATCAGGCCAAAGCCCCACTTTTCCTGGCTTCCTCTGTGGCCCACTTTTGCTTGTTTCACTCCTACATAGGTTTTCATCTGTACAAAAACCCTTACCTTATCATTTGAAACTAAAAAAAATACTCAACAAGTCTTATACTATACTCAGTTCATGTAAATATACTGTTCTAAAATTAAAGTTGATAGCTCTGTGTGTGTGTGTGTTCTCTAGGAAAGGTACAAAACCTCACTGAGATCTCGAGTAAGGGAATTACTATATTTATTGTTTTTTCTGAACCAAGATTCAGGAAAACAGATGTGTCAGCCATCTGCCAGCATGTGGAAGATGCTTTCCCCCAAATTTGCCAATGCAGGCAATGCACGAGAGACTACAGATCTATAAGATGCATCCAAGAAAAAGGGATTGAAGATGCGGTTAGCATGGATGCTCAAAGTTCTAAAGTCCTGGGCTTCCTGACAGCCAGGCTGCACACACACCAGGCTCCTGCTGGGGTCCATTCCATCACCTCTTGCTGCTCATTGTTTGACAAATATCAAAGCTTTCATGCTACAGATGACACATCTCTCCTGTGCTTCACAGAATAGTGCCCAGAAAATAGATTGTGGGCTCTGAACTAGAACAAATGCAAGACTTTTGTACTGGTCACAAGGAGACTCCCCAGGAAACATAAAGCAGGGAGACAAACACTGCTTAGCTAAACACTCATGATATTTCAGTTTATTTATTTGTGGTAAACTAACCTTTAGAAGGCGTTTAGATTTTTTTAAACCAATATTAACAGAAATTACATAGATTTGCTAAAGATTTGAGAAGAGACAATGAAGAAGGGAAAGAGACTATTTTTAAAAAAAAATCAAAAAGATTTCTAAGGAACACATAAACAGAAGGCATTGGCTAATCAAAGAGTAGCTTGTCACAAAGTCTCCACAAACTCCGAACTGTTCATTTTTCCTTATTAATTAGAACTCAGTCATCACCACTGATGGTATAGATTCTGATTCATTTCAGATAAAGGAACATAAGGTAACTATTTTTGAATAAGGAGATAAACTTGAGGATTGGTTAAAAATTTTTCAATTGTAATTAATGAAGAATAAAAATAAGGTTACTGTCTTGGTTACTTTTCTAAAGTTACTTTGCTGTGATAAAACATCATGATGATGGCACATTATGAAGGAAAGCGTTTAGTTTGGCTCACAGTTTCAGAGGGTTAGAAGAGTCCATGATGGTTGATCAAAGGAACAACTAAGAGTGCACATCTTAATCCATAACCACAAGGCAATGAGAATACTTGGAATTGCAAAAGTGTTTTTGAAACCTCAGAGCTTACTTACAGTGACACACCTCCTCTATACATACTACTCCTTCCCAAACAGTTCTACACTCTGGGGACCAAATAATCAAATACATGAACCCATGGGAGTTATGCTCAATTAAGTTACCATGTTCCACTCTCTGAAAACCATAGGTTTATGGCCATATCATAATACAAAAATGCCCTTAGTCCAATTTCAAAAGCCCCAGTAGTTTTTCACAGTTTCAAACCAGTTTAAACATCCAAAATCTCTTCTGAAACTCAAAGCAATCTCTTAATGTAACCCCTTATAAAATTGAAAGGCAAATTACATACTTCCAACATACAATGGCACAGAATATATTTTGCTGTTCCCAAAGGGAGAGATGGAGGTATAATAAGGAAATACTATGCCAAATCAAGACTGAAACCCAGCAGCGCAAACTCCAATTCCTTTATGCCTGATGGCAAAATGGCTTAGATGGTTTATCCCTTACAGCTTTGCTGACTGCAGTGCTCTTTTTACTCTGGACTGGTTCCACTCCCTGTGTGCAACTATCCTTGGCAAGTTCTCATCGCTCTGTTACTTCTAACATCTTGGGCTCTCCAATGCAATCCAGGCTTCACTTTCACAGCCTCACACAATGGCTTATCGGGCCTCCTTACAGGGACTCCTCTGCTACATACATGGTCTCAGTGGTTCTCCTTAACCATGGAGAAAGATTCCATAACCCTTTTACTAGGGTATCCTTCATAACATCATGCCAGAACTACATGAACTGCACTGTTGGCTTGACTAACAGCTTAAGATGAACCCTGACATCCTTGAATCACGTTTGTAGCAGCTTTGATTCATTGCTCCTTTTTAGGAACAAAAATATTTCTTAGACATTTTCTTTCTATAAATTGGAAACTTTGCTGGGTGGGGTCTTACCCTGAAGGTACCCCTGCCTTTATTTAATTTCAGATCAGGCCATTCTTTAACCTCATCTCTTTCAGTACAAGCCTTCACTCTAACATTAAATGTATTGATGTTGTTTTTCTCCGTAAACTGTAGGCTTTATATTTCTTAGACCTGCATGAGAGTGGTTATCAATAACTACACAACTGTCAGTGGTAAGATATCTTGAAATCTCCTTAGTCCATTACCTTTTAATTTAGACTCAAGCAAATTCTTAGGATAAAGGCAAAACAAAGCCACATTCTTTGCCAAAATATCACAAGAAAGGTTTCTAGCTCCATTGCTAATATGCTTTCCTTCTGAAGCCTCTTGTGTTGGGCTTCCACAGTCCATTTGTCTCCCATCACTGTAGTCTTCCAAGCTCCTACCAGCATGGGCTGTTAATTCATCATCTTGCCTAGTTCAAATTACCAGAGTCATCCACTTTCTGCCCAAACCCAGCAAGGTCAGGCCTGTCACAACAAACACCACTCTCTGGTACCATTTCTGTCTTTGTTACTGCTGTGATAAAACACCATGACCAAAGCAACTTAGAAAAAGAAAGTGGTTAATTTGGTTTACAGTTTCAGAGAATTAGAGTCCATTATAGCAGACTGAGGGAGCAGCAGAGAGCTCACATCTTGACCCATGACTACAAAGCCAAGAGAGGGCACAGGGAATTACAAGAGTTTTTGAAACCAAAACCCCAAAGTGTGGCCCACAGTGACATACCTCCACTATACCTACTAATTCTTTCCAAGCAATTTCACCAGCTGGAAATCAAGCATTCAAATATAGAAGCCTATGGGGGGCCATTTTCATTCAGACCATGACAGATACAGAAAAATACTTGTGACAAAATTAAGAATTACTTGGTGTGTGTGTGTGTGTGTGTGTGTGTGTGTGTGTGTGTGTGTGTATCAATGATACATGTGAGTATATGTGTATTGTATATATATATATATATATATATATATATATTAGCTTAAGGATATATATGTATGTTTATGTGATAAATATCTAGGAAGATCAGGGGAAGGATGTTGGAAGGAGACTATGCTGTCTTTTTCTTAGAAATGTCTTTTTCCTATATGCACAAATAACCTACTAAAAACCACAACCCACAAATCACAGTAGCTAATAACATAATAGGCAATATGGTTTCTTTTATGGAGAGTGGGTGATTAAACACTGCAATTTGTGCTAACTAAGCTAAATTCTTATTATAGATGCTATTTCCTGGAATCCTCCAGGTGCTTTGAAAATATTTTGATGATTATAGCTTCAGTGATATACCACATTGGCCCTCAAGTGTAAGTCCTGTGTCCTAGCTCAGTGCTTTAAAGAGATGCCTGCATTTAGTGATACAAATTTGAAAACTTGGAGAAAATGTATGCAGTGAGAAAGGTTGGGCTTTCCCGTTCCAAAGATAACTCTCAAGACTACCCTGAGAAGACTAAACACAACTGAACAATGGAGCGTTTACTCCTTGTGAGAAAGGAATTCCCAGGAAGATGAAGATCTCCCAGTCCAGATTGCTCCTTAGTTAATACTGACTTGTTTTAAGAAGTAGCATGCTTAATCTCTTTGAAAATATCAGAAATAAAAAAACCACATCTCTAAAATGTTTATTTAGAAACAAAGCATAGCATCCTCCTAGTAATTCTCAAGGATGTAGCTGCTAGGACTAAAAATATCTTCAGGGGAGGGCTGTGCAGATGGGGAGTGAAGAGGGGGGTGTGGGACACAAGAACCCAGAAGAGCAGCCATCTGAGCAGATTTCACACGATTAATAGGGAGTTTGTTGGCTGGTGGCTGTTAAAAATAGAACCTCATTTCTGAAGGGTGGGTGCCCTGCTCCTGTGCCCTGGAAGGAGCCTGCTGAGAGGGATGATTAAAATGAAAGATTGTGCTGCTTTAAGGAAATGTTGGCATAAAGAAATGGCACCGATTACTGATGCTCCAGCCACCTTCTAAAAGGTTTCTGAAAATTGCTTTCCTTGGATGAAATACCAAATATCTGTTCCCAAATGTTATGAAGCACAATAAATCACATGACATTGACACATCCAATATGCCATATCAGAGACCCCGGATCCAAACAAAGCCACATCGCCTTTTTTTTTTTTGGGGGGGGGGCAGTGATTACGTTTCTTTCTCTTGTTTTGTATTAAGGTGGCAAGATCAAAACTTATCTCTTGTAAACAAAAAATTAGATCTGCTTCCTCCCTGTGAGAAATGAGAATTCAAATCACAAGTTCTCAGTGTCCAAAAGTAACTGGGACTCTGACCACATACCTTTTTAACTGAAGTTGGTGAACCCCAGAGACGGCAAACCACTTCTCCAAAGTCAGGGGCAGAATTAAAGCCCACATCTCCTGCGTTCAGTTAGTAATGAAGTGCTTTCTGTTAAACAGAGATTTCCCAGAGCATTCAATATAGTGTTTACAAGACTGCATTTTATTGGAGAATTCCACACATGCATCTAATGTGTCCTAATCAAAACCACCCCTCCCCCTCTCCAACTCCTCTTCCACGTTTCCTGTGCTCTGTTTTCTAATTCCACTGAGTCCACTTAGTGCTACCTGTTTGTGCATAGGTGTACAGCCACTCACTGGCACTTGGGCAGCCTCCCTGGATTGCAGTTTCACTAGAACCAAAGTTTAAGGAAAGTATGATTTCTCAAGCGCCAGTACTTAAAGGCAACAGATTTGAAGGCATGCAGAGGCAAGAAAGGGAGGATGGATTTCTTGGTGCACAGAATGCTTCAGTGTTAATGTTCTGTTCCCTGTGGATACATCGTTTTTGGCACTTCAAGGCAGAAGTACTGCGGCATGGTACAGTCACATCTGTCCAGGTATAGAAGTTGCCTTCACCCCACCCTCAGTGACAAGTAGATGCATCCCCCCAGCTATAGCCTGATGCAACTGCTAAGAATCTATGGTTGCTGACATCTTCAGAGAATTTGTCTGCTCTCTTAGAAATAAAAACCTAAGAGATTTTCAACAAATAGTTGATATGGGGATGTAGTTAAGTCCCTGTCCACTTGCTTCCACTTTGTGCTTTTCTTTCACACTCCATAGCTTCCTGGTGGAATCATGTCGAGGGTAGTAGATTCATGTTGAGATCACAGCCCTATTCATTTTGCTCCTTCTCACTCTTTTACAAGTCTGTCTGTCCTGGGGATCTGTCCTGAATGAACCTACTGCTTCTATGGAATCTGCCCTAAACAAGGAGATGATAAAAGGCACACTTTGAACTTGCAGCATCCTGTGTTACTTTCATTCTACTTTCAACATTGTCTCTATGCAAATGTGTCACAGAAACAGATGTCTAATGTTTCTTCTCCAAGCAGAAGCTTGCATTCTCTCAATCCAGCATTATGGAATATTTCTCAGGTTTCTACCTACTTGGTTGTCTGCTTTCTGGTTTTCTCATGCAACACTTAATCAAATCAGAATTTCTAGAGGTAGCACCAAGGTACTTGTTATTTTCAACTCCTGGCTTCCCAGAATTCCCCACGTAGTTGAATTTGTAGTCCAGATTCCAAAACATAAAGCAAATGGAACCAGAATACTTCAAGCCTTCTGTATGTGAACAGGACACAAATGCTTGCTATCATCATCATGGCTGGAACAAACTGGGATGGCTGCTTCCCAAGAGAAAATCTTTAAGAAGAGGGAAAGTGAAGAATGAGAAGAAGGTCATTCAAGCGAAAATGGACAAATACCCACAGCTCACTCAGTCAAGCCAAACGCTATTCTAATGCTGGCAAAGGTCTGGGAGGTAACAGATGCTAAATAAATATTTACTAAATAAATGATAAAACAATGAGATGATCTTGAAATGTCCCCTATAATTCAGACCAAAAAAAATTCTTACTTTTCTTGTTTGTGCCAAGAAACCCTACTCTCAATCACTGATAAAAATGTGCCTTATTAGGAAAGAAAGAAAAAGAAATGGAGAACATAGAAATACTCTGGTCAGGAATTATTAAGTACTTTGCATAGTTTTGTTAGATTTTAGGCTGATGAACTGGCCCTTAGTCTTTGCCTGCCTATCCTTGTGATTAATGGATAAATTCTGTTTTTGTCAACGGGCTATCATGTTCTTTTTTGTTTGTTATCACTATATTATCACTATAACAGTCTTCCAGGACACTGTGGCATGGTGGCCTCACACATTGTTCCCAAAGTTCAACCTTCCTTTTTCTCCCAAAGCAAGAAGAAAGTGGATGTATTGGGCTTGGGCTTCTGAGATTCAAGGCACAGAGAACGAGATATGGGTCTTTTGACTTTATAATCTGAGTAAGTACAAGGAGAACAGAATCAGAGCCTACTTAAAGATTTAAAAACAGGAATATTTGGGGAAAGCTTCCAGGAAAGATCTGTGGTCCTCTAAGAGCATGTTGAAAATCATGTCAGTCAGAGTGTTTCAAATCTACAAAGGCAAGTGCAAAGGATGTTGAGCTAAAACTTTCTTCCTTGGGATGAAAAAGAACAGTGAAATGAGTAAATGAAAAAGTATAACCCTGCCTGCCTCATCTTGAAGCCCATAGGGGCAGATAGACCTTTGTTCTCCATTCTGTGTATAGGTCCTGCTGAGGTACACTAGCAAGAATATTCAAATTCCAGTTGGTCAAAAATGGTGATATCAACCAATCTGTGGGAATCCGTCAAGCAGGAGATCGGGCAAAATTATCAAACTTGTACTCAATGTGAAGGACTCGCTGGAGCAGAAGGCAGGAGGTGAATCAAGTTAACACACTTCTAAGACTTGAGCATATTGCATTCAATGTATCTACTCGAGGAGAAAATGAAGCTATTGGGAACTAAGTTAGTAAAATGGAAGGTCAAGTATGTGAACTCTGCAAGCTCAGTGTCCACTCAAAGAAGATGCCAGGGAGGAAAGACACAGGGTAGGTTGTGACTAAAATGTCTGTAATGACAGCTTCAGAGCATGGGGACTCCCCAAGGAGAAAGTAAAAACTAAAAAGAGCAGTTTCTAGAAATAATGAAGTCCTGAACTCATGAATTTCCAATGTTCACTGTGATTCAAGCTGAATAAAATAGAAAAGAACACACCCCCACTGGTGCATTGCGGAAACCTTATCCTCTAGAAATGGCAAGTGTTTTCTAACTCAGAAAAATAATCCCTGTAAAATAGTATCATCAGTGAGAGAGGAAAGAGGATCTTTACATAACATCAGCTTAAAGCCAACCTAGACATCATTCCTCTAGTAAGGTAAACAGAAGGGATTTGAGGCGAGGAAGTGATTTGGAACCTATTGAAAAAAGTCTCAGAACTTATTGAGAAACATACCGAGAAAAGAGCATCAACACATAAACAGAAAAACTGAGAAACATAAAAAAAAAGACTAGTGGTGATTCAGTGTGACATGCCTACCATGTGTATGTGTGGAAGGAAAAGGGTATAATGTGTGCTTCTGTCATCGAGCCTTGGAGAAGTGATCACAGAGAAGGAGAACACTTCCACTATTCCTTAGTGAGATTCAGGAAAGAAGAGAGGAGGGAGGAAGTAGGCTTTCTTTAGTCTCATGTTTTTGGACACAGCCAAGGGGTAAGTAAGCAGTGATATTCTCTTCTAGGGTGGTGAACTCACTATTTGAGTATTGAGGAAGTAGAGGGTTATATGTGTGCCATGGTAAACATGCAGCGGTCAAAGACAGCTTACTGAAGTTTCTTCTCTACTTCACCATTGTGGGCTTGGAGGATAAGACACAGGGAGTCAGGCTTGGTGCTATGAGCCTTTACCTGAGGAACCATCTTGCTGGCCAGGTGATCTTTTCTTTGATGAATGGCAGATGACAGGTATTTAATTATTTAGATTAAGATTACACAAAATAACCTGAATGCCAAAGAGGAATGGATGCTCCCATTTCTACAAAAGGGGAAAGAGAATAAGCAAGAAGAGCCAAACAATAAAAAAAGATAAAAACACCACATGTTGCAATACATCTGAAATAAAATAAAAGCAACACTTGAGAATCCATCAGTCACTGAATAAAATATAAAACCAAAAGCCTCTATCATAAAAGAGACAGGCAATATATCTAACAAAACATAGCCAGATATCATTTACAAAGAACATTTCAAATAACAAATAGAAACAGAATGAGGAAACTCAAAACAAAATAAAAGTAACTGCATTAACATCAAAAAAATGGAAGTCAGGGGTCCTGGACGGGGCTCAACAGGACCACATAGTGACATGGCACAGCTGTAGATGTGAAGCCACAGATATTATGAGCCAGACCCAGAGCTGCTCAGGGCTCAAGGCACTTCTTTTCAAAGCAAATGGAACTTGTTGAAAATATAATCAAGTTAGAAACATCTGTGTATTTCAGAACTGAAAACATGAAGAAAAAGAAAAAGACTGTAAAACATAGGCAATGCGTTGATATATTCAACACTTTAACCTTCGAATACAGTTGGGAGGTATTCTTGGAACTTAATAGAAACAGTAACAACAGCTGCCCACGTGTTTCAGTGCAGAGGATAAAACACAGGCTGCACACACATGGCCACTGCTCTGCTGTACCATTAAGATTTACATCTCCAGCTTATTTCTGTAGTTTTATTTTTTTAAGTGTCAGTTATGTATATGGTCACTGTGGGTGGAGAGGACCTATACAAATATGGAAGTGGACAGTTTTTTATAAGCTGCATTCTCTGGTTATAAGCTAGTAAAATTAGAATTAAGTAAATGGCAACAACACAAACAAACATAATGATTGACAATAAAAGAAGCACAAAGCAAGACAATCTTTGATCAAAAAGGAAATTAAAATCTGTCAAGGAGGCGGTGAAAAACAACAGCCCCAGACAAAAGCTGAGAAGACATGAAAGTGTTATTCAGAAATGTACAGCCTTAATAACTTCCATCATTACAGAGAAAGTTGCCTGGGGATGTAATGTTTCATTTAGATATAAATATGAAAAGCAAAATTAAATAATAGTTAAGGAAATGGAAATTTTCAATATTTCAAATGGGGAAAAGTAGAAGAGGTAATGATTCCACAAGGTAGGTTTTAAAAGCACCAGTAAAACAAATATATCAAAAAAACATAATTTATGATTTTGATAAAGAACAAAGAGCAAAACCCACAATAAGCGGAAAGAGGAACTGATGAAAATCATGGCCTTGGATACAAAGGAGGTAAAACCATGAGAGAAAACACCACTCCACACTCATGGAGATGAATAGTTTTATTTTTGCTCTAAGCAAAATTTACCACTTTTTCTCAGTTTCTACATATTTCATTTTATGCTTTGTATATACCTGTTTTAATCAACCATATTCGCATCCATGTTTTCTGTTCTTAGTTGGGTACGTTGTCCTTCAATAATGAGTTGTTTCAGAGGCCAAACACAGTATTGCATACTTGAGAAACTGAGACAGAGGAATCAAGAGTATGGAGCCAGTTTGCCAGCCTGTACTACATAGTGGGAGAGGGAGACAGAGACAGAGACAGAGACAGAGAAAGCGTCAAAACTGGCTCAGTGTATCTGAGGATTGTTTATTCCAGGTCAGATTCAATGAAATTGGACTTGGTCCTTCTTTTTCATGCCCTATTTCCAACATTCTTTTTTTAAAATAACTTTTTTTTTAAAATTTTATTTAATTTTACATATCAGCCCCGGATTCTCCCACCCTCCCTCCCAGCCCACCCCCCATTTCCATCTCCTCCAGGGCAAGGACTCCCCTGGGGATTCAGCTCACCCTGGTAAATTCAGTCCAAGCAGGTCCAGTCCCCTCCTCCCAGGCTGAGCAAATGCAGCATCATCCACATGTGTGCTAGGTAGACCATGTATGGCAGCTCTCTTGTTTCTTTTAATATTAAAAAAAATCTACACTTATTATAGTATAACCTGAAAATGTTTGATTTTTCTAGTTTAAGAGTTTTTTTTTTTAATTTTAGATTATTAGCAAATTGTTTCTGCTCCAGGCAACAGTTTTAAATAAAAAGTAAAATGAATTGTTTTGACAATCTAGCTGAGAGGAAGTTTTAATTATCAAAGGCATTTGATACACCCATAATGCAGCTCCTGTGTTATCTTTCTGTAGTTGTGACCAAAATTTCTGAGAGAAAAAAAAAAATAGCAAGGAAAAGCTTATTTTGGTTCATGATTTCAGCTCATCATGATAGAGGGCATGTTATACACATCAGCTCACATCATGTTGACCATGAAATGGAAAGAGCAATGATGAGCTGGCTGATCAGCTACCTCTTTATTCTACCTAGATCCCTAATCCATGGGATGGCTCAACTGAAATTCATGGCAAATTCTCCCCTACTGAGTTAATTCTTTCTGTGATGGAAATGCCATCATAGATATATCTAGAGGTGTGCTCTAACAATAGCCTAGGCACTCCTCAATCCAATCAAGATTATAGTTGAAATTAATTTCCAGAAGTTCACCTCTTGGGCTCAGAAGATGGCTCAATGATAAAGTGTTTGCCACACTAGAGTGTTCTCAGATCTCCAGAACACATGAAGCAAAGATGGCTGATCCCCTCAAACTACCTGAAATGGTGAGCTGTGAGTTCAACAAATAATCCAGCCTAAATGTATAAGGTGAGTAACAATGCATGTCTGGTATCTACTGTCGAATACCCCCTTGGCCCAGATCCTTTAAAGTCCTCTTCTTTCTCCATATCAGGCCTCCATTTCCATGATCCTGGTTTACTAATCCTGTTTCAATTTAAGTGCCACAATGAAGTGCCATGTTTTCCAACTGGAGTACCAATGCTTCTTCACTTCACTGTCCCCTGACCTCTCCTATGCAGTGTGGAGGTTTTTTTTTTAAAGTGTTTCTCCAATACATCTTCACTGTGAGCTTCCATCCAACCTTCTTAGCCTTTTTTGTTATTCAATTGCAGGTGATATGCTTAAAGCTGAACCATTGATAGCATGGCTTTGGGTTGGTTGAGTTAATCTAAAATCAAAAGGGATGGGCACACAAAATTATTTGGGAAATCAACTCCAAGAAAGAGACTGAAAAGAAGACAAGGAAGAAGGATAACAGTGGTCCAAGGTATGGGTTTTCAATCAAATTCCCACTGAAGGTTCTGGGAGTCAGGGTATCATAGATCTCCAATTGTCCCCACTGGGGTAAACAGACAGAGGAACTTACATCTCTGGGTATGGACATTAGTTTTGTGCAGCTTGTCAGCCATTGATTGAGGGTTGTTCTAGGTGGAAGACAGTTGATTCCTTGGTCCTCTCAGCCTGCTATGAGAACCTGTAGGAAGAACAGACTCCAGGAGCCAAAGGAACCATCAGCTAAGGAAGAAAGATGCTGGTATTTGATGTTTATTTACTATTGAGTGGTGAGGGACCAGGAACAAAGAGACCACTCTTTGGCTAGTATTGTACTTGTTCTATGTAGATTTGTGGAGTAAACTCCATCAAACCCCCAAAAATGGGGAACACTGAGTTTAAAATTCTGTTCCAGTTGCAGGACCTTCAAAACATCATCTTAGTTTGATTATTTTTTTCACAATGAGTTTATTCCTCTGGCCAGTCTCTCTTACATCTTTGCTAATCATCTGTATCTATATTGTTCCTTCCCCATCGTGGTGATATTTTATTTGTATGTTAATAAATAAAGTTCGCCTGGAGATCAGAGGAAGTAGCCAGCCATAAACAAAAGTCAGACAGTAGTAGTGCACACCCTTAATCGGATCACATGGCAAGCAGAGTCTCTGTGTATTCAAGGACACTAGGGAACAGCCAAGAGTGGTGACACATGCCTTTAATCCCAGTACCAACCATAAAGACCTGGAGGTCTGTACAGACTGGCAGTGACAAGGAAGGTGTTTGACCTAAGAGCCAATGAAAAGGTAGAACAGCAAGGCAATAAAGGCACAGGTTAGACAGGAAGAAGCTCTCTCTTGGGAGTTATGGCAGCATGATGAGTTAAGGCTAGCTGGTGTCTCTTACTATTTTCATAATCTCTAAGGCTTTCAACCCTATATTTGGCTCTGTGTTTCTTATTTAATAAGACTGTTTAGAAATTCTTCTACACCCCATTGTTTACACAGCTTTAATTCTCATGTCATGGTTCATCATTCCCTTTGCCTTCAGTTATACTCTCTAGTACCATTTCTTCTCTGCTGATGTCTTTGCATCAGAGACTTGGGCATTTCTTGAATAATTGAATTAATAAGTAAGTTTCATTATTCTTTGTAATCAGATGTCTAGGATATTTTCCACGACAATCCCAGATGCAAAGTATCCTTGTATTTTCTCTTAGCTCTCTATGAGATACAAGCTGTCATTACCTGAAAGTTTGTATTAGTTTTGACCAGTAGTTTATCATGGAAGAAATGTGGCATGACACCTTCCATTTGTCACAGTCATTCTATTTCCTGCAACTCCTATGCCTATCACTTTGTATTTGGTAAGCTATATTACTATCAGTTTTGTGCATTATGCTCTAGAAATGAACAAAGAATAGAATTTCTCTCTCCCCCTCCCTTTTCTTCTTCCATATTCTTTCTCTTTCAGCACATATATGAGCATAGAAGCTGAATAACACTTTCAGTTGTTTTGTTCTCTCTGCAAAGAATTTGATTCCTTTATCAACATTGCCTCTAAATTTCATTGTTTCTAGTATATCTTGAGTCAAATGCTCAAACAAAATGCATGTGTTAGAATGGCACAGGTTGGTGAATTTTTACATGGGAACTCTTGTGTGGCCACAGTTTCTTCCTCAGTCAGGGGAGTCAGTGCTGCACTGCCTACCGTTTCCTGTTGGGACTCTTCCAGAAAAACCTATGATAATCCCTAAAGATCATCTGCCAGAGTTAATGCCCAGTGTGTGCAATCACTAAAAGTCACTTCTGACCTGTAGAAAGCCAGTTTCTTGTCTCTATTCTGTTTATTATTCCTCATTGGTGCTGGTATCATTTCAGGTGAGTGGGAGCAGCATAGTCTCAAACTATCATCTATTGTATCCCTTATGATGTCAGTGCCCTCGTTCTTTGTACTTTCTTCAAGTGTGTAGAAAAGAATTCACTTGAAAGATCCTTTATAAAGGGTATTCATTCTGCCCTTCCTGGAGTTATGTTGGAAAGTATTATTTTTAAGATGTGTTACATTTGTTTATGCTGTGGAACATTTGTTTAATGATGCAAAGATGTGTTGCATTCTTTTATGTTGCATTTGTTTACCTCTGTAAAGCTGTGTTACTGTGCCTGCCTAAAGCACCTGATTGCCTAATAAAGAGCTGAATGGCCAATAGTGAGGCAGGAGAAAGGATAGGTGGGGCTGGCAGGCAGAGAAAACAAATACAAGGAGAAATATAGGAGGGGAAGATCAAGAAGCAAGAAAAGAAGGGGCTAGCCACCCAGCTACACAACCAGCAATGGAGCAAGCAAGAAAGAAAAGTTATACAGAAGTAGAGAAAGGTAAAAGCCCAGAGGCAAAAGATGGACTGTATAATTTAAGTCAAGAAAAGCTGGCTAGAAACAAGACAAGCTAAGGCCAGGCATTTATAAGAAAGAATAAGCCTCCATGTGTGATTATTTGGGGAGCTGGATGGTGGGCCCCCAGAAAAAACAAAGACCAAGAGTAAAAAGAGGAAAAAACCAACAACAATCTGGTGTTCCAACGTGGAGCTAGGGTTAAAAAAAAAAAGAAGAAAAAGAAACAACTATAGAAGTAAGTGTTCTAGTACCTGTCTCCACCATGCTACAACCCTTTGGGCAGAGCAGTGTCTGGTACATTAACTATTCTTGATTATTGGTTCAGTGAATAGGAAATAAATCTCTGTCTCATTTACAATTGGATATTTTTGACTTTTTCCTAATATTTGAATTAGGCAACTCTATTTTAGTACCTTAACTTACTAAGCTTCATTATATATATATATATATGTGTGTGTGTGTGTGTGTGTATTGTGTGTATTGATATAATTTTATGAAAATATTTTACATTTCAAAAATACTGAACGTCTCTCAGACCTCACAGCAAGGTTAATAATACAACTTGAGTTCATTTGAGACTAATTAAAGCTATGCATTTTACCTGCTGTCCTACTGTGTACTCAGCCTGTTTCAAGTTTAACCTACCTTCAGAGAACAGTGTAACCAACCTTACTATGTCTTAGATTTTCCATAATATCATCTTTACATCCTACATTAATGTTATATTTTTAATCTTGAATCATTTACTCTTCCATGCCTCTAACTCAGAATAATGTATGTTCGTGTTGTGGTAATTATTTGCTGAAAGGAGCCAACTGGTCAGAAGCAATCTTATGCAACAAATACCCACCATAAGTGTTGAAAACAATGTGAGTATAGCTTGATAAATTCTCTTTGCAACTAATCTGGGTCAGTAAGAAGACTTCCCCTCATAAAATTCTGTTAAAGATTTCTATAAAGTGTCCTTCATTCTGTTCCCATGGAGTGTTTTCTGTGCTGTTCAATAAATATGAAGAAAAATTCTTTCATAGGGACAGTTAGACATTAGGCACAGGCATACATATCAAGAAAAATACAGATAAGCCAGCAACCACAAATTCCAGACAGAAGATACAGGGAGAGAAGTGGAGGATTCAAATTTGTGCTTAATCTTAGTCAAATGAATCCAAGAGGAACTGCTTTGTTTTCATTACTTAATGCAGCATCTATGCATTTTTGTGTCCTCTGACATTATCTTTAATGTGTTAACTAATGCAAATATAAATTACAAGTGTGCAGTAGCTGAGTAGGTAAATACATAATGAATTTGGACAACTAATGTATCACTGTGTGTTTATTGTTGTTTATAACGCTCCTGTGCTATTGGCCATTCCCGCTCGTGAATCTGCTTCCTAGGCTACATCTGTAGAGCAAGCGTTCATCCCTACAAAGGTACAACAACAAAAAAATTACATGTTCATGCCTTCTTTTAGGCCCTGACCTACACATATGCCATGCCAAGCAGCACATTTCAGCGCCCCACCCCCAACTCTCCATTTCTGAGACTCACCATGTTCTGTTTCTCTGTTATTCCCACGGTATACTCAACTTTATTCTATAAGATACTGCAATCTGCTTTTTAAATCTATGTGGTTCTATACTTATTTTGGCATTCATTTTTGCATTAGTTCAAATTTACATTTGTTTTTCTGAAAAGTTTTGCTGTCCATAACTCTGATCTTCAGCAATCACCAGTGTGTCAACTCAGTAATCTCTTGACCTTCTATCCTACTCTTCTACACACAGGAGATTTCAGAAGAAAATAGAGGTTTAGCCATTGTCTTCTCCTTAAAGTCTCACTCCATATCTTTAATTAGTAAGACCCTCTGCCCTAAATTTTTTCACTTCATGCTGAATGGTCCTTTCCTTTCTAGGAAGAAGAGGAATGAATTTCTATATTAATTTTATGGACAATAGTTTTCAAAATACCTTTTGAATTTGGCATTATGTTATCCTTAGTCATTTTCTTTAAATGACTTCTAAAGCATTCCTGGTGCGTGGTTGATCCATGAATTTGTGAACTTTGAAATCTCTGATACGACTACCTAACTTTGAATATTGTGCTTCTCTGTCCAGATGACATGTTCTCAAAGTGTAATTCCTCATTCCCCACAACTGAGTTGAGGTTGGAAGAGAAGAGACTAAGTCAAAGTAACCATGTATCATTCTAACATTTAGGTGAAATGACAGAAAAATCATATTGTTGAATCTTGGCAGTGTTATTTCTTGTTTCTATTTCTGTAGTCAGCTTTTCCATAGATGTTCTCTGTCTCAAAGAACAAATTTATAAATGGGCCCATGTGGTAAGAAAGTATATGGATCCCTTACCATGGAATTAGTGAATGATCAAGGTGTCTGCCTCCATTTCCCATCATAGTTAGATGCTCACTGTTGCTTTCTGGCCACAAGCCTAACCTGAGCTAAATGTTTCAACTCTATGGGTCATTCTCAAACTAGGTTCTACAGAGTTGTGAGCCCCCTCCCCCACAAATAAAAGATGTTTCATATAAAGTGAAAGGCAATATAGGCGAAAAATGACTATGGGAACTTCCAGGTGCTTTATCAGCAACTCAACCAATACATCTTTGTTTTTGTCTGCCCTGTGTATGGCATTTCTGACAAAATACACACACAAAAAAAAAAACAAATTTCATTGATAAATTTTAAAAACTTTAGCCAGTCAAGGTGATACAATGCTGTAAAACCATCACTGGAATGCTATAGGCAAAGGATCAGAAGTTCAAGGCTAGCCTTACTATATAGTCCAACACCAACCTAGGCTATGTGATACCCTGTCTGAAGACAAAGAAAAAAATTATAACCAAATTATACTGATGTTCAGCCTTCCTTATAGTAAGTTTCAACACAGAGGACTGGAGAGATGGTTCAGCAGTTAAATGTACTAACTGCTCTTCCAGAGGACCATGGGTGTACTCTCAGCACCCACATGGTGACTCACAACTGTCTTCAACTCCGGTTCTAGGATGTCCACAACCATCTTCTGGCCTCTCTGAGGGCACTGCACAACATTATGCATAGCCATACATGCAGGCAAAATACTCATAAACATGAAATTTGACACAGTTATCTATATATTGAGTAAATACTCTAATTCATAGTGAATGGAATACTGATCTAGAATAATTTAATTATGTTTTCCTTTAATCTCTCCCAATTAGTATGTCAAATCACTGTTTTTTCCTCCCTTTTACCCCAGAATTTGGATGTCAGGGTTCCAAATCAGTTCTTTTTTTCTCACTAAATTATTTCAGAATATTATTGCATGACAGATAACTGGATTGGGAGGGCACATGTGCCAGCCATGGTTGAAATGGCTGGGTAAGTCTCCCACCCACCAAGCACATCAGAAGCTGTGTGCCAAAGCCATAATTATAATCAGATTTGTCACAGCTTGAGCATAAGACTCATAGGTGACTGTCAACTGTCAGTGACAGTGAGATGATTCAGGCTGGTGGGGAAGATCTGTTTGACTATAGTCTCTCTAATCCCACGGCAGAAACAAGAACCTAAACATCTACGTGTCTAACTTACAGCTTTCCTACTTCAGTACACTCCATAGGATAAGAAACATAGTTGCTACCTTACAACTGCATCAGGCAATACTGAACATCATCATTTATTCCCCTCTAAACATGAATATCAGAGGCACTTATAGGCTGTAGGTAAAGTATTTCAATGTTCCTTGAAAAACTGATCCAAATCCTATGATCAAACAATGATCCAGTGGCCTAAAATAGTTTCTTGCTCTTAAAAAAGAAAAAAAAATAGCTGAAATGAACTGTTTATCATTAGCCAGACTGTAATAAATCCTATTTTTTAAATTGAAGATGAAGAAATATATGTGCATATATGTGTTTGCCATCATTATTAAACTTAATTTGGTGCTTATTGATTTGTAAAGTAAATGAAGAATCACTCTACACTCCTTGTCAGCCAAGTGCAGAAACACTAAAACTCACTCGAGATCTATTTGAACAGGTGCACACAGGCATTTTCTGCCAAGGAGATGGATCTGCCAGTTGGAACAAAAGGGCGTGTTGTGTTTGTTGGGTTTTGTATTCAGCTCACAAGGGCATATGCATTTCTTGGAGGCAGATCTGGTGAGATGGCTGTGGAGGAAGGTTGAGTCACATAGATTCACACCCACATACTCACACAGAGCAACACTGAGGGATGAATCAGGTGCCACCTCAGAAGACCTCCATCCCACTCTCTTATTTTTAGCCATAGAGTAGAAGGCGCTGAATACAGAGAAGCAGCATATTTTCCTCTACTCTGCTTCAGCTAGAGCAGCAAATTCTAGCCAGGCTGGAATGGCAGCCATAAACAACTTGTGTGTGTGAGTGTGTGTGTGTGTGTGTGTGTGTGTGTGTGTGTGTGTCTTCATTATGGGTACATACTAAAAAATAGAAGACACAATTTAATGGAGTTTTAAATTTTTGTTCACATCAAAATATTTTTTAAATGCAAGTGTATGTTTAGTTTCAGTAAGAAATGAAATGTTCCTCCATTTTTTTAAGTTCTCCCCAATGATACCAATTTACAAAATGGTAAACTAAAATGAACTTTCAGATCTTTGTTCAACCCAGAAGAATGAGCACACATCACAATACACTTTACATCTAGAGTACACCATAAAGAACTGTGCCCAACTCCAGAATTAGGAGGGTCTAATGCTCAAATTACAGTGCCAATTATAATTATTATGGGGCCATTTATCTCTGGTAACCACTGAAAACTAAATGAGCATTAAGGTCTTGTATTAAAGAACCAATGAATCAGACAGTACAGCATAATAGATAGTGTAGATTATAACCATTAATGGTTATAAAAGCCATTTATAATATAATTGTATTAATCCTTTGTGTATGAAAAAGAAAAATTCTCACCATAAAAACTAAAAACAATATTAATATTTTAGTGTCTCTATGTCCCAACTTACTACTTTTGGTTTGAAATGTTTATAAATATATATATACAAGTTCAGTTTAAATCTTAAGCACTGGGCTCTAATGGCAGATTGCCTGTTTTCATATTGTGGTCTCAGAGTCACAATATGTGGGCAATTTATGGTGACTATCTATGCCTTAAGAGCATTTTTTTGTAAATTGTAGCAAATAATGGTATAAAATTTATAGGGTTGTTAGGTCAATTGAATGATGAGGTACAGATAATGTGCTTAGAATAGCTCCTGACACAACAGAAGCACTACATGAACATTAGCAATAATGCTAATTGTGATGATTATTGTGTGTGTGTCTATTTCTGTAGAGAAAATCAATGCAAAAGGAACAAAAGACAGCACACTACCATTTAATTCTGAACAAGCACTCTGATTTCATATTCAAGCATACAACTTTAATGAGCCAATCTAAACCTATAGAAAATCATTTAATTCCCCACAGTTTCAGCTCCACAGCCTATTCTAGATTTCCTCTTGTCCTTCACTCATTTGCAATATAGATGTCTGAGATCATTGTCAGACCACTTCAACTCATTTTCTGTTTTAATTTGGCTGTTTGTGTAAGTATATTTATTATTCAGTAGCTCTAAAATATTTTTAAAATTAATCTTTTCATTCTTACTAGGAAATTTGGGTCTTTTTTTGTCTCTATCACCTAAGTTGGTTTGGCATTATTTTGCAATCATAGTATTTTTATGATTAGAGAAAATTTGAAAACTTTATTATATTAAACCTCCCCATGTAAAACTTAGGATATGTCTCTATTTGTTCAATTCTTACATCACTTAAGATTTTGTATTTTTATTTTTTGAGAGTGTCTGCATATATTTTGCTGATGTTTAGCTTGCTGCCATACATAATGATGTGAGGGTATTATTTTTCCTCATTTCATTTTTCCCTAGTTATTTTTATTATATGAGACAGCAAAGGAATCTTGCAAATTTCATTTTGTACCTAGCAAGTTACCAGTTCTTTGAGGAATTTAAGGGTTTATTTGTCAATATTTTCAAATATCTGAGATTAATAGTCAAATCATATACAAATGCCATCTATATCAGTGGTTCAATAATAGTTTATGTTTTCTATTTCAACTTCATCCTTTAGAAAGTCTTTTCAAAGAAGTCAATTAAGAGAGTAAAGTGAGAAGTCTATACTTTTTTCTTTTTTTTTTTTTTTAATTCTTCAGGAACTACAATGAACTTTTCTACTAGGAGAAATGTGGTCTGGTGAGATAGTTCAGCTGGTGAAACCCTTGTAGCACAAGTCTGAGGATGTAAGACCATCCTGACCCACAGTGAAGGACAGAACCAACTCCTCAAAATTGTCCTCAGACTTCCATATATGTGGCCTGGCATGTGTATACATGCACAAACACACACACACACACACACACACACACACACACACACACACACACTAATAATAATTATGATGACAATGATGATAATAATTTTTAAAACAAGAGAAATTAATATTAACATTATTAGTTTGATGCAATTATCGCAACCTTTGGCTCTTACAATCTTTTATCCCCTCTTCCACAATGACTTCTGAGCCTTCAGTGGGGGATATAATACAGACCACCCATTTAGGACTAAGCACTCTTCAGGATCTCTCTGTGTCTCTCTGTTTCTGTCTCTGTATCTCTCTCTCCTCTCACTCTCTCCCGGTGTGTATTTTAATACAATTTTAAGCAACTCTTTGAGAATTGTATGGAATGTACTTTGATCATATTCACCACCATTCCTTTCTCTAGCTCCTCACAGATACACCCAACCTCCACAGCCAACCTTGTATCATCTCTTTAGTTTCTTTTTGTTTTTAACTGAAATAGAATTACATCACTTTCTGTCTTCCCCTTCTTTTCTCTTATTGTCTGCACTCTAATTGTAAGTCTCTGTATTAATCTACATTTACTATAAAAGGAAGATTCCATGGTGACGGTTGAGAAGCACACAGTCTATGCTATAAAGATGAGCATTTAGAAGGTAGTTTGATATTATACCATTTAGCAGAATAATAGTGGTACATTGTCCTCTAGGACTGATGACATACACAGTCATGAGTTTTTGACCCCAGGATAGGATTCCTGGATTGGTTATCCAATACCAAGTGGATCTCCTAGACTTAAATCACTAGCATTTGTTTTCAAAGGTTTCAGTATCAATGAATGTTCTCTTCAGCAGCCAAGTGGACTATTGCCTCTATTTGTTTTTTAACAAGTGAGGAGTATTGCAAAAGACAACTCATTCTATGTGTTGATCTAGTCAGTTCTTTAGTGCTTTTAATCACTGATAATTAACTAACCATAGTGTCATTGAGATTCTCAATCTTCTTAGCAAAACTTTATTCATTAGTATAATTTATTGAAATGCTATAGTTATATTAATACTTTAATGTACTCTTAATGTCTTTTCAAGTAAGTCAATACTCATTATAAATCTTGATTAAATTTTCCACATCCAAAATGTCAATACTTTCCAGAACAGTCTTTCAAGTATGTATTGTCCTATTCCACTTTGCTCCTTTTCAATTTTCTGCTTATATATTTATTGTTTTTTCTGTTTTATTGTACATTGTTCATATTTTAAAAACAATTTGTTCATTGAATGCTTTCATAATTTAATTTCATTTTATTTTTTTATTTTATTTAAATAACATTTTCTCATTCATTTTATATACTGATCACAGCAATTCCCCACTGTGCGCCCCCCTCCCACTTCCCATCTACCCCTCTCCCCACCCACTTCTCCTCAGTCTCCATTCAGAAAGGGGCAGGCCTCCTGTGGGCTTGAACAAAGCATAGCACTTCAAGGTGAGGCAGGACCAAGCTCCTCCCCTTGCCTCAAGGCTGGGCAAGGTAATCCAGCATGGGGAACAGGTTCCAAAAAGCCAGATAAATGCTAGGGACAGGTCCTGATCTTATTGCTAAGAGCCTTACAAAGAGACCAAGCTACACAACTGTTACACACATGCAGAGGGCCTAGACCAGTCCCATGTTGGCTCCCTAACTGTTTCATTTTAATATATATAAGTTATTAAATGAGTTACAAATTTGCCTTAGAGTACAACTTTGGTTATCAATGCTAATGTTACCATTTCCTCTTTATCACAATTTTCTAAAAGTTAATTAATTCATTTTTATTTTACTTTATTGGATTTAGAATAATTTATTTTATTTAGTGTTTATATATTAAAATTTTAAGTGATAGCTAATATTTTAATTTAGTATACTAATACAAACTTTAAATTTTGACTCTTGAAAATGTAGTAGTATTTTCTTTCCCGGTGACTTTTTTATGTATCTATAACTATATGTTTGCTTCTAAAGACAAGTATTAGTATCTAGCAACTAATTCAATAACATTAATAAAGTTATTCAAATAAATTGTCTATTTAGAATTTAATTTTTGTGTAATTGGCTGAGAAAGACTGATATTTTAAAATCATTATGTAATTTTAAATGCATTTTCTTATAACTTCTAATAGTTTCTCATTTTATATTTATGATCAGTAAGAGTGCAACATTGTACTACATAGTCAGTGGAGGCTCTGTCTCCATTAATAACAACAACGATTTTTATCAATTTCCCTTCATCTTACTTTCCACCCTGAATTTATTCATTTGCTATCAATGAATGCTTCTCTTGGTTGTTTTCACCTGTTTGTGTTTCTTTATACAGCCTTTTCTTTCCAAACTAGGTGCCAAGAAACCAGACGCAGTTGTTACTTCAGGTTCTTAATAAGGAATTGGAGAAGGATCCCATGCAGACTCCAGCTGCAGAAAAATATTTATCAAAGACTAAATTCTAAATTCCAGATACCTCGCTTAAGTATAAGACAATATCCCATTTTACCCTCTGAAATAGAATGTTATGGTATACTATATCCCAAAAAAGGTTACCTCTACATGTCATCATTAAGATGTCTTGATTAGCTCTGCTTGACACAGACCTAGGTGGCAGAGACAGAATATTGAACTCTATCCTCTTTTCCTTTGTCAGCATACGGTCTCTATCTGAAAGAAAACCAAGGTCACCCCTCCCCAACTAGGCCAAATTATTATTTGAAGTAGTCAGTTTTAGATCAGCAGAATTATTTCTTTGGCATGGCTTTCCTTCCTTAAAAATGAGAATTGACATCCTAGCCTAGAAGAAAGTTGAGAGAAATAACCTGAAATAGCCTTAGCAAGTAGCATATGCTAATCTCAGCAGAAGTGTGATCTGGAGTAAACTACTACACATCATTGTATCATGCCATTTTCATATGTTTAGAAGTTGTCATAAGATCTACTTCATAGCATTATTGGAGACTTAATTATAAAAAAAAAAAACTACTGAATTTGCTGCAATTTTCAGTACTTCATTTTTCATAGAAACTATCTAAGTTGTTAATCCTTTTTCATCATATATCTTAATATCATTCGCATTTTGATTGCAGAAATGCTTTCTCCTCAATGTTTCCCTTA
This sequence comes from Peromyscus leucopus, assembly GCF_004664715.2. NCBI lineage: Eukaryota > Metazoa > Chordata > Mammalia > Rodentia > Cricetidae > Peromyscus > Peromyscus leucopus. The sequence goes on from NC_051066.1 coordinate 114,428,189, forward strand.
ATTTTTTTTTCTAATTCTTTGAAATAGTTATTACCTGTTGAGAGAAAATTATCTAGGATCTAGGTATTCAGAAAAGATTGAAAAGAGGAGCATTTATCTTAGCCACCTACTCCCTTTGCCCTACACTCCACATAACCCAAGTTGCATTGCCATTGTGAAGGCGATTCTTTACTGAATTCTGGCTTTCTCCACTGTCTAGACCTAACTACTGGCTATACTAAGTAACTAATGTAAATGGACCCACACTGTTCTGCATTTACAACTCTTCATTTCAACTGCTTTGAGCCTGAATTTCCCTTTTTGTCAAAAAACAAATCTTAATGGTACCTATTTCACAGGGAGAGTTGTGTTCAGAGCAATTAGTGGTAAACTGGCTGTCTTCTGGGAGAAGCTCAATAAATGATGGGGTTGTTTTTTAAAAAAAAAATAATAATTCTTTTATAAAGCGTTAATGAGGCTTATGCAAACATATATATAGGACAAGCTTTATACAAAGTAGGAACTTTTAATTTCTGCTTTCTTTGCTCAGTGGGGGGAAAAGGCCATTTAATGGGTTGATGAGAACACTCACATTAATGTATTATATGAAGTAGAGTAGGCTGTTATTTCTTTTATCCATGCTAGTAATAATGTCTTGCAGAAAGACTTAATCGAAAGTGGCAGAGTTCACTGACTAACTAGCAGGCCAACACAGACTGCTCTCCTCCCACCAATGATAGGTGCCTGGCACTCCTAAGTTGCTTCTTTTGAATTTAATTCCTCTTAAATCTTCATTACTATGGGGATACATATATAACAGAATCTGCATAGGAAAGAGATTCTCCTTGATTATAAGAATGGGTGGAGAATTTTAGGATTCATGTGTGTATGAATAAATGCTTTAGGGAAATGTCAAGGGGTGTGAGGAGGGAGGAACGTGGTGTTACTGATTTATAGGGACTGAGATTTAGTTTAGGAAGATGAACATATTCTAGAGATGGATGGTGGTTGTGGCTACACAAGGTGAATGTACTAAATGTCGCATTTATTAAACATCTAGAATGTTAGAAATGATAACGTTCTTGATGTAGATTTCATCACAACATAAAGAATATGTAAACAGCTCAAATATTTAAGGATTTGTGTGAGGGAGGTAGAAAAGGAAAGGGATGCCGTGGCTGTTGAAATCCAGGGAGTAATGTGAAGACCCACACAGAGGGGAAGGAAATACTTTGACAAAGCACATGTGACCAGTCTTGTCAATTTTCCCATAGTTGGACCCTTGTCTCAAATATAATGACCATTTACAATGCATTTGAGGTGTGTGTATGTGTGTGTGTGTGTGTGTGTGTGTGTGTGTGTGTGTGTGTCACTCCAGAGAGGAAAGTACACAGTTCCTCACAGTTCTCTTTGCTTCCAATTCAGTCTTGGAATCTGGTGACCCACAAATGGATAACTATAGTTATTCCATTCTATCCTCATCTCTTTAAATATCTGGGGGCACACTCACATGGAATTCATGCCAGGAAAGATGGGACAAGAGTGAATGCTTGGTTTGAGAGTTCTAAAATGAAAGATGAAAAGTTACACAATATTTCGACTAATAATTTCATGGGATTACTCCTTACAAACTGGCAAGCAAAAGGAGAAAATGGAAAAGGAAGAAGAAAAGAGGGAAAGAGGAAAACACTTCGCTTTAAAACAAACAAACAAACAAGAACTTCTTCCATTTCCACTACTATTCCAGACAACAATAACAAAAATGTGTCTTGAGTGAGCTTTTTTGTTTTGTTTTGTTTTGTTTTGTTTTGTTTTGTTTTGTTTTGTTTTGTTTTGTTTTGTTTTGTTTTGTTTTGGATATACCCTCACAATCCATCATGAGTATTCCAGGAAGGAGGTAAACGAGCTGCTCAAAGTCCAGGGAAAGAACACATAGAACTAACACAGAGACATAAAGAAAGAGACAGAACCCATGTCTTATGGTTTCTAATATAAGTGTGAGCTGTTCTGTTCTTTTTTAAGCTGTGAATGAGAGCTAGTTGTTCTCTGTTTATGTGTCGGTGCACAGCATGAAAACAGACATTTCTCTAGGCATACCCACATATATGACAACACTCCCAGAGCCCAGAAGTGTATTCCTCTTTCAGTAAGCCTAGGCAACATTGGCTGAATGTGATTTCACATTCTCTGGACTGCAGCCATCTCTTCAGTTTCTCCCTATTACTGAAATCTCATTGTCACAGCCAGGATTTGTCTTCACTGTCTGTGATAAGAGAGGAAGTAAAATGCTGAGGTACTTGAGTTCCTTAGATTCCCTTCCTGTGGTATGGCATCTCAGCATCATGAGATGCTAGGTATGAGACCCCTGCTTGATCATATGGCATATCAAAGATACTGACCGAGCAGCAGGTACAGCTGAAACCCAGTCTTTAGTCGTGACCATTACTAACATACACCATAGTATAATCAAGAAAACTCAGAAAGTGTTTGAAAACTGTATTGTGATAAATCTGAATTTGGAAGGTTGTCACATACTGTTTGCATGGTCCCAGTCCTAATACCTAAAGGAGGGAATCCTTTCTCAACATATTGAAATCTAATATACCTGACTAAAATTTGAGCAGATAGCCTATGTCTTCTTATTATAGCCCATGTATTCATGCTCTTCCCCTTGCCCTTGAAGAAAAACAATCACTGAATTAGAAAAAAAAAGAATAATATTTAAACTCTCACTTTGAAAAGGGAAATGTAAATACCTTTCTTTTGACATTGCTGTTTCTCTGTATTCATCTTCTGTTTTGTTTTTTGTTTTTGAGACAGGGTCTCACTATGTAGCCCTGGGTGGCCTGGAACTCACTATGTAGAACAGGCTGGCCTTACATTCACAGGGAATCTAGGGGGGAAAATCTCGGAGAAAAGGTATCATCTTCTGAATTAAAATATTAAAAGGATTGCTTTAAAAAATCATAAAACAAGACATAGTGGTGCCCACTAGTGATCCCAGCACTCAAGAAGGGTAGGCAAAAAGGTATTGAATTAAGGCCAGCCTATCCTATACAAAAAGGCCTTGTCTCAAGAAAAGAAAAAGAACTATTAAATCTGAATTTACTAATATATTTGAATTACAAACCAGAAACAAATCATTAGTTACTTCAATGTTTTACATTAAAAAATCTATAGAGTCCCAATCATAAACATGTAATGAAGAGACAACAGTGGTCCCATACTTATTTTTCAATCAGTACCTTTCCTAAACGAACTATTCTACATGCTGAGAATTCTACTGCAGTGAGAAAATGCTGTAGTTATTCATTTCATTGCCAAATCAGACCACATTAAGAATATAGAGAGTACAAATCAAATATAAATCTACTGATAAGGCTCACTGACTATGGATGATAGCTCTTTCTTGCAGGATGCAAGAGATCCAGAGTGCCTGCTTTCCAATAAAATTGTGTGCTTGATGTGAAGCTTTCTCTATACCTTCTAAAATGTTTAATTTTACATTAAACTGGAAGCTAGATTTTATGCGTCTGCAAGGAAGAAAACCTGAATTCACAAACAGAGGCCCATGACATGAGATACATTCAAAATATTTTACAAATAGAATATGCCAGCGTTAGCAGAAAAGTCTGCTTTGGGGAAAGTTCTATTATGAATAAAGTTGTTGTTTGTCACTTTTATTTTACCAAGAGGCAAATTAGTCATTGCATAGCCTGTTCTATTTTTTTTCCTTGAAATCAGGTCACTTAATCCCTTCTGGGATGTATTCAAAATGAGAGCCTATATTTTCCTCTCAGTTTAATCTGGAGAGATTTCAAGTTGCAGGTCTTCATATAATAGGCATATGGAAATGGGGTCTAAAATATCTGACATTTTAATGACATAACTTCATTCACAATGGCATTACTTGTGAATACCATTTAAATGAAAATGTAGGCGAGCCAAATCCCCACATGACCTCAGCAGCAATGAAACTGTATTTTGCAATGTGCATTCTACCTCCCATACCCTTTACACAGCCGGTAACCTCCAACTGCCAGCATTTGTCAAAGGACACCTGGTTCTGAATGCAACATATTATCTGTTCCTTGGACATAGGAGCTTATATTCATTTTTCTTCAACAATAATTCATGTTTAATACAGTTTAAATTTAGAGCTATAACTAACAATCCAGGCAGCTCAAAAGGTAAGATGGGAAGTCAGTTGTGTACACCATCTAGTCATCTTTCTTTGTGTTTCTAGATACAATGTCATCTGGGGAGGATAAAATGTGAGGGTGCTTGCGAGGAAACCTTGCATAATTAATTATTGATATCCTCTCTAAAAGAAACCTATGCAGTATATTTTGCCTTGCTAAAATTGAAACATAGACTTCGATGTTTGTTAGAACTCTAAACACAAAAGAAAAAAGATTCAAATAAACCCAGCATAGAAATAATGCATGCCTACATAAATATATAGATACAGATATACATTCAGCAATAATTCTCAAGGGCTATACACCTTCCAGTCATCAAAGGAGATACCTTTTAGAAAATAAATGATTAATACAATATAAAATAAAACTTAAGCCAAGACCTGCAAAATACAAGCCTTATTCACATTATTTAAAAACTCAATCAACATGAATCAGTGGAAAAGCATAATAAAAAATGCTATAAAATTTTCTGAATGATTTTTTTTCTCAGCCCCAGTTTTTTTTTTTTCCTTACCATTGACTGGGCAGTCCATGGACCATACATTAAGAAGCAAAGTACTGAGATGTGAGAAATATCATATTCTTGACTTGTGGTTTTCCTTGTTAGCTATTGGGTCTATATTTCAGAATTCTGAAACAATGAGCCCACAGTTGCACTTCAGTAAAGCAATCATTTTCCCCACGTGTGCCTCTGCATTTCTGAGGTGGCTGGGATGGGGAATCATAGGGATGTGGAAGGTACTACAGTGCAGAGAAAAGTCATTGGCTGTCGTTTCTACCATAAAGAAATGCTATCTACTAGAAAAGGAAAACCCCAGGAGCCTCTTAGCAATGTGTTTTCCTACCACAGACCCCGGTGAGGGTAATGTCATGGACTTCATTTAAGGAGTAATTCTTAATGTGCACCAAACACTATTAACAGGATGAAAAATGTTTCACATATGCAGATTCTGCTGCTGTTTTCCAATAAGTGAATAATGCTGTGTTTATTCATTTTAAAATGCTGCTTATGGGTCTGGAGAGATGCCTCAGATGTTAAGGGCTTTTACTGATCTTGCAGGAGACAAGAGTTCACTTTCCAGTACCTGCAGGTGGCTCACAACCATTTGTGAACCAATTCCAGGGCTCTTCTGACCCTTACTGATACACAATGTACACACCCAGGCACACAAGTATACACATTAAATAAAGTTTAAAAACCTTCTGCCTCTGTCCCTATCAGCTATTTGCAATATTCATTCATTCTCTCAGTAAAGTCTAGAGATACAGCTACAACTAAAGGGTGACACTCAGGGAGGATGAAACCCCAGTCACAAGTTCCAGAGCAACAGTATCAACAGGAAGCCATAATCATAAAAGAGATTTGAGTTTGTGGGTGATGAAGGAACACTGCTTTTTTTTTTCCTGCAGAAATCACTCTAGTTGAAGATAACAAATACTCAAGAACCTACTGCCATAACAAGGTCTCCCACTGAACTAGATTCTGTAGGTTCAGTGTTTGTAAAAAAATAAAAAAAATAAAAAATAAAAAAAAATGTAGCTTGATTATGAAAGATGTGGAACACTACTTGGATCTCACATGTTAGATCAGGGAAAGTAGAAATGTCCACATAAAAGCTGAATATCTATTGGCAGTTTCTAATGGGCACTGTTAAAAGCAACTTTGAAATACAGCTAAAGAGGAAATGTATTGTCATTGATTACTGACATTTACCATGGGCACATAGTAGGGAAAACATGGCATAAACATAATCATTCTTAGCCAATGGCATGTTTTCTGAATTTTTTCAAGAATTAAAAAAAAAACAGGGGAATTTTTAAAAATGGATCTCTGTAGACCATGTAACTCTGAGCAGCTCATCTGCATAGCGAAAAGTAATTAAAGCTAAGTACATAGAAGTGAGATTTAAGATGGAAAGTTATCCACCAAATGGATAAGAAGCAAGACAGGAGAGCACAGGCTATGGCAGAACATCATTTAACAAATGTTGCAAAAAGTCATAGAACATTAGAGCTGAAAATTAACTTAAAAATATCACAGTCCAATTCTTTCATTTTAAATCTATAGGAAAACAAACACAAGGGAGTCAAAACTTTTACACTAAAGTATCTGTTAGCTACATAAGAAAAGGATGGAGGACCATGGTCTTCTTTCTCTGTTTTCCTAATCTCCATTTCTGACATCAGTATAATTTAGCAAATCATTACACGACATCATGGAGGTTGAAAAATCACAGGTGAGACAGATTTTTACACTGAATTGCTGGAGAAAAAGAGATTCACTGTCAGAAGAAATCATTGGAATTCGGATAATGAAACATTAGTCTTGTGATCAAATATTATAATTAAAATACAGTGTCAGTAGTAATGGTGTTAGTGTTTCTCTAAGTAGATGAAATAATGTATTAGAATGTTGTTAGGATGCCAAAATAACGATCTCTGAAATCCCCACAACTTCATACACCAAAAGTATCTTGATTGTACAGAGTATATTTGTGCTCCCCAACAAGTACCAAGGCTGCTGTCCTATAGACATGAGCTGATCATCCCTTCTCTTTATTCTGACAATTTAATGTATTTGCTGAGAAATGACTTTTAAGTTTTCTTCACATACTTTTGGGCAAATCAAGTTACACAGCCATGCTCACTACAAGGTAGAAACAGATCCCACCCTCCCATATACTTTGAATAGGAGATGGGAGGGAGCTGTCACAAGCCCTGTCACCAATAACAGGCAAAGTAAAACTTAAAGAAAATAAAAAGAGATGAGCCCCAAAATGATTTCTACCTGCTGTGAAAACTCATTCTGTGATGTCCTAGACCTCTAGACTTTGGTGACTTTGTGCAAACCCTGAGGGGCCTCTAACCCATAAGAATGTAAATAAAGCTATTTTTCTCTGTCTCCATATGGCATGTTGCTCACAGGGAAACACAAGAAAGTAAAAGCATATCTTAAATGAAGACACGGGTATATTTTATGACAACATTATGCCAAACAAACAAACATACTTAAGTGTAAAAGACATTCATTTAGCAAATAAAATTCTAATTTACCTATGTAGTAGAAACATAGAGATTTACTGGTTTCGGGAAAACCACCTCAGAAGTCAGGGAATGAGTCATGATATTTGGTGAAACTTATGAGTGTGTATATGTCTTTCTGTGGTCAATTAAAACTACTCATATTTGAAACTTATTTTCCTGAACAATTATTTCAGAGACTCTTAAAAAACTTGTAGGTGACTTATGTCTAAATGAATTTCATTATGTGGAATCTCTAAATAGGACTAATCTAGTATCTCTCAATTTTGAAAGAAGCAAGAAAGAGGGGCACAAAGCCCACTTGACTTAAAGTTCTGTAAAAAGAACAAATGACTGAAACTGAGAAAATCCTACTTATCAGCCTTTTGTTTGTTATCGTGGTGCCCAGCAGCCCACAGCTTGTGTAGTCTAGAATGATAATGGGGATGCATCTTTCATTGCTTGTCTCAGTGTCTCAGAACTGCAACGGCAGTGGAAAGCACACTTGTCTCAACATTCAGACTGTAGGAGGCAAATATTGTGACCCTCACATTTAAAGCAACTCTTCTGAGGACCAAGGGAGGATGTTTGGGCAATCTGCTCTGGCCTGTGATAAGTAGTCACCTCATTGGATTCTATCATGGCAGAGCAGGTAGGCCTACTGTGAACTCAGACCAGCTGCTCTGAGGTGGAATTTCCTAGTCACAGAGCAGTGGTTGGACCAACTGGGTAGGAACACCAATTTATTTTCCAAAGTGGCTTTGCGTTTCAGTCTTCACGTGTGAGTCTTGTTCTAAAAGAAAACAAGGAATAAAAAACATGCAACTGTGAAAAAAAAAAACTGCAGATAATGTATAGTTTCACCTGACTGTGCTTAAACTAAAAGACTCTGATAAGAAGTCATTCAGAAAGAACACTTGTTAAGATGAAAGAACCACTACTAGGGAAACATAATTCTCCCACCCCTGATATATGATCAAAGGCTTTTTCTAGATAACACAAATATGACATGGCAGAATTTTGGCCCCAGACCTCTCCTGACAGCTTGACATTCACAGCAAGGGCTGTAACAGCTGGCCCTATCCTGACATGATTTGGGGACTATTGCCCAAAGCTCTGCTTACTCATTACATAAGAAAACATAGCCAGGTTTCATGAAGCTTTGTAGGAGGCCCCCTCCTATTCAAGAAAGCTAGTTTACATGGTACCATCTTGAGGAAATTAACCCTTATCTCTCACACTGGGGTACTTTCCTTTTGGCTATAATTTTATTAATTCCTAATTTATGCACAAAGTAAACAAGAGGGTTTGAACTGAGGCTGTTGTCTTTTTATTTCTCATGAAGCAAACCACAGTTTTAGTATATTAATATAGCATAGCCTAAGAGTGTTTCTAAATAAGCAGCTTGATTTTAGCCAGTTTCATGCAGCCATCTGATTAGACCATTAAAATTGAGGCCAATTTCCCATTACACCATGTCCAAGTAAGACAGACACAGACCTGCAGTGGCTCAGATGCCTTTTCTATCATGCTTCCCTGGTGAGCCCTCAGAGCTCTGCCATACCAATTGCTGTGTGCAGTGCTCCAACCCTCCAGTGGTTCTGAATGCTGCCCCGCTCGTGAGTTTCTTTGCTCAAATGCACCCTACAACAGTTTCTTAACTTTTATTTATTTACTTTTAAAGCAGTTGTTCTAGTTTCTTTTCCCTTGCTGTGATAGAGTACATTGATTTGACCAAAAGCAGTTTTATGGAGGAAAAAGTTTATTTCATTTTATAGTGCCCAGCTCACATTACATCACTGAGGGAAGTCAGGGCAGAAACTCACGCAGACCCTCAAGTATGAACAGTGGAGTAATATTACTGACTGGCTCAGATACTGGCTTTCTTATAGGAGCCTAGACAAAACTATTCAGGGATGGTGCTACCAACCATAGGCTGGATCCTCCGACATCAATCATCAGTCAAGGCAATCTCTCACAGACATGGCCACGAGCCAACAGGATCGAGGGATCTTTTTCAACTGAGGCTCTCTCTTTCCAGATAATTCTAGTATGCACCAAATAGACAGTAACAACTTGCCAGACCAGCAATTGTATTGAAATTATGACAGGTGGTATGCATGCATATAAATCACTGAGCATTAAGATTTGCTTTCTGACCTAACATACCATGAATTTTCATAAATTTTCTATGTATTACAGGATCAAGATTTTAAATATATCTAATATTTACTTTTTAATTGTATTGTTCAACATTCCTATAGACTAATTCATACCCCCAACTGAGAGATTGCTGAAATCTCTCTACATGGTAATTTTTTTTATCTTTCTTCTAAGAGTTTTACAACTTTTTGTTTATTTCTTAGGCTTATGCACTTATAAAATATTTTCCAATAATTAAAATCTTTCTTTAATATATTAATTAACCTCTTTATCTTCTACAATGCTTTTTTGCTTTGAAATTGATTTTGTTCAATATTTTCATTACTACTAATGTTCTTTTAACTAGTTTGGTGGGTACTCTACAGTTGTATGTGAGCTCTAATTTAGGTGAGTGTTTTTAAAAATTCATCTTTCACCCTCTGTGAAAAGAGATCCACTTTTATTTTACTCAGCCTGATTTGTACCCATTTGTTATTTGTTTATGTACTTGCTCATGGTTTTTCAACCCCATTTGAATTAGGTTTTATCCCCATTCCATTTTCAACACTTCCTAGCTTAGAAGATTTGCCTTAAGTTTCTATATTTCTCCTTCTGGGGACCTTAACCTGAGTTCCTAGTAAGAAATCTAAAGTGTTTTTGTGGTGTCCTAGATCTTTTTGGCTTCTACACTCCTTTATCTCTGTCTTCTCTGGGTTCCTCAAGCTCTTCTACTCTCTGGTCATGGGTCTCTGCATCTGTTCCCATCATTTGCTGAACGAAGCCTCTCAACTGATGGGCTAGACACTGATCTAGGAGTATAGTGTAATATCATTAAGAATCATTTCTTCTTCTTCTTCTTCTTCTTCTTCTTCTTCTTCTTCTTCTTCTTCTTCTTCTTCTTCTTCTTCTTCTCCTCCTCCTCCTCCTCCTCCTCCTCCTCCTCCTCCTCCTCCTCTTCCTCCTTCTTCTTCTTCTGGTCCAGTTGTGTCACTGTCCACAGAGTCAACCAAGCAGGGCTCATGCAGGCTCACAGAGACTGAAATCACAATCACGGAGCCTGCAAGGGACTCTGCTAGGTCTTCTGCAAGTACGTTATGGTTGTGTAGTTTGGTGTTCCTGTGGGACCCCTAACAGTGAGAGTGGGGGTGTCTATGATTATTTTTGCCTGCTCTTAGGACCCTTTTCCCCCTACTGGGTTGTCTCATCCAGCCTTAATATTAGGGTTTATGGCTAGTTCATTGTATGTTGTGTTTGGTTGATATTCCTGGGGTACTGCTCTTTTCTGAAGGAAAACAAGAGGAGGGATCTGAGGGAGAGGGGATTTGAAGGAGGAGAAGAAAGAGTGGAGGGAGAGAAAACTGCAGTCAGGATGTATTGTGTGAGAGAAGAATAAATTTTAAAAAATTAAAAAAAAAAAGAAATCTAAAGTTAACCAGTGAGGCCATATCTTCAGCCCCTAAAGTTAATCAATATCTTAACTCTTCTTCTATTTCAGACACTAAACTGTAAAACAATTTGTTCCAATTACCTCTTTTACAAATTAAATATATTGTCAGAATCAAATTTATCTTGATTTCTTTCTTTCCTTCTTTCTTTTTTTTCTTTCTTTTCTTTTTTTTTTTTTTTTTTTAGACAGAGTTCCTCTGTGTAGCCTTGGCTGTCCTGGAAGTAGCTCTGTAGACCAGGCTGTCCTTGAACTCACAGAGATCTGCCTGCCTCTGCCTCCAAAATTCTGGAATTAAAGGCGTGCTCCACCACCACCCTGTTCAGCTTGGTTTCTTAACCTAAAAAAAAAATGTGATATTCTGTCTTTTATACCTAGTCAGTTCTTATTTACATTCACCTCTCCATCCAGTATTTAATGTTTTGTTTCATTTTTAGTATAGATATGTCTGGTACAATTTTCTTTATATCTGAATGTGTTCTTTGTTATGGCCTCTGTGAGGATCTGCTGCTTGTAAACTCTCTCAGTATTGCTTTGAAAATGGCTTTATTTCAGCATTGTTCTCCCTCAAGGCATGTCTTCATAGAGTGTCAGGGATTTCCTTCCCAAAAGTTAAGATAGTGCTCTGATTGATGCTATGCCAAGCCAGCTGTCAGTCCAATGGATATTTCTCTACAGGTTGTCTTTGCCTTCTTTCCTACAACTGGTTCCAAGTCCTTTGTCTTTATAAAATGCTTTTATTCACCCACTTTAAAATTTTTTATAGATAATGTATTATAATGTTTTGAGCATGTAGCTCATCCCATTCCCCACTACTCTCTCTTATTTCATCTCTCTCTTCTCTCTCACCCATATAAGTACCCTTTTTCCCCATGCACATTACCACCTTTACTTTTATTTAATATATACATGCTTGGTTTTATGTGAGTATATTGAACTAGGAACAGCAAATGAAATAAAACACACTATATATGTCTGCGGTTGGCCAGACTAATTTTTATCTCCATTTATATACATTTTCTGAAATGACATAACTTCATTCTTCTTCATGGCTGAAAAAACATACCATTGTGTTTATGCTCCATTTTCCCTACCCAATCTGCCACTGTTGGACACTTAAGTTGGTTTCATAGCTTAGTTTTTGTGGATAGTGTCACAATAAACTTAATGTGCAGATATGTTGACTTGGAGGCCTTCACTCAAAAATGTATAAGTGGGTCATATAGTAGATCTACTTCTAGCTCTTTGAGAAGTTTCCATAGCAGTTAGACTAGTTTACACCCCCACAGCAAAACTTAAGTGCTCTCTTTGGTTTGTTTTCTTAATAATAAGATGCTGTGGGATGTCTTTCTGTACGCTGTGAATATGTGTCGCTCTGATTGGTTGATAAATAAAGCTGCATTGGCCTATGGCAGGGCAGGATGGAGCCAGGCAGGAAAATCCAAGAAAGATAGTGAAAGGAGAAAGGAGAGATAGGAAAGATGCCATCCACCGTCCAGGGAGCAGCATGTAATGGCACACAGGTAAAGCCACGGAACACATGGTGACATATAGAGAAATAGAAATGGACTGAGCTTAATTTTAGAGCTAGCTAGCAAGAAGCCTGCCACATGCCATGCAATTGGTAATTAATATAAACCTCTAAATAACTATTTTATAAGCAGCTGTAGGACCACGAGCCTGCAGAACTGGAAAAACTTTCCAACTGCATTGGATATTCAGACTAGGAGAAGATGGAATTTTGTTTGCATTTCGTTGATGGCTAGTGAGATTGAATTTTTTATATAATCATTAGCTATTTGTATTTAATGTCTTAAGACTTGATTGCCCACATCAGTTTTTCATTTATTGAATTTTTAATGTTTTTGTATTCTAGATATTACTCCTCTATCAGATATATAATTAGCAAAGATTTTCCTCTGTTCTGTAGGTGATCTCAATTAGCTATTTCCTTTCCTTCCTGCACAGTAAAAGCTGTACAGTTTCATGAGGTCCTGTTTATCAATTGCAGCCATTATTTCATGAGCAACTTGGGTCCCTTTCAGAAAGTCCTTGCCTGTGCCTGTACATTGAAGTGTACTCTGCTTTATCTACTAGCAGTTAGTATATGAGTACCAAGTCTTACTTTACAGTCTTTTGAAGTTTTCTATATGTACATATCCAGTTTTTATATCAGCATATGCTAAAGCACTTATATTTTCTCTAATGTGTATTTTTACCTCTCTGTAAAAAAAAAAGTTAGCTACAACTATGTGTGTTTACATTTGTATATTTTATTCTGTCCCATGTATATACATGTGACAATACCATTCTGATTCTTATTATGACTTTGTAGTAATAAATTAAAAATAAAAATAAAATGAGAAGTGCCACTACACCTTCCATCTTGAGTCAACTATAAGTTATTATAGTGACACTACAAAGACAGTAATATTGCTTTGTGTATTGCAACTTGGATTAAAGCTCGCTGTGCATATGCTATGATGTACAGTCTGTGTGTGTGTGTGTGTGTGTGTGTGTGTGTGTGTGTGTACATGTGAATGTAAAGAATAATCTATGTGGGGGAAGTATATGCACTAGGAGAGATGGTAAACCACACCTATTTTTAGTAGTTCTTTAAAAATTTAGTACAAGATACATTTTAAAATTTTATTTATGATCATGTATGTATGGGTGTAACACAAAATTTAAAAGGTCTTGTTTAAAAAAAAAAAAAAAAACAGAGCCTGATAACAGGGTGGGTGCTGAAAAATCAGAGACACGAAGGAACAAGTCACCTCTTACCTCTAGGACTCCTCAGCCTAAACAGCTTTCCTCAGCTAAAATACTTTAGTTCCTGTCTCCTTACACATTATATACCTTTCTCTGACTATTCATATCATTTCCTGTCTCATCTTTCCTAGTGCTGGGATTAAAGGCATGTGGCTCCCAAGTATTGGGATTAAAAGTGTGTGCCACCACTGCCTGGTTTCCATGTTTAATCTAGTGGCTCCTTCTGTTCTCTGATCTTCAGGTAAATTTTATTAGGGTGCACAATATATCACCACATATAGGTATCCATGGAGGCCAGAAGAGGATGTTGACTCCCTTGGAAATGAAGTTATAGGTGGTTGATGAATGCTGGGAACCAAATATGTGTCTTCTTCAAGATTTGTAAGTGCTCTTAACCACTGAACAATCCTCCAGGTCCCATTGTAAGGGTATTTTAATCATATTCTTCGCCTCCTCCAATTCCTCCAAGATCCATCCCTCTCTTTCATACTCATCTAACATTGCATCATGCTCTTTTCTTTCTTTTAATAAGTCATTAAGTCAAATTTGTCCTACTCACATACTCTTGGATACATGGCCTTCCACTGGAGTCTGATTGCCCTACCAGAGGTCACACTCTTAAAGAACACTGACTCTCCCTCTTCCAGCAGCTATCAGTTGTCCACAGGTTCCTGACGAGGAGTAGGACTTAATGTCCACCTCCCCTTTCCAGGATACATGCCGTGTATTTTAAAGATTTACATAAAAAACATAATATGTCTCAATAATTTTACATGTATCATATGTTGAAAAATACCTAACACATATTGAGGTGAGAAAAATACACTATTTATTTGAAATTCAGTTATTCTTAGTTTTTCATGTTGTGAGAATACATTTAAAATTATATATTACTGAAAGTTTTATTTTCTATTTCTTGAGTTACCATTTGGCTGTCTTATTAGTTAGAATAAGACATTAGAATTAGAATAATTATGCTATTACCTATTTCCTTTTTGCCTTCCCACACTTTTTCATTTAACCAAACACATTAATATATGTATTTGGATTTATTTTTTAGAAACTGTGATGCTGTTAGTTATTGTGGGTCTGTTTCTCTTGTTTATGCTGACTCTCTCTCATGATGGGAGACTGAATACAGCAGATAACCTCCATGTCTCCTCTCTGTGTCGTTTATTTTCCTAGCGCTTACTGTGTTTTCTCACGTGTTGGAGCCCCAGGCTTTTTCTCCTGCTATCCTTTAAAACCTTGACTTGAGCAAATATGCATGTCTCTCAGGCAAACTTTCTTTCCATCACTTTAAAATTCCCTATATATAAGCTTTTCTCTTGTTCCTTTCTTATTTCTCATTATTCCATAAGGACAAAAATATGTGAGAGATTAGAAAAGAGAAGCAAAGAGGGACAATGGGTGTATGTGTGTGTGTGTGTGTGTGTGTGAGAGAGAGAGAGAGAGAGAGAGAGAGAGAGAGAGAGAGAGAGAGATATGAAGGGGTGTGGGTGAATGACAATGATTTTAACACTTAAATTATCATAAGGGATAAAAATAAAAATTCTATGGCATTAAAAACCTTGTTATTAAGCAGTATTTAATGATACATGAAAGTGTCCAACATATTACTAAAAAGAAAGCAATTAGCCACACCTGTAAAGCAGGATCTTAATTTTGCAAAAATTATAAAATTTTGTTTTCACCTAAAAACACAAGAAATTAATTGCATCTTTTTTTCCTTCTTTTCTTTCATTTTTCTTGTCTGTACTTTCTGTAAGATTCTCACTTTTAGTTTATAAAATGCACAAAAATTATGTTAAAAGTAAAGGGAGAAAAGCAGGAGCCAGGAAACATTTTTCATCCACCCACCTGCACTCTTTGTCACATCTCAGACTATTAGTATCATAGGGAAAACTGGGGAAAATGAAATTGCTCCATTAATGCTCACCAAGGAAAGTCCTCAGCCAAGTGGGCCCAGCACTGCTCCACCTCCCATACGTGCTGGCTGCCATCCAGTGGAGAATGTGAATGCATCCAGGACAAAGCCCTTGTCTCTCCTCCAGTGGCTTTTGTGGTGCAGGGTTAAGCTGCCTTCTCCTGAGCAGCGAAATGCAGGTATTGAAGAGATATAACATCACTCTTCATGTCCTCTAAGACTTGCAGTTCTTCAGTTCCTCAGAATGATTGACAATGCAATTTCACAAGGCATGAGATCTAGAGGAGGAAGGACATGCAATTGTGCATTTTACTGATTCACATTGTTTGTACATATATTATTAGAAAGAATGCATCATTTTTAAACCTAGCACAGTACATCTACAGCTATGATTTTTACATGAGATAACTAAAATAAGCATTAGATAGAGAAGAGAGGAGAGAGAGATTGAGAAAGAGAGAGTGAGGGTAGGGAGGAAGAGAAAAAGAAATGAGAGGAGAGGAGAGGAGAGGAGAGGAGAGGAGAGGAGAGGAGAGGAGAGGAGAGGAGAGGAGAGGAGAGGAGAGGAGAGGCTGTATATAAGAAGGCTTTCAGAATTTTCTCTTTGGATTTGTAAGTAGAAGTACCTACCTTAAGGTATTGCCATTTAACACATGGTGCATGTACCAGGAGAAGCTGCACTTCCTAGGAGCTTGCTAGTAATTCAGAATCTCAGGCCCTATACCATACCAACATTATTAAGTTCACTAAGGAGCTATGGTGAGTCTTTTGAACACTAGCAGGCAGAATCTATTTAAAAGCACTTAAAAATAATAACAAACAATCAAGGTTCAAATAAAAAAGATTAGAAGGCAATTGTTTTCCTCTGACAGCAATCCCTTGTGTGAAAGAGATGTTTATTCTGAACCCCTTACCTAGCAGCAACAATTAAATGTGGGGACTCTTGAGAGCATCTACAAACAGGGGTCACGACTGCATGTAAGCAGCCTGGTCCATCCCTGCCATCCTTCCACAGTTAAACTCCAGGAAAGAAGTTTTTGTTCAGTTTCTGCTTTCATCCTCTTTGAAGAGATGTGGCTTTGAACTGGCAGTGTCGCTGTTGGGAATGTTTTGTTCCTGCCTTCAATGGTGATGTCCTCTTTGTAACTCTCTGAAATAGTCCAAAAGTGGGACATAGCTATCAGAAATGCAAGCCAACTAGAAGCTCTCCTCTGAGCAGGATTTTCCCAACTTAATCTTTTAAAAATGCATTGCCATGTTATATGATCTTGTAAGCATCCTTTAAAGAATGATGATTGCTTGAACACAAAAACGTTTTTGTCACCACAGATAAGGTAGACTCCAAAAAAACACAACAACAACCAACACTCAAAAGCATAACCTGCCCCTTTAGAATCTTCTTTCTTAGGACCATCCACTACTAAGGACAGACACACCCATTAATCCAACTTTTGAGGAATATTATTAATTGCTGACAATGTCATAGGAAGGTTTAAAGGTACAACCTCCCATCAACACTTAACTCTCCTATTTCCTAATCCCTAAGAATACTGCATTGAATAATACACTGACTTCCTCCATGATAGCAGTTCTTCACAGATGAAGTCTTGGCCAGTTTGGGTTGTTTATAACAGAATTTCATAGACTGTGCGCTTTAAACAATAAATATTTATTTTTCCACAGTTAAGAATGCCTGGAAGCCCAAAGTTGGGATGCTAGTGGGCCCAGTTTCTGATAGGGGTCCTTTTACAAATGTGCAGATGGTGTTGTCTTTTTTTTTTTAACTGAAATGATGACTAAAAAAAAATCATTTCTCACCAGCTTCTTCCTCTAATGGCACTAATTCCTGGGGGCACCATTCCCCTGACCTAAGTATCTCCCAAGACCCCCACTTCTTAATACCATGTTCATTGGAGCATGGGATATCAACAAATGAATTGAGAACCAAAAGTATTCAGACTATAACAGAGGTTGTATTACAAATATATTTCCAATATATTGCCAAAAGTCTTCATACATAAAATCTCAGTGGCATAATACAAAGCAGTCATTGCTCACACATCAGGAGGCAGCTAGGGATCTGCTGCAAGGCTGTATGGCTTCTGGCTAGGCTTATTCTTTTGGTTATGTGCCAAATGTCTGTCTATTGATCCAGATCAAGCTCCATTGGGATGACTGAACATCTCAACTCTCCTTCATGCATTCATCATGTTCCAGCAGGCCACTTCGGGCATGTTTTCACAGAGAAACAAAGCCACAGGAAAGCGTAAAGCCTAGTTGCAGGCTTCAAAGCCTCAAACTGAAATTTCTGCTTCTATTGACCAGGTACATGGGCAAGTCGAGAAACACAAGACACATCTGTTATATAGTAAACAAAATTCTTGAGGGTATCTATTAACAGGAGTCAGGGCTCATTTAAGTAGAGGGAAAGATCAGGGTCATATTGACAGCTAATATATTATTTTCCTCATCCAATTCATCATAAATCCTGTCAATTCTACCTTAGAAATACTTTCCACAGCTGTCATATTTTCTTTTGTGACTACAACTAGAGTACCCTGTCTTGCCTACAGACCTCTCTTCCTCAGTCCCTCCCTTCTTCTTCTTCTTCTTCTTCTTCTTCTTCTTCTTCTTCTTCTTCTTCTTCTTCTTCTTCTTCTTCTTCTTCTTCTTCTTCTTCTTCTTCTTCTTCTTTCTCTCTCTCTCTCTCTCTCTCTCTCTCTCTCTCTCTCTCTCTCTCTCTCTCTCTCTCTCTCTCTCTCTCTCTTTGTGTGTAGGCTAGAAGTTGAGATTGGTTGGGTGCCTTACTCAATAGTGTTCCACTCTATTATTTTGTTCCTTTGTGACAGGACTTCTCATTGAAACAGGGCCTCATTGGTTCTACTACATTGGCTGACCAGCAAACACCAGGAATCCTCCTGTCTCAGCCTCACCAGCACTAGGATTATGGGCACTTATTGTGGCACACAGCTTTTTTACGTGGTTACTGTGATCCAAAGTCATATTCTCATGTTTGTACAGCAAACATTTTTCTGACTTAACTAAATTTCCAGCCCCAAGCCTCTTAACTATTCTGTCCACATCTTTCTTATCCCTTGCTCTTCAGACCATTCTCAATATAGCACCAAGAATTTCTTTTTCTTTTACAAAGAAACCCTGGTCTTGCTGCTTTTTTTGTTTTGTTTGTTTGTTTGTTTAAACTGTCTTAATGGTTTCCTTCTCGTCTCATAGTAAAAGGAGCTGTACTGAATACAGAGCACAAGGCCCTGCCCATTGTTGGGACTACCTTTCTCCCAGCCTCCTTTAGCTACAAGTCCTCTGCCTCACCCCATGCTTGCCTCCTTTCACTCTCTGGTGCTATACTTCTCTCCAGGAGACTAATGCTTACGTGCATTCCTCTGCCTCATTTAGAGTTTCTGTAGTTCAATTCCATAAAATCACCAATTCAGTGTCACTTCTGACATTCTCTCATTCACTTGTCACTATAATAGGTTATACATTTATGATCTCAAAACTGCTTGTAATTTTCCATCATTGCCTGTGATTTTCCATCACTGTTAATAATGGACAATTACCAATGTTACTAATTGACAAATATCCACTTCCTACTAAAAATAAAAATTTCCATCATATCAGAGGTCATGCCTGGTCATTGTAATTTCCTAAAACTTTTGTCAAACTGCATAAAAAAATTTATTCTGCTCTCTTTAATTTTGAACACATGGTTTCTTATATTTTAAGTGCTTTACTATAGTCAGTGATGCTGCAGACCCAAGTTCCTTGAAAGGGCATTCTAAATAAATGTAGCAAAATAGCAATTATTTCTGTCTTACAATTTACCAGCCAAATCCTTTCTTTTCTCACATATGCCTTGCTCAAGGGTATGAAACTATGAAACAGGTTAGCCAGATTGATGATAAAATTATTCCTCTAGGGCTTGTGTTTATTTCTTGGTCATTTCTTTGACAACTCCCTACATTTTCTGTAAAGTGAAGGTGTATATTAAAGTTTGCAGTGTGCAAAGCAGCTGTTAGATCTGTATCTGAGAAATAAAGACTGCCTGCACGTTCAACATGGATACTATTGCTCTCCTGTACATAAACTCAAATTATAATGGGTTCTTAAAAACGTGCATGCAATTACATTTAACAGTGATTTGATTTCTACTTTTCGAGCAACAGTTTCCCATTTTCTTATTTTCCAGCCCCTTACAACCACCATTCTGCTCTGCTTCTCTTGGTTTGGCTGAAGGGCGGTGGGGGGGGGGGGAAGGGTGCAGACAGAGAGACAGGGAAATGGAGAAAGAGAGAACATGCAGTATTTTTTCTCCTCTGTCTTAGAGTCACCTTCTAAGTTACTCCTTTGTTAATGGACACTTAGATGTTACCATGTCTTAATAATTGTAAATGGGACTGTTGATTCCCCTTTCAAATGATGACTTCTCTTCCTTCAGCTATATGCTCAGAAACTATAACTATATTACTAGATCAAACAATAGTTATATTTCCAATATTTTAAGGATACTGCATCCTGTTACATTTCTTCTAACGCTATTTCCACTTCCCTTTTCTCCACACTCTCCCAACACCAATGCTTTTTACTTGTCCTTTTCATAACAGTAATCCCAGCAAGTGTGAACTATTACTTCCTTTTGGATTGGATTTGCATTTCTCAGGGCATTTGTGAATTCACACACTTCTTGGTGACCTGTATGTCTGATTGGGAAAATGTCTACATGAGTCCTTCCTTTAGTTTTTAATATAATTATTTCCTTTTCACTACTGAGTCGTATGGAGTTCTTATTTACTTTGGATTTTAAAGACTTATCTTTAGATTCAGGCCTACAAACATTATTCTACTATTCTCCGGGCTTTCCTTTCCTATTGTTGATTGGCTCATTTGCTGTTCTGAAGCTTTAAGTTTTATGTGGCCACACTCATTTATTTTTGCTTTTTATTGTTTGCTCTTTGGGTGTTATTATTAAGACCAATGTCAAAGATCACTTTCCTCGGTGTTTCCTTTTAAGAGTTTTGCAGTGTGTAGTATTTATATCTTTATCTTCAATCCATTTGGTGTTGATTTATATGACACAAAGTGATGGGGCTGAGGTTAAGGTTCAAATTCACCCTCCGACATGTAAATAACCAGTTTTCTCTGTGTTTTTATTGAAACAATCATTGTGTCTCCACTGTGTTCTTATATCTCTTATCATATGTAAACTGATCATATATGAATAGTTTTAACTTCCATGCCATGGGTATTTGCATCTATTTTACATTAATATCATATTCTAATTACTATAATTTAAAAACTACTGTACTATATCTTGAAAGTAGGAAGTAAACGATGGTTTATTCTTCTTTATCAGGATTTTTGCTTTGCTCTCTGGAGTCTTTCATGGTTCTCTATATATTTTAGAATAATTTTGTTGTATTTTTGTGGCAGATTCTCTTGAAATTTGATGGGGATTACACTGAATCAATAGGTTCCCTTAGGTAGTATGGACAACTTAATAAATTCATTTTTTTGCTCATGAGTATATCTTTCCATTTATATGTGATTCCTTGGGTTATTTTATCAATGTCATTTATAGGTGTATATATATACCTTGGTTAAATTATTCTTAACTATTTTATTCTTCTTAATGCTGTAGTGGATGATATGATTTACTTCATTTTTAGATAATTTGCTTTTAGTGCACAGAGTGTAAAATAGTTTTTGTATGCTTTTCTTTTATTCTAGACATTTACTAAGTTCATTCATATATATGTATATATTTACATATATAAATATATCCATGTCATCTGCAAAGAGTAATAATTTTATTTATTCTGCTGTGGGATGTTCTGTATGTCCTGTGGGAGCCCTTCTTGGGTTCTTTGTGGCGTTACCCAGCAGGTCCGTATAGAGGATGATTAGGACCATGGGCCTGAGTGCAGGTGTTTGAGATGGTCTGCACTTGGCTGTGCTGGGGGATGGTCTGTATGTCAAGATGTTCTGATTGATCAATAAATAAAACCTGATCGGCTGTGGCTAGGCAGGAAGGATAGGCGGGACTAACAGAGAGGAGAAATAAAAGAACAGAAAGGCAGAAGGACTGTGCTGCAGCCGCCGCCATGACCAGCAGCATGTGAAGACGCCAGTAAGCCACCAGCCACGTGGCAAGGTATAGACTTATGGAAATGGATTAATTTAAGCTATAAGAAGAGTTAGCAAGAAGCCTGCCACGGCCATACAGTTTGTAAGCAATATAAGTCTCTGTGTTTACTTGGTTGGGTCTGAGCGGCTGTGGGACTGGCGGGTGACAGAGATTTGTCCTGACTGTGGGCAAGGCCGGAAAAACTCAAGCTACATTATTCCTTTTCTAATATAGATGTTTTTCCCTCATTTTGTGTTCTACCTCTTCTATTTAGGATTTCTATAACTGTGCTTAATAGAAGGAATGAGAAATGGCATCTCTGATGTATTTTTAATGATAAGGAAAATATTTTGGCCTTTTCTGATTAGGTATGATGTTACTTGAACACTTGTAATATATAGCCTATATTATGCCAAGATACATTTCTTTTATAAACAATTTTGGAAAGTTTTTATCATGGAAAAGCATTGAATTTTGGCAAATGCTTTGCTTTTGTTTATTGAGAAGAGGTGATTTTTTAATTTGTTAGTTCTTTGTTCTGTTATTGTGGAGTTCCACATTTATTTATTTATTTATTTATTTATTTATTTATTTATTTATACCATCCTTGAACCCCAGGGCCAGATACTACTTTTTCATAGTATATAATCCTTTTTTATATGCTTCTGAATTTTATTTGCTAGTATTTTATTGAGGATTTTTGTGTCTGTGTGCTCTTAAAAGATGTTAGTCTATAACTTTTCGTAAGTGTCTTTATCTCTTTTTGGTCTCAATACAATACTAATCTTACAATGTATTATTGAATTTCTTCAAATATATGAGAATTATCATTCTATCTGTAGTGTTTAGAAGAATTTATCATGAAAGCCATCAGATCTTGAGTTTTCCTTTGGCAAGAGAATTTCATTACTGAATTGCTGATTAAATCTCATTATCAGTATATTCAGAATGTTATTTTCCTCACAATGCAGTTTGTCAGATTCTATGTTATCACTACCTGGGGGACCAGCCTCCAGACAGCTCAGGGCTCAAATGGAAATCCACAGCATTGGTATATACTAGACTTTTCTATCTGAGGGGATTGGGGAAAAAGACACTCACACACTGTCTTGATGGTTTCCTTCAGACCTTTTCTTTATTTTTATTTTGCATTTTCTATTCTTTATTTTCTTGGTGATTTCCTTCTCTCATTTTTTATGTTTTCCTTCTAACTCTATCTTTAGTCTGATTTTGCCTTTCTAGCACCTTCTAACATTCTCATTCTTGATTTTTCCTTCTAACTCTCTCATTCCTGATGTTTTCCTTCTGTCCCATTTTAACTCTCTCTATGCTTTCTCTTACAGCTTATATACTCAGAAAAATATTTCAGGCAATATAAAAACTACAAGTGGTTACATTCTGTGTTTCAAGTGAATGATTACAATGAATATAAAACAAACAGTAAAAAAAAAGTATGTTTTCCATATCCCTTACATGATTAAACATTTTACATATTGCAGATGAAAAAGGAATTATCCCAGGAACCCACGTACATTCACACCCAAACAACTTGTTATAGATTGACCATGTGGTCAAGCAAAGTATTCTTCTCAGTCAGTTCTTTCACTGGTAGACTGCATTTTGCAGTTACAAAGAAAGGGCCAATTGCTTTATAACTTGTCTGGAAGGCTAATCTTATAAGGAATCTTAAAGGAACCACAAACTTAAACTTTGATACATGAAAAAAATCATCTTCATAATAATCTACTGGTAAAAGTGCCCAGTAGAATGGGATGTTTCCATAAAATAAACAAACTACATTACAGGTAATGGAGATTTCCACATGCATTCATACCATGCTAGATACCAGAGAAAGATATCAGCAGCAAACATGTAAAGGCACAGCAGAAGCAAATATATTCCAGGGTCTATGGTCTAAAGGCCTCGCCTGTTCAAGATTGACCCATCAAAGAGTTTCCTCCTGGAGGACTGACACCTTGAACTTCAATTGCCACCTGTTGCTCCTCTGACAGGGCCACCAGCACTATGATTCTAGCCATTTATCCATTTCTTCTTGTTCACACAATCTTGAACATATAGCTGGCAGTAAAAAACAGTAGAATCCTTTATATGAGTTCTAGGAGTCTATAAGATAACATCAAGACTACAGTTAAAAATATGATATTTTATATTTTACATTTATGACTGAATGGATTTTAAATGTTCACTCCAAAATTTGAAGTGACTTGACCAACTGACTGTGATAATTACAATGTATAATATATGAAATTGTCATTTTGTATATTGTCTAAGTTATTGTTCAATTGCTGTGAGGAGACACCATGACCAAGGCATCCTATAATGGAAATCATTTAATTAAAAGGCTTGCTTACAGTTTCAGGGGTTTAGTCCTTTATAATCATGGACATCTTTGGTCCCTGAGGCTGCTCAACTCAGGGACAATGGTGGCAGGCTCATGTGGTGCTGGAGAAGTACATCAAAGCTACATCCCAATCCATAAGATAAAGGAGAACTAGATCTATCATGACCTTTTGAAACCTCAAAGCCCACTCCTGAAACATACTTTCTCCAGCAAGGCCACACCTACTCCAACAAGGTCACACCTCCTAATCTTTCTCAATAGTGCCAGTCCCTGATAACTGATAACTAAGTATTCAAATTTATGAATCTAGGGGGCCCATTCTTATTCAAACCATCACAAATATTATATATAATCTTTTCAATTGTCTAAATAAAGCTGAAAATTGAGCTGTGATTTGGTATGATCAAATATTAAATATTCTAGAAATTAACTTCAAATATTTCTATGTATTCATCTGATGAGCCCATGTAAACATATCATTCTATAAACATCACCCATTACAATCATGAATCACTTCCAATTTTACCCTTTTGTTTAATGCATCTGTTCTTAGATAGCTGCAGAAGGAACATCCCTACAGAATGTGGGAAGAGTTCTCCCTCTCAGCTGGATTGACCTGATTTGGACCCATGATTTGAACTGTAATAATAGAGGTCTTCCCAGAGGTAATTTGTAATTAGGCCACAATGATGTGAAGCTGTATGCAGCCATAATGTCAGGTGAATTCTAGTACTGATGCTCCTGATTCTGAAAGGTCTGTGTAGGCTAATGAACAAATTAAAAGAAGTCGGTCTGGAAAAAAAAAGAAAGAAAATGAAAGAAAGAATATGGTCATAGGATCAGTGAGCTGTAACTGCAAAAGAGGCAAGAAGAGAAAGCATAAGGGAACAAGGATAGCATCTATGGTCCCCGAGGCTGCTCAGCTCAGGCCAAGGCCTAGTAAAGCCCATATGAACATTCTGCCATACATTCTGAAAGAATTCCTTAAATTCATGTAATAAATTTTGTTAGTTATATAATTAATATAATCTTCACAAAATACAAATAAATAAATTCAAGCCACCATAGAGATTTGTTCAAGAAAAATGAAGAGTCCAGAAAACATGGGCTAGACCAAAGGATGCTGTTTGGAGTAATGTCCTTCAGGCACACACAGGACATTAAGTAGGGTGAGTAAATTAACAGCATGCTCTAAAGTAAGGTGAAATGCTCTGTTCTGCAGGGATGCTCATTAAGATCAGAAAGTAGGCAACTCAGAGTCTTCTCTAAAACCAACCATCTCTACTAGGCTCCTCTCTTCTCAAACATCAGGCCAGCTGAACTGCTTAGAAGAAGCAAAGACCATCAGAACTGTCAGGAGGAGGCAGAAACCAACCAAACTGCTTGGAAAAAGCTTAGACCAATTGAGTTACCTGGTAAGGACACTCTCTGGCCTGTTGAACTGTCTGTAGGATGTGCAGTGCACTTATGGAAGGTCTCCAGCTTCCATAAGTTGTCACCTCTGTTGGGGTAGGCTTTTGCTGATGCAGCTGTCTTTGAGTCATTTCTGCTTCTGAATGTTACCCCTTACCAATATTTCTGCAAGTAACCACAGTAAAACTCATTGGTTTACCAAGATGGGCTTTGGTGGTACCCTGAATTTGGTCTGACATCAGTTTCCTATCTGAGGTGAGCAGGCAGATATTTGTTCAAGTCTCCCCAGGAATAGTGTCATATAGTACATGGATGGTTGCATTGTTATAACAATACTAGAGGAGTAGACAAAGAGTCAAAAATAGCAAAGAAAAAGACTCCTTGATGTCGTTTGAGTATTTATCATACTACCCTTGTTTTGATCCCTTTGACATATTGCAAATACAGAATACCCTTCCAGCTCTCCTTTGAAAGAGCCCCCAAAGTGTACTAAGAGCAAAAGTTGGCTTCCATTAGCTTTTTGTTCCAGTCCTCTATGGTCAGCGCACATCAGCTAACACTGCCTGCTAAACATCACTAGCTGCCAGGAACCTTAAAGAGAATAAGAAAGCGAAGCCATAAATGCTTCTCAAGTTCAGCCTAAATGGCTGTCGCCTCCATTGGGATGAATACACCTCGGGATAATACAAATTATGAAGATTCGATTCTGCTTTCAGATGCAACTCCTGGGAATTATTGCTTAGTCTACAATGTAGCTTTTTAAAGGCAGAACTAGATGTAAACCAAAACTAGCTGCAGGCCCTGGGTGATATGAAATAAACAAGAGAGTGGCAAAATCCCTCAGAAAAAAAAGCAGTAACATGGCAACTTTGTCTTTAGTGTAAAAATGTAAAGGTGTGACACAGTTAATATTCCAGGTATGGTGACAAGGGTTACTATAGCAACAACTGCTACTTCTTGTGCCTCAAACCATGTACTATAGAATGCAATTATATCATAAGCAGCACATTGTAGAACCTTCTTTCTTCAAAGGGGTTTGCAAGTTTAGTGACCCAAAAGAATCATCTGGAAACCTTGAGAATGCTGATACTGAGCTCCAACATCAGTGAGTCTAACTAAAGCCAGGCTAAAATAAGGCTTGAGACTTGGGGCATCTTTTCGAAGGTCCCAGTTTACTTTATTGCATATGCCTTCGAACGGTGGTTCTTCCTAATGCTGCGACCTTTCAGTACAGTTCCTCATGTTGAATTGACACCCCTCCCAACCATAAAATTATTTTTGTTGCTACTTCATATCTGTAATTTTGCTACTGTTGTGAATTGTAATGTAAATATTTTTAGAGATAGAGTTTTGCCAAGGGAGTCGTGCCCCACATTTTGAGAACTAATACCGTAGGACAAGGACTTAGGTGCCTAGGAAATTCTTAGCTCATGTAACCAATGTATTGTTTTAAGCATTTCATCTATGTGGCAGATTTTGCCAGGTACAATGATCAAGAGGAAGTGGACTTTGGTGCCAGAGAAAAAGAAAATTGTCCCTGGAATTGCAACCACCACCAAGTTAAGCCACTATAAAGAAACATCTGGTATAAGAAATGATGAATCCCAAGCTAGGCTAATTTAGATCATATTTTCCTAAGCCCTTTAAAACCTTGTTCAGTTATGCTCTTCTCAAATCACTGTCTCCTCTCTGTCTAGATCACTTCTTCTAATAGCATAGCCCAGCTCCCTCTTGAATGTGACCTCCAGTACAGATTCCTTGCCTTCTGTCACAATTTCACTTCTTGCCTTATTTGCCTTCTCTTCCACTCTTCACTGTGGTGACACCTTCGTATTATCACAGTAAAGATCATTTTGTAATGTATCCCTTGGATTTCTGATGAAATAATATTATGTAACATGATCCAAAGTCTCTGTGGATGATGAAAAGAGGCTCTCTTTATGAATTGTACATCTGTAGGATTTTGGGAACCCCTGCATCACAGGCTTGCTTCACATCTCTACCAGCTTCCTTTATTATGGAACAGGTAGCTGCCTAGAGTAGACAGCCTTTTCACTAGTGTTAGATGAAGCTGCACAGAATCAGTCACAGCATGCAGGCATAAAGCCTGTACATGTGACAACTGTGCTAATTCTATTGGTCAAAGCCAACCATATCGTTGGGCCCAAGGTCAATGATGCAGTATTTCATGGCAGGTGTTACAATTATGTATCAAAAGTCTAGAGTTGTAGTCCTATGTATGTGAATAGTAAAAATTGGGAAGAACAGAATACCATTTGTTCCATTACCACCTCTTGTATCTTTTATTGTATCACAATTAACAAAGAAAAGTCCAGGTCCTATGTAACTTCTCTGTACCCATTCTTAAATAGCTGTACACTAAGAAACAGAACTGGATGAATGATCCTATTTTATATTCATGGCACCTCCCCTCAAGTGCAACCTCAGTGATACCTGAGAGTTCTGTAATTGCCTAATTTCTTTCTGCTCCCTCCCCCTCCTTCTCTTTCTTGTCATGAAACAACTATGTCACACTTCCTCATTTTAATCAGCACAGTAATACATGGCTACTTCATCTTTCTCTATGAGTAACTTCTTCAGTGAGGAAATAGAAAGAGATCCTCTATCTTTCATAGTATCCACTTCACCTATGGCTCTGAATGGTGCTCTGCCTCTCCTGTTTTCATGCTCTGTACTCAAGTTAGCACTAGACTTCATCATCACTTGGCCCCTCCAGCAATGAACTCTGCCAGATATTTGTCTCTATCCTGTATCTCATATTCTCCCTTTTCATAATCATTCTTGACACTATAATAAACATTGTTACTAAATATATTTCACCACCATCAAATCTCCTTTTAGGCCTATTTCCCTCCACCCTGTTGTATCATTTTTTTTCCTAACCTTTCTATAGTAAATCTTTAAAAACTTCAACCTTTTCATTGTCTTTTTTCTTGTTCAGGCATTGTACTTTATCAAGCCACTAAAATCACACTCATCAGCCGGGCGGTGGTGGCGCACGCCTTTAGTCCCAGCACTTGGGAGGCAGAGGCAGGCGGATCTTTGTGAGTTCGAGGCCAGCCTGGGCTACCAAGTGAGTTCCAGGAAAGGCGGAAAGTCGCAAAGCTACACAGAGAAACCCTGTCTCGAAAAACCAAAAAAAAAAAAAAAAAAAAAAAAACCAATAAAATCACACTCATCAAGATTATGCGTGACCTTTAAGTTGACAAACACAACCAACACTGAGTTCTCATTCATAAACTCATTGAGTCTATTTGAACCGAAGGACCTTTGCTGAGTCACTTTGATGCCTGGAAAGTTGGATGTCATTGAAAAGGGTGGAAGCCCTGTTTCCTCAGGTGGGCTTTAATTTGAGAATAAAGGCACCAGATATGGTCATAAAACTTTCAGTGAGTCATCGGCTTTCAGATTCTTGTCTCACAAATTCTGAGAACAAAATTCATGTACCACAGTGGGATAACTTTTAGAAGAGGTATTTTATTTTAGGAATAAATAATGTGGGTATAATGTTAGCAAGAGCATGTTCCAGAAAATAGGGTACCACTGAGTTGTTTGTCTGGGAATTTTTCACAGGACTAATGTCAAACACTGGGATAAAATATTGGAGGTAGCCAGGCTAGTTTGCACAACCATGAGATATCCAGGTGATTCCTCTCGATTCTGATAATAAGATCATCTATAGCTTTCAGATATAAGGTTGCTTATTTAGGAGAAGAAATAACAAGGAATCACAAACCAGAACTCTGTTCTGGCATTTCTGGCTTCCAGCAAGGACTTTCTTGAAACTGCTGCTTTAGGATCCTTGCCCTTCTTAACTAGTATCTCTATCTCTTGTTCTTACCACATTTATTTTTAAAATGGCTTCTGACACATTGCGTTTCCTATGTTTCCTCCTACCTTGTGATCTCAATTCAGTACTCAAGATCACTATTAACTCTTCTATTACATAACACAAATTTTAAACCCTGGCTATTCAAAGCAGCTTATGTTCTGAGGACCAATAGCATTGGCATCACGTTGGGAGATGGTTAAAACTCACAGACCTGCTACAACACAATCTGCATTTTAACAAGATCCTCAGGTGGTGTTTATGTACTCTCAAACTGTGTTAATGTTGCTGCCAGCTGACTCAACTGAGTAGTACTCTAACTGCTCCACATAGAAGAAATCATTCTTCAGGGAGTTCTAAATTATCTAACACCAGTTCATCAGCACTTCTACTCTTTTCTACTGAACTCTCACCCCACATGTCAGATTTCAATCTTGTTACTTACTCTTAATTGTTCTTTGACATTGGTCTACCTCAGGCTGAGAGCTCTGGTTTGGGGTTACTCCAACTATAAGATCACTGGCTCAATTTAATGATAAGTCTCTTAGTGACTGTAAATCTACTTGTGATGACAGTTTTGAAAAACATCCAACTATGCTTATTTAGAGTTCTGTTCCCTGCCACCAGGATACTGTGGAAGCATACACATGTTATTCATGGTATATCTAACAAAATTTGACAAACTGGGGTAATGGTGGATCAGATAGTTTTCATTTTCAAGGAAGGAATGTGTGTTGATCTCACAATTTCTAACATTCTAGTCTTCCTTGTGGAATAGAAGGATGAAAAATGGAAAGCAGAAGTACAGCATACCTCACCTCATGTTTCTTTTTTATTTATATTTTAGTTTATTTTGGAATAAACTGTAGTGTATTATCTCAAGGGCATTCATTATTCATTGTAAACCATTATGTCGTTGTTAAGAATACATTTTCAAGTTTACCTGAAAGCAATTATCTCTCTTAAGGACACTGAACTAAGTTCTTTCCTAATCTGTATGGGAAATTGAAAACAAAATGTGATTCATAGTTACGGAGTAGGAGTAGAGGAGTTTCCTTTTATATTTGTGTGTTTTTAACTCACTTTCTCTGTCTTCTGTGTCTTCTTTCCCACCTGAGAAATAAAGACTGCTTAAGTTATATTAAATACTATAATTTTAATAAGAAGCATCAGTTCCTACTTTGCCTATATCATCAGTAC
This sequence comes from Peromyscus leucopus, assembly GCF_004664715.2. NCBI lineage: Eukaryota > Metazoa > Chordata > Mammalia > Rodentia > Cricetidae > Peromyscus > Peromyscus leucopus. The sequence goes on from NC_051066.1 coordinate 114,458,640, forward strand.
TGGTTTACAGAAAATACATCATGAATATTGGAAATATACTCATTCCTCATTATTGTTCTGGAAGTTTCCTTTACATAGTAGAATTCATTGAATAGGATGAGAACACAGAAGTGCATGGGACATGTGCCCTGCCTTCATATGCACCACATATGAAGAACATTAGTATCATAGAGATGAATTTTCTCTTATGGGAGAAAATCAGAGGCATATAAGAAGACTTTTAAAGATCCATGCAATGGAGTGAAAGAAAAAAAGACAATTTGAGAAAATGGTCAAGAGAATCTCATATAAGAAAGTAATTTTTAGGCTAAAATGTAGAGATGGGTAGAATTTGAAAATAATAGCACCACTCACATGAGGAATTCTATAAAAAAGAAATGAACTTATTTTTAAGGAATAATAGAAAAAGAGCAATAAAATATTAATACATTTCTATGCTGGGAATAATTTCATTTACATTATTCCATGGAGACATTGGTCAGGTCAATAGCTAGAAAAAAACCAAAGAAGAGAAAAGGAAGTTAAATCATAGGAATATTTCTTACTCATTGAAACAGTGGAGGAATAAGACAGATTTACTAATTTTCTTTATATATATATGTATATATATGTTTTTTAAATGAAAATATATTTTTTTTCTCACATAGTATATCTTGATTATGGTTTTCTCTTCCTCTACTCCTCCCAGTTCCTCCCCACCTCCCCTTCCATCTGGGTCCACTCCCTTTCTATCTATCATTAGAAAATAACAGGCTTCAAATGATAGTAATAAAATATAACAAAATAAAATAAGATAAAACAAAAACTATCATATTGACATTGGACAAGACAAACCCACAGAAGGAAAGATCCCAGGAGAAGGAACAAGAATCAGAGACCCACTAGTTGGTTTACACAGGAATCCCATAAAAACACTGAATTGAAAGCCGTAATATAAATGCAGAAGACCTGATGGAGACCTGTGCATGCTGCTTCAGTCTTTGTTTGCCCATATGAGCTTTGCTCATGTTAACTTCGAGGGCCTTGTTTTCTTGATGTCCTCTGTTGCCTACAGTTCTCACATTCTTCCCTCGTTCTTTTCTGAGGGGTTAGTTACATGAGCTCTGATGAAGGAAGGGATTTGATGGAGGCATTTGATTTAGGGCTGAGTGTTCCAAGGTATCTTACCCTCTGAATAATGTCTGGCTGTGGGTCTCTGTATTTATTCCCATATGCTGCAGGAGGAAGCTTCTTTGCTGATGGCTGAACAAGGCACTGATCTATGAGTACAGTAGAATGTCAGTAGGAGCTATTTTATTGCTATGTTCTTCTAGTAGAACAATCATATTTGGTTTTAAACTAGGTGTCTGAGCTAGCTAATCTCAGATTTTTGGTCACCCGAGCAGTGTCATGTATGGGTTCCAACTTGTGGAGTGGGCCTTAAGTCACAGCAAACATTGGTTGATCACTCCCACAAGCTTTGTGCCACCATCGCCCTAGCATATCTTGTAGGCAGAACACCATTGTTGAACAAAGGGTTTGTTTATAATTTGGTTGGTGTTTTGTGTTTGTTTATTTTTGTTTTGTTTTGTTTTGTTTTAGTGTCATACAGGGTACTTTCCCATTCCAAAGACACTGAAACATCCGGGTGAAGCTCAGTATAGCAACAGTTCAACTTCTCCATATTCAAAGAGTTGGGTAGGTATTGTCTTCAGCAATAAGGCATTGCAGTCAGTTTATGGAGAACAACCTATTGTTTTGGAAAAAGCCTGGGTTGTTTGGGGATTCCCAAGGGACCCCTTTGGCCAACAACTCATTTAGATGTAATCCAATCCCTGTACTGGAAGCTTTATTTGATGTCAAGAGATGGCCAGTTTACTTTTATTTCATTAATTTTGTGTGTGCAATCTATATATGTCAGGGTTCATGTGTGGAGATCAGAAGATAACTTTCAGAAGTCACCTTTGTCCTTCCATTGTGGGTTCTGGGCATTGAGCTAAGGTTATCAAAAAGTGCTGCAAACACTGTTATCTGCTGAGCTATCTCACTGACCCAGTAATTTCATTTTTAATGGCATAAAATATTCTTTTAGTACTGAGCAACCTGCTGACCAGTGACAAAAAAAGGGTGACTTGTGTGAGTTGTCTCTTGTTCTATGGTAGTTTCCTGATCTCTGTAGATCATTCCATGTCAGAACATTTTTCTTCTCTTTCACTGTCATGCAGAACTTTAAAAAGACGTTTTCTACATCTCTGATACTCTTCCACATAGTTTAGCTTCTTTGTAGTCTGTGTCTGTGTTCTTTATGACTTTGAGACTTCTCCAATATTTACGTTTTCTCCACTCCATTCATTAAATCAGCCCTAATTACTTTAATCAATATGAAGAAAATATAGCTTTAGCATTGACTGGGAAAATAGTTTAAGAGCATTAAAAAATTATTTTTCCTTATATCCCTAGTGAAGTTTCCAAAACTGAAGCAGGAAGGAAACTATTGGTCAAGAAGAATGTGAAGGCACAACTTACCAATGCAAGTAGTATATTCTTACTAAAGTAAAAGTACTTCTTTAGAGAAGCAGTTATAAGAGAAAAAAAAAGACTTCTAGTAATGGCACTAACATATTAATTGAAGAATTTTCTGGAAATTTGCATCTTTCAGGAGAAACTAAGTTTTGACTGATAAAGAATTCATGTAAACTCACATTTTATACTTTAATTTGTGTAGTTATGATTTATGATATATAAAACACACACATCTCTTAAATTCATTTTGTTTTTCAGATAAAAATAATCTAATGCTAAAAACAAATTGATTCTTTCCAAAGCCTCCAAATGCATTTATCTCTTTCTTCTTATAATATGGGACTTTTTGAGGGCAGGAGGCAGATGATGCTGAAAACAAAATCGCATCTCGGCAGCTGGACATTCTTCCCTTTGCTCCTATTAATGATTAAGCATTTCCTTGCAGCAGAGAACGAGTCTGAAGTTGGCATTTAATTGACAATGTAAACATTTTGAATAAAAACAAGAACCTGTGTGGGAATAAAAATGCCCTCCAGGAGCATATTGCATTTATCATCTCAGGAGGAGGCCATATCCATGCCTATTTTCAGAAGGAAAGGGTCTGAGGCCACATATGATGAATAAACTGCTCTTTTCTAGCTGATAGTGTCTAAATGGAGCTCAGTACAACAGTTTGTGTTTCCCTTTCAAGACAGCATGAAAATCTTTATCAGCTTATTTTGTTTGTTCATTCATAGCTACTTTATATATACTACATATATGCCTTTCTATTCAAAACTTGTATCATGCTGGGCGGTGGTGGTGCACACCTTTAATCCCAGCACTTGGGAGGCAGAGGCAGGTGGATCTTTGTGAGTTCGAGGCCAGCCTGGTCTCCAAAGTGAGTTCCAGGAAAGGCGCAAAGCTACACAGAGAAACCCTGTCTTGAAGAAAAAAAAAAAACCAAACAAATTTGTATCATTGCCTGTAGTGGTGAAGTCTGACCTCTCCTACCATCAATTCTGTCATACGATTCACACCTCAGTTGCTTTCCTAAGGTGTGTGTGGGAGGGAAAAGGAAGCCTCACCTGTGTTTAAGTAGCGACAAGTTTAGCAATGTTTTCAAGGTCACACTCACGGTGCTCCTTAGGACACAGATTGAAGGTTTTTTGCATTTGTGAAATGCTACATCCACAAAAAGGAATGGTGTCAAAGAGGAAACTACCTTATTTGTCTAAAATCTTGATTAGTTTGAAATGTCTGCTGCTGGCAGTTTGAAAGATGTTTCCAATAAATGAAAAGTTCCAGGCTCTACTCTGAAACTTGCCTGCAGCCCAGAACTTTTAATATTTATAGGGCATGACCTCCAACTGTCAATGATGGCTTATTTTCCACAGTGCTATTCTGGGGCAAATGTCAGTTGCCCGAGGAGCCAAGAACACATTAGGCTTTGGATTCAATATTGTGCTTGCAGTAGAAGGAGAGTTTTACCTGCATGGGAACAGCCATCACTTTCACCAAAAATGGACCACTTGGGCTTTGTCAGGAACTAGTGATGATACCAGGGCTTTATAGCCTTCCAACTATCAGAACTTTTTCCATTCAAGAGAACAGCCTCATCACTTATAAAAGTGGCATTTTGGGAACATGAAGACACAAGCATTATGATGATATAAATAGTTGGGGAAAATAAAACTGAAGGGGAAAGTGTTCATGAAGAATATTTTTGAAGTCCTCAGTAATGTAACTTCTTTGTTTAAAATGAAGAATGTTCATGTTTGAAGAAAGTACCCAGACTTTTTAAAAGGAAGAATGACCTGAAAAGAGGATGGAGATTTTTTGTTAAACCAAACACAAAATATCAAGGCCTATAGCAATCTTGACAAGATGTAAGATCTAGAAATCAATATAAATCCCCAGAGTCTTTACTCTGAGTATTCCATGGATATTTTTAGTTTATTCTGCCCAGAGTGTTTTTAAATAATGAATATATATTTGCAGATTTTATGAAAGTGAAGAAACTTATTATAAGATAGTTCAGTAGTTCTCAACCTTTCTAATGCTGCAATCCTTTAATACCATCCATCATGTTGTGGTGACCCCCAACCATAAAATTATTTTTGTTGCTACTTCATAACCTTAATTTTGTTATTGTTATGAATCATAATGTAAATATATTATATGCAGATATCTGATATATGGCCCCTGTGAAAGGGTCATTAGACACCTCCCAAATGGGTTGAGACCTACTGATTGAGAACCGCTGGCACAGTTTCTTCTTTAGAAAGTTTGGACTAAATTGATGAGAATGAAAAATATAAATAAGCAGTTAGCAGTTTAGTCTCATGTGGATTGTGGATTTTGCTGCACCCTACAGTGAGAGGCAGTGCTACAGTTAAAATGTTTTTTCCCCCAAAGCATGAGTTAGTCTTATCCCCAGTGCAACACTGTTAAGAAGCAAGACCTTTGAGAGGTGATCGGACTGTGTGATTTCATCCTCATGAGCAGATTAAAGCTGATTATAAAAGGGCTTGAGGCTGCAACTCGGTCTCTTATTTCCTATTCACATGCTGTCTCAGTCCTCTGCCTTCCACCATGAGATGAAAGAGAAGAAATATGCAGTATGTCAGCCATGGACTTTTCATCCTCTTGAACTGTGAGAAAGTCAGTTATTTTCCTAGTAAATTATGCAGTCTTTGGCACACTGTTACAGCAACGTAAAAAATTATTTACCAGTCATCAAAACCCACACTGTTATTCCATCATGGCCATTTTGATCAAACAACAAATGTTGGTACTGAAATGAGAACTTTCATTCAACAAATCCTTAGTAAGAGCCTACCATGTGCCTCTTTGCCTTAGGCATACAGGATATACCAATGCTCACAGAAGTTCAGAGGCCTCTGCACTCATTAGATTATCTTCAGATAAGGAAGGGGGCAACACTTGAATAAACAAATAAGTCATAATGAAAATCAATTGTTAGTTGAGGTTGGAAAGCAATTTTAAAAAGTGGTATTTGAAGAAAAAAAGCACTTAAAAAAGATAAGACAGACAGCCAAGCAGCTAACTTAAAGAACACTGGTAGAGGACAAGGAGGTTGCATGAGTATAGTCTGTATTTGAGGAGGAACCAGGAGACCTCATGTGCTGGAACTGGACTGAGTGAGGGAGAGGTTTCACAAAAACCATGGAAGGAGAATAGAGCATTTTATAGAAGATTTGCCTGCCACTTTCTAACTCTCTTTGTCTAACTTAAACTGTGAAAGGTTTTCTTAGCTGAGAATGAGCCATATTAAGACCAGATTAAGGTGATTAAGCCATATTAAAGTGACCAATTACTAGGGTTTTCCAACAATCCAGACAAGAAGAAGGGGCCAATAACTGAATGATAATAGCATAGGTCAAGAAAAGGGGTCAGATTCTGACAATGTTTTCAATGCTGAAAAACAAAATTCATCTCTCACCTGATTGAAAGTAGGAATGAAAACAGCCAACAAGAATACCTAGAAGACTTTACTCCTGGGCAGTGGAAGGATGCTGTTAATGTTAAATGAAACATAACTAGCTGTGCAAAGGGCAGGTCTGAAGAGAAAACAGCTGTTAAATCACAGCTCCACAGAGACTGGGATGTCCTAGACATCCAAGTAAAGATAGAGGCAATCTGGAAACAGAAGATCAGGTATAAGATTTAACTCACGGCCATGAGCACAGTGTGGGTACTGAAATGCAGAGACAAGTATTTTAAGTATCTCAGTTACCAACTATTACAGAGGGATTGGGGAATGTAGAGAAGCTGAAATTTAATAGCACCTCTTTCATGTCTGAGTTGGGCTAGCCTTAGCCAATTTTCTCTCTGTAAGCTTTCATAAACCAATTAATAAAATGAGGTATCTGGATTTGAGTTTCCCCAAAGCAGAGCTTGAAATAGGGCATATGAGAAAGCAGGACTGGGCCAGCAAGATGCTAGGAAAGGTGGTGGTTTCAGCCAGACATGATGTGCATCCCTGCAGCTAGAGTGACAATACAGAATTTGTCTCATCTGGTGACAAAGGACCCCATAAATATCACATGTGACATATATGCCACTCAGATTCACTGTGAAAATTAGGGCAGTACAGTGACTCACGTTACAGCTCATCTGTGAAAGTTTCTGGCCTTCTCTCTTTACAATTATAACATTTAATAAGTGTGTCTTCTCTCTCCTCTCTCTCTCTCTCTCTCTCTCTCTCTCTCTCTCTCTCTCTCTCTCTCTCTGTCTCTCTCTCTCTCTCTCTCTCTCTCTCTCTCTCTCTCTCTCTCTCTCTCTGTGTGTGTGTGTGTGTGTGTGTGTGTGTGTGTGTGTGTGCATTAGGCCTATGTGTGTAAGCTGATGTACAAACATGCAGAGCTCAGAGGACATAGTATGCCTTCACTCTCCATATGACTTTTAAAAATGCATTTATTTATTGTGTGTATGGGGACACATGCATGTGGAGGTCAGAGAACAACTTATAGGACTTGGTCTCTACTTCCACTGTGTAAATCCCAGGGATCAAACTCAATTTGCCAAGTGAGTCATCTCACTGGCCCTCTCTGCCTTGGTTTTTAAAATAGGGGCTCATTGGAAACTTTAATCTCATCTTTTAAGCTTGGCTGGATATCCTATGGATATCCATATGGGGCCTGTCTTTGTCCATCCCTGGGATTACAGGCATCTATGGCCATGCCCAGCTTTTAGGAGGGTGCTGGGGAATCAAATTCAAGCCTCTTGCTTAGATGGTAGGTACTCTTACCCACTGAGTCATCTCTCCAGGCTCTCTGTTTTCTTGATCAATAAATGGTTTCCTGGATTCACTATTACTCATATATACACACATTATATATTATTGCTGATTATATATATAGGATATGTATGCATATGTACAGGTATATATATTTTCTAGTAGAATTTCCATATAGAGCTTATTATCCACACATTATACAACACAACCCACATCTTCACCAATGAAACTACAAGCATCTTTCTCTTTACAAAAACTAAGGTTGGTGAAATGTTTGCTTCTCCACTCCTGAGAAGAGCACATTCCTTCCACAAGCAAACATCTACTGGACATTTAAAACCATTTTGTTTTCCTGTAGGAACTCTGATTCTAAGCAAAATAAATTAAAGGAACATGAACATATGGAGAAGAAATACATTCTAATTTTTTCTATATTATTTGTCTAGAAATCTAGCATTTAATTATTACATTAAAAAAGGGCACAATGGTCAGTGGATGAGGATAATTCTTTAATCTAGAAAGTTCCATAATGCTAGAGATTGACTCAATACTTTGCCTCTGTTTATTGTCTATAGCAAAGAGAGAATGTTCTTTGTTCTGATTAACCATCTTTAGTGTAAAAATTTGCTCAAAAGTCACCCTAAATTGTACCTTTCTTATGTATGCCAATGGGGGTTCTGGGTGAGGCCCTAACTTCCAGTCATCCTGAATGGTGAAAAGCTCCATCTATTTTATCTTGGGGCCACTGAGATATTTTTCTTTTGAGAAAATGTGTGGTGAGAGCTACTAGGCAAGGACTAAAGAGGAAGAAGACATAAGACACTGGGTTGAACACCTCATGGAACTTTAGAGTGGTTTATCCATGTGCTAAAACACAAAAGTAACTACTCAGGATACGCCTGTGGGAACTAAATCAACCAATAAATGTCAGTCATTTAGAATAACGGCATCTAATTGTAATAACATAAAATACATGTAATACATGGTCTTTCCTGTTTCATGATATAGGGCTTCAAAGATTCAAAGCAGTAACTGTCTGGTGAGCTGACAAGATGCTGAGGGCTCTCAGGTGCCTCGGATCTGGGGGTAGGGGGTAGTCCTCAGACCACAACACATGGAAGATCCTAAAGGGTACCATGTTAAAACAGGGTTCCTTCCTACAAGCTTGCCCTACACCTTTACTCCTCCCAAAGTCTGTGGTTTGACTGAGAATGGTCCCCATAGGCTCATATATTTTAATATGTGGTCCCCCAGTTAGTGAAACTGGAAATAATTGGGAAATATGACCTTGCTGGAGAAGATATGTCACTGGGAATGGACTTTGAGACTCCAAGAGCCAGCCATTCCTACTTAGCTATCTCTTCCTCATGCTTTTAGATAAAGATGTAATCTTTCAGCTATTGCTGCACTGCTATGTCTGCCTGCCTGCCACCATGCTTTTTGCTGTGGTGGTACAAACTCAAACCCTCTGAAAATTATAAGCCCCAAATTAAAGGCTTTCTGTTTTAAGTTTCCTTGGTCATATTGTTTTATCACAGGAATGGAAAATTAAGTAAGATAGTGTCCTTTATAGTTTATGCAATTAACTGATGAGTTTCTGAGTTCTGTGAACCATACATAAGAGCCCATTACTCAAGCTGTAGTATGTCATCATGGGAAGCACAGTATATAGTTGGCAGCAGCTTGGACTTGTGAGCAGAATCTGAGTCAAGGGCAGCCTCACATGGTTGTGTGGGGATCAGGTTGTGTTTTACTCTAAGTTACTCCCCAGTGTGTAAACTAATAGTATCAGGCTGTTCCTTGTCCCAAGTGACTCCATTTTACAAATAACATTTTGCTCATTTTGAGTGCAAATGCTGAAACAGAATGGCTCTACATCTTGTCTATGCAAGTAAACAACTACAATCTGTCTGACACAAACCATGGCACAGGCAGTTAACATATTCATGCAGATACAATATTCTGCCTGTGGACTTACCCAATTTAATCAGAACAGTGTAGAGACAGTAGTGCATCCAAAGCATATCAGACAGAGAGAGAGAGAGAGAGAGAGAGAGAGAGAGAGAGAGAGACAGAGAGAGAAAGAGACAGAGAGAGAAGAAAGAAAATCCCTATGAACTTACCAGATCAATATTCATCCGATCACTCCACAAGGATCTATAATATGCAGAGCATCTAACACTAGTGCAGGAGCACTCACTGACATCATCAGATTACCTACTGTAGGTGTCACAAGACTGACAACTACTAAACGCGTGACTCTCCTCCCAGAGAATCAGTCTCTTTGCTTGATGCCATTAATTCAAATTGCCATTAACCTAGACCTAGTTCTCTAGCTTTGAGAAGCTCTCTATCTTGCATTGAACCTTTTCTGTGCATCTCAAGCACCCTGTGTCCTGCTTCATTAATATCTGTCTAACCACCCACCGAGGCTCTTTTTGTGTCTGTATCAGCTTTCTGCTCTTGCCCTTGGGGCCTTCTTGAAACTTGTAGTCCCTTTAACTCTTTTATTCTCATCTGTAATGTGTGTGTTTGTGTATTTGTGTGTGTATGTGTTGAGTTCATGTAATCTGAAAATTGATATTAATGCTAAAATGAGAAGAAAAGACCTGTATGTGATAATGGATGTGCCTATCAAGCAAACTTAACAGTATTAAGTGATTTTTTTTTCAGCCATAACTTGAGGTGGCCTGTATTTTATTGTTATTCAATAAACTTTGATGTTATGAAAAGACAAAGAGGTATCCATCTATATTTCTGACATAGTACATTCATGACAGAATGATCCCTCAATCTGTGGGCTCTCTTGTTATTGTCAAGTAAAGAGTGTAAGACTTGAATTGGAGAACATTTAGCTAGTGCTCATTGCAGGAAAGAATTCATTGCCTGCTTGGTATATGTAGAGAACATCCTAGACAACTTGTCTCAGAATATTATGTACTGCTTGTGTTGTGAGAAGAAAGGAGTAACTGACTTCGTTGTTTCTTCAGCTTCAAAAATAACAATTCAGTATTATTCTTAATGGATAAGAATCTTAACAAAGTTGTAGCCAAAAGTTTCTCGGATCCTGCCCAGCCCTGTGTGGTCCAGACAAATCTCTCTCACCTACGGTCCTGCAGACACTTATAAAGTAATTACTCAGAGGCTTCTATTAATTACCAATTGCATGGCATATGGCAGGATTCTTGCTAGCTAGATCTTATAACTAAAATTAACCCATTTCTATTAATCTATGTTTTGCCACATGTTCCATGGCTTACCAGTTTGCTGGCATGTTGTTCCTTGGGCAGCAAACTGGCATCTCCTTCACTCTGCCTTTCTTCTTCCTGTATATCTGCCTGGATTTCCCACCTGCCTCTAAGCTGCCTTGCCATAGGCCAATGCAGCTTTATTTATCAACCAGTCAGAGCAACACATATTCACAGCATACAGAAAAACATCCCACAGCACAAAGTACTTAGTAAGCAATATGAGCTGTATTGGGGATCTGGTGAAGAATGCTTAGGAAACTCAGAAATGAGATGTTATATGAAAGGAGACCTGTAATAACTATGAGTAAGCAATGCTGCATAGAATAAACTTCATACTATTTATCATGTTCCATATGCAGCCCTGGGATGGAAATGTGGAAAATTCCACTCATAGATTCAGAGCTTGAAGCTTAGATAGGTAAGGCTTGCCCAAATCCATGCACTCACAAAACAGATCTTTTTACTTGGGTATTAATATTCCACAGCATGAAAATACATGTTATGTTTCTAGATTGCTTCACTATCCGTGTCTCTTATGTACACTTGGCTGTTCATTGGCTATCTTCGTCAGATATAGACTGGCTGTGAACTATGATACCTTTTTGAGAAACTTGATGGCTTCTTATCATCCTTGTTGAGGAGAGAAGAATCTGCCTGGAGAAAGGACTGCAGAGCAGACAAATCAATGGTGTCTATGAAAGAGAGGGCATATGCTAATTACCTTTTAAATGACAAGCAGTAAGTGATTATAGGTCTCTTTGTAGTGATATGGCATGCAGGAGGCCCTGGCTGGCTGGGCCAAAGTGTCCCACGGGTGAGGGAAACATACCATGTAGATGCTGCCGTGGGCTGCAGTGTGGAAAGTCACTCACACTCCAGGCATTGCATCCATGTGGAAAGAGGGTTTATTATAATAGGGAGATAAAGAGAAAGATTGTGGAAGACGGAGACAGAAAGAAAAAGGATGGAGGGAAAGCAGAGGTATGCACATCTCATGGCAGGGGAGGAAGGAGTGAAGAAGAAGAAGAAGAAGAAGAAGAAGAACGGAGAAGAAGAAGAAGAAGAAGAAGAAAAGAATGAAGAAGAAGAAGAAGAAGAAGAAGAAGAAGAAGAAGAAGAAGAAGAAGACAAAGGGGAGGATTTTTCTTCTTAAAGGAAATGTAGGATGGTGTCAAGAGGATGCTAGGCATGTACCCAAGGGGCAGGTCAGAATACAAACACTCTTCCTTTCACTCAATTACTCTACAAACTTTTGAAAATTGAGATGGTATAAGACACTATGACAGCTACATGATTCTCCTTAAATAAAAAGATAAAGGATATTTATATAAAGTATACTGCTCACTTCCAAAGTTAATGGCAATTTAAAAAGCCAGATATCTAGAAAGTAAGCAATGTCAGCTTCAACCACATTTTCTTCTTATTTGAGTCTCCAAGATAGACCTTTTGAAAGAGACTTATTGTTACAGCCTGATCATTCTGATCTCCTAAGCGGACTTTGAGTTAGGATACCTATTTAAGAGCTTAGGTTCAGAAGAACCACTGATAATGTGATGTGGGAAAAAACACCAAAATGCAAGAACCAGTAGCAGAAACAAAGAAGAGGGAGGCTGGAAGGTTAAAGCCAAAAAGTATTCATTCTAAACCTCTCTGTTGATACTGGAAAATAAGATAATATAATATCTTATCTTCAAAATGATTTGGATAGGCAGAAGACAAAAATCCACACGAACATGTATAAATATAGTATATTCATCACAAAAACTTTCCAGTTCTCCACCCTTCTGTGAATCATGTTCTTTCAAGTAGCTTTTTAATTCCTTCCTTTGAGGGGTGGGGCTTATTTCATACTCTTTGAACCTATCTGCTTTGTGACTTACTTTAAAGTATAGAAGGAAATGCAAGTGATAAATCCCAAACCAAGGGCTCAAGATGCTTTGCATGTTTGATCTCTTCCAGAATACTGCCCAGATGACATCTAAACAAGACAGAACTAGCTTTTTGGATCACAGGATACCAGGAAAAGGGATTAATTTTTCCTCACCAGCTGTTCTAAACTACCTAACAGCTTTTTATTTCCCTCCAAACATGAGAAAGTCCAACAAAGAGGAGAAAAAACACCTCCTGGTTTACAGCCTACCACCACAGTACTCTTCATCACATCCTGCTCCCAAGAACTACCCATAATCCCAGTAGAACTAGACTGTCTTCTGAGGGAACTACCCCCAGTGAACTAAATAACTCCCACTAGGTCTGCCCTTTAAGGGTTTCATGCCTCCTTTCACCAACTTCACGCATGAACCTTTGGGAGATACATTAAAATGACATTCAAATCAAATCCAAAGAGATCTAAACTAAATTCTACAGGAATTAGAGAAAGAACTGACTTCTGGATTAGGAAGGCAGAAATGGCTGTTGTCTTCTTCAGCATCTCTTTCATAGAGGATGCAATCTCCTAACTTAGTTTTGAAGGCTGAGTAGCATTTCCTCTGGTAAAGATAAAAGGGGGGCATAACATCTTTATTTTTTAATAAGAATAATTCTTCACTTGAAGCTTTCAATGGCTTTCTTTATGCATTTAATAGCTTAAATAAAGATTTATGCCCTTTCTCTGATTGAGAATAAATTATATAGATACATGAAGGTCTCCCCCTCACATGGCAAAGATCAAGACCAGCATCACAGTTTCAGAAATATAATTATATTTCCGGTGGATAGAGTACTGCTCTGCAGAAAACACCTATATCACCCCAGCACTTGTTGAATAAAAATGTGCATATTTTATTCATAAAGGTCAACTAATTAGTAAGGCTGAATTTTTACAAAACAAAATTTAAAAGCCAATTACTCTAAATGGTAGGAGGCTAATGGTTATATATTTAATATGCTGAATTATCCGTCCAAGTATGGAAAGGTTGAGGGAGGGGCAGACAAAAAGACAGGAGGAAGGAAAAATATATATAAAGGAATTAAGGAATGTAGATGGAGAGTGATAGGAAGAGGGAAGGAAGCTTTTAAATACTGCTTAGTTTGCAGAATCTCCAGTGTGATCACCTTTACTAGTCCACAATCAATTATGAATGCCTAATTCTAATATCATAAGAAACAAACTACAGGATATGAATGTTTTTCAGACAATACACACAGAAATGAGAAGCAATTACTGCCATAAGAAAAATGATACAGCTATGAGTGGCAAAATCAAAGGAGAAAATTCTGGAGCATAACTGCAATAAAAAGAACACATCAAAGGGAAAACTCAAATTTTCCCAGATAAAATCCACATTTTCCTAACAACATTAGAATAATACACACACACACACACATGCAAGCACCTCTCTTCAGGTTGAACATCCAGAATTTTACCAAAGCAGTGTATAAGAAATATATTTTTATGTTAAAAATAAACTGGAAGACTTACTCTTGAATTCAAATTCTCAGACTCAGATTGAAGTCATGCTGTTCATTTTACAAAGTACAATTATGATGGAGTCACGACACTGACTTTAAATCTTTAATGGCTTCCTGTTATTTACAGAAACAAAAATGAAGTCATCCTGACAAAAAGCAGAGGCTGGAAAAGGCCATGCATGTGATTCTGTGAAGGCTACTCAGTGCACAAGCAAAGTTCACAAGCAGGACAGAGCAATGACCAGAGCTGGGTAACGCGTAGTCACCACTGAAAATTTGGTGCAGTCTGATGCTCCCCAGAACACCAGAACATAAACGGCACACATGGGTATGTCATTCTGAAGCCAAAGGAACTCTTATACCCCTGGGTCAGTCAGCTGTTGACTGCAAGATGCCCCAAGAGGGGAATCGTACATCTTCTTACCAGTTCTGGGTGATCCTGTAGATCTAAGGAGATAAACTGGAGGAAGCAATGCCCAGCATACCCAGCAGCTGGATGCACTGCCTAGTCTGAAGGCAATCTAGGTGGGTTCCATTAGTATTATCTATACATTAATAAGCCCCTTCACTGTCTTTTCCTCCCTTCCTTCCCTCCAATCACCGATCTTGGTTAATATAACTCAGTCCACAAACAACCACACAGCACACGCTTCCACTGTGATGACTTGACAGAGCCTCCTCCGGCAGACTGGACCCCTGATATCTCTTTTTGTTCTTTGAAGGCACTACATTATTCTTTACAACCAGCTACAAGCCTTCTTTGCTCTTTAGACATATCACTGTATTAGTTACTTTTATTTTACTGTGGTTATACTACCTGTGGGAGGAAATAGTTATTTTTGACTTATAGTTTCAGGGGGTTTGGCCCATTGTCCCTTGGACCCATATGCTCAGCCAAGACAATGTAGTGACAGTATTATGTGATGATAAAAGCCATCATTAATGGGCAACCGTGAAGTACAGTGTGACACAGGAAGAACCCAGAGAAAATATAATCTCAAGACCTCCCTTACATCCTTGGCTTTCAAGATCTCCCCCAAAGAGAGAGCTCTGTATACCAAGCATTCAAATAATAAGTCTAAATATTACATGTTCAAGTCATAGCAAACAGTCAATCATTTAAATCATTGCATGGACTTTTCTCTAATTGGCCATTTGGTATTCTGCATCATCTGTTAGGCAAGTTGACTGATCAGCTGGATTATTAGTTCTTCGAGGACAGGGATTGTATGTGGCTCTGCCTTTGACATAAATAGAGTCTGGCATAAAGTAGATGCCCAGTGACTGACAGTTGGACAAATCCATGCTTCCATAACAATAATGTTCTTTCGGGAAGATCAAGTCATTCACCCCAGTTCTGCTTTCTGCTTACATTGACAATCTCTGTGAGAAGGTCTCTGAGCTATCTAGTATAATCAGGCTATTTGCTTGTAACAAAGGACAGTTTAGGTGAGAGGTACATTGTCCCTCTCAATGGCTTAGGATATGCGATTTAAAGGCAATAACAAAGCAGTTCAAGCAACTGCCGATTCAAATACTTGGGCATTGGACATTGGATTCCATTACCACCAAGAGTGAATGTTTTAAATGTAGGGATCAGGAGAAGGCACTTAGTTGAACCACACATTTCCAGCTTACCTTTGTCTCAGTTCTTTATAGAAACAAATCTTCCTGACCTTGATGGTTTCTCAAAGACTTTGGGCTGTTTTTTTTTTTTTTTTTTTTTTTTTTTTTTTCTTCTTATGGTTCTCCCAATTTTTATGAGGGAGATCTAAATGTTCTGGCAATTTTGGCTGAAGTAAACTCTATAAACCAACAAGTACACTGATCATAATTACTAATTAAACATAAATTGATTTGGCCATGCCAACATCTGGACCAAGAAACAATACATCAAACATCGCATGTAGAATAGGATCACTTCTAGTGATCCTACTTTACAAAGAGTTACCAGTATCCTGGCATCTATCACTACAGAGTAATTCAGCCACTTTAAGGATAAAGAGATTCACATGATATATAATTTTTCTTCTGAAATATTTTCCTTTTTCGTTAGCAAGCTGTATTTGTAAATACTATGCATCATTATGATGTGATATTTTGATAAATACTTCCATAATGGGAATGCCCCCTCTAAAACACACATTGAGATTTAACTGCTGTTGTAACAGTAGTAAGAGGTAATGTCTTGAGGATATGGTCACAGAATGAAAGTAGCTCCTTCATGAATAGATTAGGGTTATTATTAATTTCATAGGTTAGTTGTTATAGAAGTGAGCTCATGATGAAAGGAAAAGATTGGCTTGGTTTTTCCATCTCATGTGTGTTTTCTTGTCTTGTGATGCCCTTGATTACTATGCAGGTTAATTTTATCAACTTGATACAAGCTAGAGGCATATGGGAAAAGAAAACCTTAATTGAGAAAATACCTTCATCAGATAGCTTGTATGAAAGTCTGTAGGGCATTTTCTTGATTAATGACTTATGTGGGATATCTGATCTCATAGTGGGTGGTACCAATCCTAGACAGGTGATCCTGGGTTGTGTAAAAAAAAAAAAAAAAAAAAAACCCACAACATAGAGCAATATGGAGCAAGCCAGTAAGCAGCATTCTCCTATGACCTCTGTTTCATATTCTCCAGGTTTCTGCCTTGAGTTCCTTCCCTGACTTCCTTTCATGATAGACTATAAGCTGTAAAATGAAATAAATCCATTGCTTCCCTAGTTACTTTTTGTCATAGTGTTTTATCAAAACAATAGAAATCAAATTAAAACAGCCATATTTGATACAGCCTATATTTTGCCATTTAATATGTCCTTCCAAATTCAAATTTCCAACATATAGAACTGTGCAAAATATAATTATTTCCCCTTTAAACAATCCAGATTGTGATACCCTGTCACACACCATAAAATGAAATAAGACATATGCAATATAAAGTTATTATTAAATCAAGTTAATTAACATAACCATTATCTCATTTGCGTGGATTTTTTTTATGGTAATATGTTTGAAATTTGTTTTGCCAAATTTTTAAAAATAAACATTATTATTGACAATAGTTACTCTTCTTTGGACAAAATACCAAACCATATTCCATGCATCTATCTTGCTGAAACTCTTGATGGGGACAGATACTTTGTACTTATCATCAGCTCACTTATTTTCATGAGATTCATCTGAGGTGATGTTTTACATCACCTCCCATTATTGCTGTGTCATGTCCTAATGGGTGAATGTGCCAGAAATGATTATCCTTCTTCCATTAGTGGGCATTTGAATTGCTTTCCATTTGGAGCAAGAGGAGTAATGACATGAAAATTTTCACACATGTCATCAGGTGAACCTGGTTCACGTTTTTGTTGAATTCATATCTAAGAGTAGACTTGCCAGGTCAGAGACTCTGTATACTTAGAGTTTGGGAATATTGTCCAAGAAAAGTTCTCTACAGTAACAATATCAACCCTAATCTAACTTTAATAGAATCCAGAAATTCATTGTAAAGAGGGACATGTGAGTTCCTGATGCAAATCCAGCATGGATGACAAAGCATGAGGCTCATAACTGTTCTACCTGAGTGCATTCATTTTCCTGCACTAAAGATAAACTGATAACTATAAAGGATAAGAACACACCTTGGTAAACATTATTTGCTATGTACATTTCACTTGTGTCAAGAAGACATCACCAAATTTCCATTCTCCCCCACTTTCCTCAAAAATATTTACTCTAGTTATTGAAGCATTTTTTTTTCAGTAAAATAGCACTGCATGATGAACAAATATATGATCATGGCGCTTTATTATATTACGAAGAAGTAGCTAGTGTCCCATAACTGAGAACTTTGCTTTAAGGACACTGACTTAAATTCTGTTAAACTTTCATGAAAAGACAGAAGAATTTTTTAAGTAATAAAAGGGGTATGTACTTTTAAATTCTGTTTTCCCTGTGACATCTTGATGGGACCATCTGATATTAGCATCTGTTTGTGCCGCTGCCCAAACACCTTCTAAAGTGCTGACTGGAACAGCTCTCAGCACATGACTGGGCTTAGTTGTTCAGGATACTCAACAGTGTGATTCCTGAGCACTCGGGACAGTTAGAGATGGGTGAATATCTCCATGCAATTCTCTCTCTCTCTCTCTCTCTCTCTCTCTCTCTCTCTCTCTCTCTCTCTCTCTCTCTCTCTCTCTGTGTGTGTGTGTGTGTTTTGATTGGTGGACAGTTTTGCTCTAATGTGATTTCATAGCTTCTCTAATTCTGAATTAGTACCAAGATGAACATGGGTATCTTTTACATGATCTCACTCAAACTCATTTGAATCTACGTGGAGACATAAATAAAAGAAATGACATTGCAATTTAGACTCACCTAAATATAAAAATTCCACTGATTGAAAAATTATTCAATTTCCATGTATAAACTCAGTAATGGTAAATGAGTGCCTACTATTTGTTAGATGCAGTACCTATCTTTGATAATCTAGCAGCACTGCATTATTATAACAAAATATTTGAGATAATTAATTAATAAAGAGAAAAGACTGGTTTGCCCACCCATCGTCTTCTCAGACACCCCACCCACTTCAGAAGTCAGTCCATGCAGTGTACTATGACAGGGATCCCAGGCAGAGTCACCAGACCCAGTTTGCCTGCCCACCAGTCATGCCACCCCACAGTGCACCCCAGGAACCATGTGGTATATTGACCCCAAATAAGGACTCCCTACCCTGGCCTCCACTCCACCCACTTCCATCTGAGGATAGTGTGGCATCTTGTGCCCTCCTCCCACAAATAACTATCCACACCCACTGTGACCCCAACCTCTGCTACCCAAAGACCACTTGAATGATACAGTGAGCCCTCCAGAGACTTCTGAAGATTGGCAATGAGAATCTTCTAAGCCTAGAGAAAGTCTATATCCAGGCCCCAAAAATTATACCTATCATCATGAATGTGATAACCTAGACCTAGAGGGGCAAACATTGCATGTTTTCCTTCATGTGTGGATGTTGGCTTTGAATATTTCGATATGTGTGTTTCATTTGGAATGCCCATAAGTGATTGAAACTAGAAAGGGGCTTTGGGGAAGGAGGTAATTTTTCAAGAGATAAAAGCTAGAATACATTTAGGATGATCTACTCTTATGGGAAGCACTAATTGAACTCAGTGGATAATTATATATGAAATATATATATATTTAAAACAGAAGGCATGAAGTTGGGAGGGGTGAAATGTTGAGAGGAATCCAGAGGTAGAGAGGAAGAGTGGGGATGGATAATGTCTGTGTGTGCGCGCACGCGTGCACGCACGTGCGTGAAATTCTCAGAGTAAATAACATTTAAAAAGAAAAGAAATGAAAAGAAAGAGGGGCTGGAGAGAGTGCAGCAATCAAGAGCACTTGCTACTCTTGTGGAGGCCCAGACACAGTTCCCAGCATCCACATGGAGGCTCAAAATCATCTGTAACTCCAGTTCCAGGGAATCTGACACAGTCCTCTGGCCTCTGCTGGCATCAGAACAGATGTGGTACACATACATACATGCAGGCAAAACACTTATGAACATTAAATATAAGTAAATATTTCAGTAGTGTGTATTATGGCTAACTGTTTCATATTTTTTGGTGCATAATCAACCTCCTCACCTTATAGCCAGAAGTCAAAAATAAAGAAGTCACCAGGATCCTACACCCTTCTTTGAGGACATATCTCCAATGATGTAAACCTTCCCATTAGGCTTGATGTCCAGGTTTTACCACCTTCCATTACTACTTCTCAGAGGACCAACTTTCTTTAGGGAAACATTCAACATTCAAGCCAGAACAGATGTGCTATATCTAATGCACACAGCAATGCCACAGAAGGCATCATGAATCATTATCCAGCTGTAAATGAGAGGAAATAAGTGCCTGGCCAAAGCTATGTAGTTAACAAATGGCAAAGTGGAATGCAGAGTGCTTCTCTTTGGTGCCAAGTCTGCCATTTCTGCTTTATTTCAATATTCTAGAATCATCCTTATGGTGTCAAGATGGAAAATTAGTAAAATAATTGAAGCCTACTAAAATTGCCAGTCCTAAGGCTGAGATGTATAGGAGATGCACCAGGACATCTTCTATGCAGATCCACCAGTCAGCAGTGTCCCTGTGGCATCATGCCAAGGTGCAGCATCTTAATAGAGGATCCTTGGATGATGGATGTCTGCTTCTCTCGCTGGCAGCACGGACGTGTGTATGTGTGCTAACCAGATATTTAAGAGAACTTTTTTTTATTATCTTTGTCTTTATTTGAAAACCACTTTGCACAGACCTTAGGGAAATGAGGTTCCATCTTCGAAATGCACATTTCCATTTTTGCCTACAGAAAATTGTGTGTGGGGAGGAGTGGTGTTTTTTCCCTGAGAGTGCTCCAAGGCCCCATTCTTATTTCTAGTTTTAAAATGCTATGATTTTACATCCCATCAAATATAAAACTTCAAGTTTAATATATCTTACAAAAATTGCCTCCTGCAGACTATGCCCCTCAGCTATCATTGTGTTAAGTTGTAATTTGCAGTTTTGAAGTTCTCCATCCAAAGGACATGTTTTCTTTAGTGAAAACAGAAAGAACTAATTTTTATTGTCTGCGTAGATTGAACTACTTTCCTCTTTTTTTTTTAAGGACTCATCATGAATTTGTTGAGTGGCAACAAAAAAATGTATGTTCTAATTTGCTTCTCAAAAAGTGGATAAAATGTGATTCTGAAATGCACTTAGGTTAAAATAACTAATTATATTCTATTGAAATCAGTTTTAATGAGACCAGTATATTAATGAGCTCAAGGGGATGTCAGTAAAATTCAACATGGTTTGGAGCAAACACGAAGTGTTACGCACTGAATGCACTGGACTGCCACCCTTAAAGAGTTCAGAGGAGGCAGGTACAGAAAAAAAAAGGATGAGAGGAATGCTTAGTGATAGTTAAACAAGGGTGTTGAAGTTGCCAATGACCCTGCTGTGTTTCTGTTGATATAGCTCAGTGTCTGTCCTCAAAAACTACACTGGGCACTCTAGCCCTAGTGATAAGTTTTCTGAGGAGAACTTTGTTTATTCACATCTTCAGTGAGGTCTAGAAAGTAAGAAACTCTTTCATCTGCACTTTTCTCCGATCACCTATCCACACTGGATAAATGTGAAAAGACCCAAACTTTTCCTGGGATATTACAAAGTTCTTATAAAGCTCCCCTTAAGTGGTATTTAAATGGCAGCTTTAAATGCAGCAAAATTATTCTTGCTTGAAACAAAACGTGGCTGATAGAAATTATATAGATCAATGTAAATGGCATGCAACTAAATTAAATGCAGAAGAGAAAGGGACTTGTCAGACAGGAGCTACACCACTTTAAAACTCACCCAAAGATGGTTCTAACAACTTAAGAATCCTAGCCATGGTCACTTACTTTGAGACATTTTTAAATGATGGGCAGAAGGCTGAATGATACTGATTACAATAAGGTACATGAGATAGCCGCACGCAGATCTGATTAAACTGATTACTCATCTGCCCTGTCATAATAAAATAACACAACTCTAACTACTGACATTCATTTTTTCTCACTTCTTCAGGATGGAAGTTCAAGACTAAGTCCATAACTCCCCTCCAGTTAGAGTCCCACCCATGAGATTTGACTCCAACCTTAATTACTACCCTAGAGGCTCTAACTACAAGTATTGTCAAACTGGGAATGAGTACTTCAACATGTGATTAGGGCTGGGTATACAGTGACTTGCAACTTGTATCTGAGTGGGCCTCACTACTGTTAATTCTCAGCACTAATTTTTCTATGATTGCAGGAAGCAAACTTCATGAATCACCATGAAACTCAGGCCTAAATCATTGAGAAAGAAACTTTCTTGAGCATTATGAAGCCCTGAGTCTTGGGGCCTAAGATCAGGCCCCTCATATTCCCATATGATCTTGATTGGAATGAGGACATTTTCCTGGCTGCTTGAGTGTCATTCTGCACTCATCTAGCAGTCAAGAGTTGGACTCATTTGTATTTAGACATACTTGTCCACCAGCTCCTCCTTCTCTTTCTCATGTTCTTCTGCCATTAACTTCAGAAAATTCACATAGATTATTCCAAAGTTGACCATCTTTACACAGGAACAATTCCACCTTAGGCAAGGCTATTCTCTTTACAATGGAACCCCATGTATGCAATTATCGGCATTTCAGCTTTTGAAATTAACTTTCTTTTCCCGACTTGAATACGTGAAAAGGAAGCAATTGTTACCTCCACTACTGCATTGTAAATTGCCTCTCTAATAGCCTCAAGAGTCAAATTCCTTTTGTGCTCTCTTGTGCCCCTTTTGGGCAGGCAATTCTCCATTTCCTCCCATTTCTCATTGTGGCTTTGTAGACTGGTAATGTTTGAACAGTCAGAACCACTTTTATCATTTCTTTGACTTGTTTCTTTGAATTTTGTTATACTGCCTATGCATCCTGGTTCAGAATCCAGAAATTTAAAAGACACAAGTAAGAACTATGTTTCTATAAGTGGTATAGGAAATTGTGTCCCGCATGAGAATATTATTTGGGTTGAAAAATATCTGAGTATCAATTCTGTTTTCGCCAAATAGTTGGTATGTGCTTGGGGGAGAGTTTCTAGCATCCATGTACCCCATTTCTTTCATCTATATCATGGAGAGAATAAAGCAACTTTGAAGAATGACTTTAAGCAACAGAAAATATGCAGCATTGTTGGTCATATATATGAGGCTCAATGGGACAATTAAAGTCTCTTCAATCATAATCAGTTTATGAATGTTAAAGCACTCAGATTCATTGTAATAAAATCAGGCAATTTTTAATGCAACACAGTGGCAGAGTAGTATAATAAGTTCCTTAGGACTCTGTAGTAGTGAGTCTCATTTGAACTCACTACCTCTTAGAATCATCCTCCATGATCTCCCTGGTTGCTCTACTTGAAAGGTCACTGGTGCCATCATCCACTGCAAAGTTGGTGACAACTCTAATAGCAAGGTGTCAGAGATAAAAAGCAACAGAACACTAGTTAAAGTGGTAGGGACAGTTTCAATTAGTGGTAAGCACTGCAATAGGGAAGAGTCCAGTTCATCTGCACAGACGTAAAGTGGTGTTTTAAAGGGAAATTTGGTAGTAGAGAAGCAATTGAAGGTTTAGGAGAGTCATGGCAGTACAAACTTCCAATTGAGTTAGCAAGACAACAATAATTAGAGCAGCCATGTCTTCTGGCTGCCAGTTCCTACAGACAGGACTCTGTCTTCACACTGGGACTGAGAGACTGAAGTCTCATCTTTAGGGATTGACAGGAAGAAACAACTTTGTGTGTGTGTGTGATCAGGATTGAGTTTTCCCAAGCAGACATCATTCTAGAGGGAACTGGGGTGATCTTAGGGGCATGCTCTCAAACTGGCAGAAACAACGTCAATATTAAAGGACTTAGAAGCCAAGGGTAACTTGGATGAGCTTTGGTCAAGGAGAGACTCTGTCAGGGAACACATTCTTTAGTTTCTGAGGCTTCAAGCCAAAAGGGGCACAAGAGAGCTGCTAGACATTGCTTGGAGCCTATACAACATTCAGAAGGAGGGCCACATTCCTCTTCCAGACCTGGGGATCCAGGTATGCAGCCCACCTGGATCAAGTGAATACCTTGGCTTATCCATTTCCCTCCAAGGACCCTTGTACTCCACAACTAGGTGCAAATATCAACCAATAGTGGGACTTCCATTTTATTGATTAATATTGGCAGTGACATCAGGGAAGAATATTTGAAGACACAGTTCTGTATTGCCACCTGTAGCAGTCTGGGGGGTAGGAAGGGCAGTTCTTTACAGAATCCCTTAATCTATCAAAGCTAGAATTCTTAGACATCACAGAAAATAACTCCATGTCAAGTCAGTCAGAAGGTGAATTGGAGTTTACAGAACTTACTGTAAGTAGAAAGGCATATGAGAAGTGATGCGCCAAACCCAAGTATGGGTTTCTCCAAAGAGACCTGTGTGTCAGTGTCTTCACAAGAGCTGTGAATAAAATTTTGGTAGTTTCTGAAGTTACATCCCAAAAAGCTGCTAAGGGAGCAACCCTAACACACACACACACACACCACACACACACACACACACACACACACACCAGTAAATGAGATAGTAGGGTAGTTCCCAAGGTGAATTGATTAAGATTATAGTTTATAAGTTAAAATCGTAGGCCACAAAGACTGCACCAAGGGGATAAGCACATTTTTATTGAAAGAAAAAAAAAAGCAACAAACTTTGTAGTCTTATTTGCAAGGTGCCCAGAAAACTTCAGGTTCACATCTGGAAAAGGAATAAACTCTGGCACAGCCATATCTGAATTGAATGACAGAAGTCATAAAGCCAACACAGCTGCTTGACAAAGATCCTGCCAAGCTGAGCCACATGATGGCTGCCATGCCACCTTTGGTTTTCATCTCCACCTGTTGCATACTTGAGGGACTTTTAATATTTGTATAATTGTGGGATATTAGATTGATGGAAAATTTCTTATGAATTATTTATGCCTTCTCCTAGGAGTATTGCTTCTAAGCTTCCCCAGGACAGTCCTGAACATACAATTCTCCTTGCTTTTAGGGAGATATCCTTATCTACTTGAAGGTCTCCTTACACCTTGGAGGTTGTGACACGTAAAGAAGCCAGAGGTTTCTTCATGAAGCTATGAGACATTCTTGAAACATCTGTCCCTGTACTTACACAAGAACAAGATATTTAAAACAAAGTAAACTCAAAAAGGTCAACTGATTCACTGGGCTAGAGGAGTTGGTCACAGTTCAGATTACAGGCCTCTTCCCACTGTACACTCAGACAATTACATAGCATATACCCCTGCCCTACTCAGAGACACATTGATCAGCAAAATATGGAGTGAAAAGATGATAAAAGTATGAGGTGTCAGAACCTCCCTTTCTTAGAAAGTTAGCACATGAAGAACAACTGTGGTGTCATATGACCAAAGAACAATAGAATGTCAGCATTAGATATATAGATAAATTCTATAAAGATATAAAATATAAACATTGTGTTATGCCAGAATTTGAGTAATAACTGCAGCAGCTTTAGACTGAGGATTTTTTGTGGGCACTCTGACCATTAACAGTTAATAATATGCTGCTTGGGACATGGCAAAATGCCTGGGATGGCTTTAAGATTTTGTTTTGGTCTAGTGTTCTTGAAACAACCAAAGCTATCAGCCTGAGAACAGGCTGTCATATGCCTCTAGATTCTTAAAATTTGAGTTATAGGGTTAATGAATAAAAAATGATAACTGTTTATCAATGATGTCAAAACTTAAAGGAAAATGATTGGAAATGATAGCTTTGTCCTGTCATAATTTATTAATGATGACTAAAAGATGAGCAAAAAAATAAAATACATGTCCAAAATCAAAAATGATATGATCTGTATTTTGGAACATCATGAATGTATCCCTGCTTACTAAATTCTGTATAAATAAAGAAGTATTCTGGCTGCTAATCAGGCTGCAAGATTCTCCCAACCACCATGGCCTGACTCACTTCCTTTTCCCACTGATTCCTTATATCTTCCGCTGGGACCTGTTTCACCAGTGATGGCTCTCATCAGAGCAGGACAAGCCATACAAAGATGTGCTTCCTTTCTGCCCATCTCTCCTAAAATGAAGCTAAGAAGTGTCCTATGTCTGATTCCTCCTGTCACTGCTCTTGCATTCACCCATCTTCAGGGCCTGCCCTCATCTGGAGCTGGACTCCAGCAAAAGTCATAAATGCTTAAGCCTTAAGCATGGTTTGTTGCTATTCTAACATTCTTATTTGAAATGTCTCTATATAAAAGGAATATTGTCTCCATATTGATGACCTTCACATCAAATTGTTCACTTTACTAGAAATGTCAATTCTCAGGTAGTCAGGCTCAGGGTTAGGGTCTTTTTACTCTTCTTATGCTCCCCCCTTTAGACTGAGGGATCACATACTAGAAAACAGCCTGGGATATGTAGAGAGTCATTAACTCCAAAACAAAACAAACAAGCAATTATTATAAATTATAAATTATCCAGAGCTACTCATTTTTGTAATGTTCAATTTCTACAACTTTTGAAAATTGTGTTTCTGTAGCCCCTAGTGACACCCTACAGATGTTTATTTTATTGGAATAAAGCTCTGTTCAAACCTTTCTACCCTAGATAGAGTGGGGCCTGTTTTCTCTTTAGAAGATGGACATTAAATGGTATCATTTAGGGGACTTCTATTTTTCTCTTATTGGCTTTCTTCTAGTCAAGATCTGTTCTTATTAACACCTTTATTATATGGATAGCCAATTCTCAAGAAATATGATTCTAAACACAATCAAGAGAGTATTGTGTTAGTCAGGGTTCTCTAGAGGAATGGAATTAATAGAATGAATATATACTCATGTGCTTTATATAGACTGCCACCAGAAGATGTGGCCCAGATGAAAGATGAGTTTTCTGACCGAAAAATATCTGGACTAAAGTGGAAAATAGGTCATCCCACTTCATCTAATTAAGAAAAATCCCTCTAACTATGCTACAAGCTACAGACCCAAAGAGACTAGGTAACAAGGAGGGCCCAAGAGGGGGAGTGCATATATCTCCTTGAAAGAGGAAATAGAAGAGATCTCCTAGGTGGACTGGGTTGGGTAGTGATGGGAGCTTGAGGCATCAGGTTGGGTTATAAGAGGGAATACTGAAAGAGATGACTGGAAATGGAATGTATTTCAAGGTCAGGTAGAAACCTGATATAAGAGAAACTCCTATGAATCTACAAGGATGATGCCAGCTAAGACTCCTAGCAATAGTGAATATGTAACCTGAACTGGCCATCTTCTGTGATCGGATTGGTGACTACCTCAATTGTCATCAGAGAGCCTTCATCCAGTAATTGATGGAAACAGTGGCAGAAACTCATAGCCAAATATTAAGCTAAGCTCAGGGAATCCTACTGAAGAGAGGAAGGAAGGATTGTATAAGCCAGAGGGGTCAAGGACATCACAAGTAAACTCAAAGAACAACTAATCTAGGTTCATAGGAACTCATAGAGTCTGAACCACCAACCAACCAGAGAGCCTGAATGGGACTGATCTGGGCCATCTACATCTATGTGACTATTGTGTAGCTTGGTCTACTTATGGGACTCCTAACAATGGGAGCAGGGGCTGTCCCTAATGCTTTGGTTGGCTCTTGGGAACCTATTCCTCATAGTGTTGCTTGCCCAGCCAAAGGGATGTGCTTAGTCTTACTGAAACTTGATATGCTATGCTTTGTTGAGACTAATGGGAGGCCTGCTCCTTTCCGAACAGAAACAGAAGAGGAGTTGAAGGTGGAGGTAGAGTGGAGGTAGGGGGATGGAATGGGAGGATATGAGGGAGGAGAAACTGCAGTTGGATTGTAAAATAAGTAAATAACTTAAAAAAAAAGAAAGAAATCCCTCACAGGTGTACCCAATCACTTGGGCTTTAGTTAATTCGAGTTGCAGTCAAATGATACCAAAAGTAGCCATAACAAGTATTTTCACTGTTCAATTTGCAAAAGTCAAAGAATCATTTTAACTTTGAGAAGTAAAGTTGGAACATGTGGGAAGTTTACTTATATTACGGTGTCCTGGAGCTCCCCTCGGTTGCTGCTTAACCTGGTACTGCTTCTATCCCCAGGCTTCTATAGCACTCATCCTTTTGCAAGCTGGATCTTGGTCCCTGCTAAAAAGTATGCAGGTGCTAGTGTCCTGACAAAAAGTTAGACCACAAACACAAGACATACAGTTAGACATAAAAACAGAAACAGTTTATTTGGAAAGGGAAAGCACTCAAGAATAGGGATGGACTAATGATCTGAGGGAAAGGCCCAAAGAGGGAAAGCCTTGGCCATGAGATGCATGACCCTTTATAGAGCATTTTTAATCATTGTTATGTAGCACCTGCTTCTCCCATGTTTCTTTATTCCAGCTTCTCTTGTATGTTATCTATTCACTACATGAAGCCCAGGCAAGGAAAGCTTCCAGTCTTGCTCTGCAACTGGACTAGAGCATGCACTATTTGCTGCATGAAGCCTGGGTCAGGAAGAACTTCCAGTAAAAGACTGTAGAGAAATCTGCCCACTGGATTATTTTATATGCTAAGCTTTCTTCAAATGATAGTTCCCTGCCACAATCCCTCCACTATTTTGGATTGTGAACTCAGAACTAGCTGAGGTTACCATCATAAATCTGCGCAAATACATTATAAACGCTTTCATTGCTTAACAATGGCCTTATAGACCTCTCTTTATGAGAAAAGAGTTGGATAATAGTAATAATATTCGAATGCTTACATGCTTATTATACTTAGTAATATGCTTGAAGCCCCTGTGAGCAATTTATAGTCATCAAGGCATTTGCTAAGTAAACAGAGAGATGAACAGTTTGCATGTTTCATTCCAAGATAACTGAGTGTCATTAAGATTTTCTAGCCAAAATGAGAAACTGAGGACCTCGGTGAACCCCAGCTACATCAGCTGACGGAAATACAGACAACATGATCCAGTTCAGTCTTTTCTTAAATACAGCATGCCTGTGTCATTTTCACTTGGGATTCTTCCAGCCTTCCTCCCTCTGCCTCACTGGCCAGGTGTTCAGGAAATGGCCGGCAGCTTAGCAGGCAGCAGACAAAGCTGACTGCTTTGGAGTTCCATTTAAAGCTACATCTCCAGAGGCTACTCAATTCGGTGATCAAATTAGATGCTCCTGGAGAGTTCCTGGGCAGCTTGTTGTTTCTGTTTGATTTCACTTGGAGCTCACATCAAATGGGGGAAGAAAAAAAAAAGTCCTATCCCCGGGATATAAGTGAAAACTGTGGCAGTCTACGGGTGACACTGTCATTTCAAAGCTGCTTTCTGAGAATTTCATTTGGTGCAAACAGTGGCCTTGACAAAAATTTAAAAGGAAGAGTTTGAGAACAAGATGACGGGCATTTGGGCAGGCACCAGCATATTCTTCATGGTCTCAGTGACCTCTTATATATATGAAGTCATGAGCAGGAGCAGGGTGTGCCCAGATAAAGGCTGAGAGCTCACTCTGACTAGCAAAGATGTCCTGTACCAGGAGGAAGTTGAACCCTCATGGGAACTCTGACACTGCCTGAAGATTAAAGGTGAGCCTTTATCAGCAGATTCCCTGGAGCAAGGGAAATTAGCTACAGGCTCAGAGTTGTTAGGGAAATCTAGCCAATTGGGGATTGATTCCTAAAGCATCTCTCTCATTACCATATTCATGCCATCTGCAGGACTGGGGTTTATCTGGTAAGAGCAGATTATTCCTCACAGAATTATAAAAAGAGCAAGGCCAATCCCCTCTGGCTTCTTGCTTCCTTTTTCTCTATTTCACACTTTCCCCATATGATAAGGTCATCTGCTATGTTGCTATTGAACCAAGAAATCCTCACCAGGTGCCAAACCGGCAGAGCCACCACATTTTAGACTCCAATATAACAAAATCAATAACTTTCTTTTCTTTGTAAAATGCCCAGCTTTTGGTATTTCATTATAGTCACTGAAAATAAACCAAGTCAACATGTAAGGGAAGAAGTTACTCTGACGGAAAAGAAAACTAGATAGCCAGAGAGTATGTCTTCTAAATGGCCTACATATTGAGAAACCAGGAGAATCCCTATGATTACCAAAGTCAACTAATTAAAACTCGTGTTGTGTCTACACTCTTAATTCCATCTCACAAAGCAACATAATATATGATGCAGACTTATTCTACCTATCAGAGATACATGCAGACATGTAAACAATATCATTGCCAACACCAGACAACTTCTCACTCCTGCTTTGTGCTTGACACTCCTCAAGCTCAACCTCTGCTCTGCTACCTGCCCTTCCATTTACCTCTTCCAGAAGTCAGAGATACAGAAGCAAACAGTAGCTTTCTTGGCTTCTATGAATTAGCATAATGCAGCACTTACTCATCTGTGGATGCCGTCTTTCTTTAAGGATGTACTATTTATTTATTCTTTCATCATTCTGTTGTTTGCAATTTGAGAGGTCATGAGCAAATCTGTTCACAAACATGGGTACCCAGGTTGATGGAGAGTCAAGTGTCTAAAACATTCAAATAACCCTCCTCAAAGGAAAGGAACTAATGGAAGTATTGCACTTAAAACAAACAAACAAAAAAAAACAAACAACAACAAAAAATTGTCTTTTTCTTAAATGTTTCTGTGCAGGGCACATACACATAGATGTCAGAGAACAACTTAGAGGAAGCATTTTCTCCTTCAACCATGTAGGTTTTGAGGATCAAACTCAGGTCCTCAGAATTTTCAGCAAGTACATGGGTCCACTTAGCCTTCAAATGCCTTTGTCCACTGAAACATCTTGTTGACCCACAATTTTACTTTTGATTTACTCTTTTTCCCTGTAGCTTCTTCTGAAGCAAGTCAGGGCTGCCAATTTGAGACTCCTATTTCTGATGCAAGTATTTAGTGTTATAAGTCTCTCCTTAAGGTGCAATAGTACCCCAGAAATTTAAATTTATTGGATTCTGATCCTTTTTCAGTACAAACTACTTCTAATTTTTCTTTTTTAATTAGTCATTAATTTGAGGGGCAGTTTTGGGAAATGGGTGTTTGGTTTCTAAGTAATTTACAAAAAATTCACAGGTGGTTCTGTTGTTGATTTTACTTTATTCTTGTGGTCAATAGTTATACTTAATATTACTTTTATCCTTTAAATATATCAAAACTTGAAATATAATCCAGAATATGTTCTACCTTGGTAAACAGTTCACATATATGCACAAAGTATTTTCTTGAAGTCTTCTATGTACTATAGATTGTCTGATCAACTTGTCTCTGAATTACCAAGGTAAGAACACTCACATATCTGATCTACCAATTGGAGATTGATTAATCAATTTTCCTTGTGGTTCTACCTTTTTATGTACTGCAATTTAATTGTTAAAAAAAGTTAAAGAGCTATTTACTCTTTCCTACCTTAACCCTTTATCATTATACAGTGAGTCTTCAATAGTAATATTATTTACCCTAAAGCAGTCCACTCCATCTTTATTCACTTACCATTAATATCATAAGCTAAGATGTGTCATTGTTTTTCAACTTTGTTATCTTAGAAACAGTCCAGAATTATTTTATCACTCTGAAAAACATTTGCTTTTTAACGAATAGACATTTATCCCATTTACATTTAATGTGATTATTGATTGTGACTACATTTATACCTGTGACCTATTCGTTATTTTCCTACTCTCCCTAACATATCTTTGGTTCCTTTGGCTTTTTCTGCTTATAGCCCAAAATTTGTGAAGCAATGTCCTGTTTAATATCAAAGGATTTGTGATTTCTCTTGTGGTTTCTGGTAGTTTCTGATTTAATTCTGTATTGATAAATAATGTTCGTAATTTTTTTTCTTTTATTTTTTTATTAAGAAATGTTTTATTAATTTTACATACCAATCACAAATCCCCCTCTCATCCCTTCTCCCACTGCCCCCAGCCTTCCCCACATCCCACCCCCCATCCCATCCTCTGAAAAGGTAAGGCCTCCCATGGGAAGTTAGCAAAGCCTGGCACATTCAGTTGATGCAGGTCCAAGCCCCTCCCCACTGCATCAAGACTGTGCAAGGTGTCCCACCATAGGTAATGGGCTCCAAAAAACCAGCTCATGCACCAGGGTTAGACTACTAGCAGTAGTGGAGAGGGTACCTGAGATGGCCTACACCGGTAATCAGATTAGTAAATACGTGAACTGTCATCATAGAGCCTTCACCTAGTAACTGATAGAAACAGATGCAGAGATCCACAGCCAAACACCAGGATGAGTTCCAGGAGTCCAGTTGAAGAGAGGGAAGAGAGATTCTATGAACTAGGGGCATCAAGATCATTATGCGGAAACCTACAGAGACAACTGAACTAAGCTGGTGAGAACTCAGGAACGTTAGACCAACAGTTGTAGAACCTGCACGGGACTGGGCTAGGCCCTCTGCATAAGTAAGACAGTTGTGTAGCTTGGTCTGTTCAAGGGACCCCTGGCAGTGGGTTCAGGATCTATTCATAATTTTTCAACATTTTAAAATCACTACTGAGCTTCTTGAATTTATTAATATGACTTTCATTAAATTTATGGAGTTGTCATTGATTATTTATTAAAACATCTTTTTCATCTTTTTTCTTTCTCAAGTCCTTTACTTTCTAGTGTCTCTTTCATCTCTGGAATTCCAAAGATTAGACTAACAAACTATTGAATGGAAAGGAACTCTTATTACACATTATTATAATGACTGATCTTGGTTGTCAACTTGACTACATTTGGAATCAAACAAAATCCAAGCATCTGGGTACTCTGTGAGGAAATTTCCTGATTGGATCGTTTGAGGTGAGAAGACCCATAATAAATGTGGGCCACACCTTTTGGTAACAGCTCACATGAAAGCACGTGGAAGGTGGGAGGTTTTGGTTTTTGCCTGCTTATCCCCACTCTCACTGGCAAGTTCATCTGCCCTGTTGCTGAGGAATTCTATTGCTCATATTTGAATCCACTTCTTTGGGATTCCAATATAAGCTGAAGACCAACAGCTGTCTAGGAAGTCCCTGGAACTCCATCACCAGATTGAGACTGTTGAGACATCCATTCTTGTGGACTGAACAGCTACAGTACTCTTGGCCTTTCCATGGGAGACAGCCATCATTGGCTGACCTGGACCACAGCCTATAAGCTATTCTAATACAGTCCCTTAAAAATAAATATTTTTCTAAATCCATTCTGTACATTTAGAAAACTCTGACTAATACAACTACTAATACATATTTTTTTCAAATTTTATACCTTTTATATATGTATGTTTGTGCATATTTGTGTATGTGCATGTACACAAATGCATGCACATGCATTTAGAAGCCAGGGAGCAATCTCGTGTGTTCTCTTCAGATAAGCCGCCCCTCTTTTGCAACAAGATCTCCCATTGGTCTGGAACCCACCAATTAGGCTAGAGTGGCAAGTCAGAGAGCTCCAGGGATCCTGCTGCCTCTGCCTCCCCAGCACTGGGATTACAAGCCCACACTATTATGCCCAAGTTTGTATATGGGTTCTCAAGGTAGAACTCAAATCTTTATGATTGCAAGGCATATGCTTTACTGATGGCTGCCTCCCCAACTCATTGATTGTACACTTTATACTAGACTCTTTCCTCCACTCTGTTAATTATTCTTTGTGGTGTATTTTTATGTCAGATATGATATTTTTCACTTTCTAAATTTCCATTCATTACATTTTGAATATCCCTATATTTTGGCTGGCATTTTCTATATGTCATGATCAATTTTCTAAAACACGGTTTAGACCTTGTCTCATCAGAAATAGTTATAATAGCTAGCTTAACACATTTAACTGGCAATTTCAAGATGTAAGTAATCATGTACCTTTTGAGCACTTATCAGATTCTTTTGATTTTTATCATATCACATAACATTAGATTGTATCGAAGACATTTAAATTGGATATTTTAAGTTTTTAAGTCTTTTTATAATATACTAGAAAATGTTGGTTGTTTTGAAGTAACAATCAATAGGACAATATTCAGGTTGTCCAGACATTTTCCTGCACTGCTATGAGAAATGCCAATTCTGCATTCCATATCTCTTCCCCACCTTGTGGATTATGCTCCACTCCAAGACAGAGTAAGATCTGACTTGGAGTTTAAGTATTAGTCACACCATCTTCAAAGGCACTTCTGTGCCCTGCTGTGCTTGTCTACACATTCCCAGCTCAGAGTTAGTCCAAGAGTTACATCATTGCATACCCCAAATTTAGAGACCCAGCTTCCTCCATTAAGTGTCTTCTTCCTCGAGCTCTAATTCCAAATTGCTTTATTTTATTTCCCATAACAAGAAGAGAGTCTTATCGGGTATTTAATCTTCCCACAGCTCTGAACTGTTGGATAACTACAGCTAGGTTGAGGTTAAGTGACAAAAAAAGAGATAGAAAAATAATGTCAATAGCAGATATTGTTCAGACAAGATCTCCATTTTGTTGTTGTTGTTGTTGTTTCCTCTCTTTGGAAAAACAATATTTCTTTTCACGGTGTGGGTCTTACATGTGCCTCTCAGGCTCATGTGCTGAAAAGTTGGCTGTCAAACTGTATGTTGTTGGGAAGTAGTAGAAACTTTAGAAGAGGATGTCTAAGGAATGAAAATTGGTTCACTGAGGATGTGTCCATGAAGGAGATATTAAAACCCCAGAGTTTCTCTTTCTGTTTCTGCTTCCTGGCTGCAGTTAAATGAGCAGTCTTCTTCTCCATATATGCATTTTTTTATGGGCCACATAACAACAATACAAAAATGACAGTGGACTAAGAATCAGAAATCATGAGCCCAAAATAAGCTTTTTGTCCTTGTAAATTGACTTAGTATTCTGCAGTAAGAGTGGGACTCTGACAGAGCAGTTTTTGCCAAGGTTTAATTTCCTGCTTCGTTGCCATATGCCTGTGAATGACTGACTCTGATTAAGGCTGAGGGGGAAGAGAGGGAAAATAAAAGGCAGGAAAGATAAAGAAAATAGGACTTTTCTCCAAAATCATACACATCAGAGGCCCATTTCACCAGTCTATTCATCAAAATGAGGAGATTTACCATGGATGGTTGTGCCCTTGGCACCTTCTCTGCAATTCTGAGATTTGACTCATCTTGGGTTGAAGATGGGAGATAGAGAAGGAAAATCCCCCACGTTTGGAACTCATGTCTGTTCCATAAGCACATGGGCTACTTTGTCTTGAATCCAATCCTAAACTGCTTGCTGTTGTTATTTTCCAAAGATCTCACATTGCTGTTTTTCATACTCTGTTCAGAAAATTTTGTGTGATGTTAGAAATGCTGCCAGCCATTTACCTTAGCCAACCATCAAATGAGACTTTCATACTTCTTATTAACTACATTAAATATTAAATAACCAAGCATTGTATGAAATATATTTTAATTGATCCAGTATATTTATATTATCATTTTGATATGTAATCAATATGAAAAATAATTCAAGTATTTTACATTCTTTTTCTCATACCATCTCTGAAATTTACATATTTTAAAGTGACTAACCACATTTCATGTGCTTGATATTCATGCATGGCTAATGCTTGCTGTATTGGAGTACATAGATCTGTACTATAGTGTATTCTAGTGCAATTCTTCTTTTTATGTGCGTGTTAGTTAACAGGATTGTGGTCCAGTAGGTCAAGGGAATACGTAAGAGATTCCCATACTGATGGTAGGATATTTGGACTGATTGATAGAGCTTTAGAGCTAAATCTATTACTTCCTAAAGTTATTCTGAATTCCAGCTAGTATTGTAGGTGTATGACATATCCTAAATTAAGATTATAGCTGTGATTCTAATCCAGTGTTTCTCAACCTGTGAGTCACAACCCCATTGGGGGTCAGGTATCAATATCCTGTATATCAGGTATTTACATTCTGATTCATAACAGAAGCAAAATTACAGTTATGAAGTAACAATGAAATAATTTTATGGTTGGGGGTTATCATAACATGAGGAACTGTACTAAAGGATCATAGCATTAGGAAGGTTGAGAACCACTGCTCTAATCCACAAGTCTCATAATTCTATCTGCTCCAAGGACTTCACTATCGCAGAGAATGTGTCACTTTGGCACAGGCTTGAGTACTTACATTTGTATTTCTGTAATACATAATCACTTTATAAAGAACTAACTGGAGAAATGATTTCTCTGTATACTTCTTTTTAATCTTTGACAGTTGTGTCCATAACCTTGGTAGCCACTAAGACATTGGGCAGTAGGAAGAGAAAACCTAATCTGATTTTGAGACCTACATTGAGTTCTAATTCTACTGTGGAAGTATTTTATTGCAGAAAGATGAGTTAATTCACTCCATTTTCTATATTGTAACCATCGCGAATCATTTCAGGGTAAATGTGCATGGGATGGTAGAACAAAAATGAGATCCAAAAGTGAACCACATTGGAATAAGAACTTAACTTCCCTATTATAATCCTCTCCCTTCTCCCAAATGTTTCTCTTATCCAGGTATGACAATAACTTTGGTAAATTCCACAATGCCATAAAACTTGCATCAGAAGGAGATGTGACCACTTCCTGGGATGTGGTAAGTGTCCCATACCTAATCTGTAGTGTGGCGCCACCATGTAAGAGGAGTGAGTCTCCAAGGCACATACAGAGTGAGAACTCAATAATATTTATAGTAATACTATAGATGTTCACAAGAAAACAAATCTTCCTTTGTCTAAGACTCGTAATATTTATTCACTTTATGTGGTACTGTGTTATTCATGGACATTTTCATGAAAACATACATTTTACCTTGAGCATACCCTCACATAAGCCTCTCTTCTTCCCTTTTGTACTCTCCCCCAACATTAGTGTCCTTAGTTTCTATAGACAGTTTCACTTATACTTTCATGTCATATATACATGTATAATTTATGTATCTATTAAAAAGTCTAGTAACACAGAGAAGAAATATACATTTGTCTTACTGAAACTGGCTTAATTCTATTAAAGTGATATTCTTGAGTTGCATTCATTTTTTTTTTTTTTTGGTAAATGACAAAACTCTATTTTTTCCTTATAGCTAAAAAAATATTCTGTTGTGTCTATACATCATATTTTATTTCTGTTCCTCCCTTATTGGACAACTAGGTTGGTCCCATAAATTAGCTATTGTGAATAATGTTGCAATAAACATTGGTATTTAAGTATCTTTTGTGATTGATCAAGGTGGAGACCTTCAGATAAATTCTGGGGAATTATATTACAGGGTAGTATGGCAGATCTAATTTAAAATTAGATTATGGTAGATCTAATTTAAGTTTTTGAGAAATCTCTATATTCATTTTCAGAGTGGCTTGACTAGTTTGCATTTTCCCCAAGCAGTGTGTGGGTGTTCTCTTTGTCTACATCTTTCCAGATTTTTTGTTTCCATAATGGTTGCCACTCTGATTAGGGTGAGGTGGAAGCTCATTTGATGTGTTTTTCTCTCATGGCTTAGGAGGTTGAGCATTTTTCCATGTGATTACTGGCCATTTATGGTTCATCTTCTAATAACTGTCTGTTTATTTCATAGTCCATTTATAAATTGGGTTGTATGCTGTGGAATATTGTTCTGTATGCTGTGAATGTGTGTTGCTCTGATTGGTTGATAAATAAAATGCTGATTGGCCAGTAGCCAGGCAGGAAGTATAGATGGGATAAACAGACAAGGAGAATTCTGGGAAGAGGAAGGCTGAGTCAGGAGTTGCCAGCCAGACATACAGAGGAAGCAAGATGTCAAGGCAAAACTGAGAAGAGGTACCAAGCCACATGACTAAACATAGATAAGAATCATGGGTTAATTTATGTGTAAGAGCTAGTCAGTAATAAGTCTAAGCTAACAGTTGAGAAGTTATAATTAATATAAGACTCTGTGTGTTTACTTGGGGGATGGGAGTGGGAGAGATTTGTCCTGACTGCTGGCTGGCTAGGACACAGGAAAACTTCCAACTACAGCTACAGTTGTATGACTTTTTGCTGCTTGTTTTTTAGTACTTTGTATGTTCTACATATTAGTCCTCTATCACATATACAGCTTGCAAAGATTTTTCTCTCATTCTATACTCTATCTCTTTACATGATTTTAACTGTTTCCTTTGCTACAAGAAGCTTTTTAACTTCATGAGATCCCATTTGTCAATCATTGGCATTATTTCCTGAGCAAATGAAGTTCTGGTTTAAAAGTTCTTTCCTATTCTTATATGCTGACATGTTTTCCTAATTTTTTCTCCAGCAGTTTCAGATTTTACATTAAGGTTATTTCCATCCATTCAAAATTGATTTTTGAATAGGATGAGAGAGACCTATTTTCAACCTTCTACATGTGGATATCCAGATTTCCCAGCACTATTTTTTGAAGATGCTACTTTTCTCTAATGTATAGTTTTAGCGTCTTTGATAAAAATTATGCGCCTGCAATTGTGTGGAATCAGCATCTCTATAGTGAAGTCAAATTGATCGTAATGAATGATCTTTTTGGTATGTTCTTTAATTAGTGTTGCAAATACTTTATTGAGAATTGTTTATTGTTCTATATTATTTTCTCCTCCCTATGTAAACAAGACTGTTCTTGAACTCACAGATACATCCCTGCTTTTGCCTCCAGAGTGTTGGGATTAAAGACATGTGCTACTATGCTTAAGTTTTACTGTTCTTCCCTTCCTCTTTCCCTCCCTCCCTCCCTTCCTCCCTACTTTCCTTCCTTCCTTCCTCTCTCCCTAGTGGTGGTGTGTATTTATCTGGTTTGAGTATCAAAATAACACCAGCTTTATTGAAAGAGCTTGGTAGCATCCCTTTCATTTCTATTTTATGGAATAATGCAAGGAGAATTAACATGAGAAACACTGTAGTTAGTTCTATAAAGATCTAGTAGACTCAGCACTGAATTTGTGTGGTCCTAGGATGTTTATAGATAACTTTTTATTGCTGCTTCAAGCTCAGTGTTTGTGTTAGATCAGTTTAAAATGTTTCTCACTCCCTGTTTAAATTTTGCTCTGTCATGTACATCTATAAATTCATCCATTTGTTGTAGATTTTTCAATTTAGTGAAATATAAAATTTAAAGATTTATCCTAATATTTTTCTAAAATTCAATGGTATCTTTTTCAATATTTCCCTCTCAATCACTAATTATATTAATTTGGGTCTTCTATCTCTTTCTTTTGGTTAGCTTGGCTGAGAAATTTTCAATTTTGTTTATTCTTTGAAAGAACTTTTGTTTCATTCATTATTCATATTATTTATTTTCCATTTCAATAATTTCTGACATGATCTTAATTATTCCTTTCTGTCTACTCTTGGATTTGTTTTGTTATAATATTTAAGGCCCTAAGATATACTGCTAAGTTATCTATTTGAGTTCTCTCTGATTGTTTAATGTAGATTTTTGTAGTTATAAATGTCCCTATTGTGGCTGATTTCATTTTATTCAATGTGTGTGTGTGTGTGTGTGTGTGTGTGTGTGTGTGTGTGTTGTGTGTGTGTGTGTGTATGTGTGTGTGTGTATTTCAATTTTAGGAATTTTTGCTTGTTTTTCCTTCAATGACACATTTTTCATTCAATAGTGTATGGTTTAATCTCCATGTTTCTCTTGCTGTTAAATTTTAGTTTTATTTCACCATGGTCAAATAAAACCAGAGAAATTGTTTCAATTTACCTATATTTGCTAATATTTACTTTATGTCTTATTATATGATCATTTTAGAGAATGTTCTGTGGGATGATGAGAAGACAGTACTTTCTACGTTGTTTGAATAGAATACTCTTTTGAATTTAATCCTTTTGATTTATCATGTCATTTAACTCAGATATATCTTGGTTTTGTTGGGATAACCTGTCTATTGGTCAGAGGATTTAAGTCACCTACTATCATTGTTTAAGGTTAATCTGTGTCTTCATAGCTAGCAGTATTTGCTTCATGAAATTCTATGCTGCTGGGTTTAGTACATATGTGTTTAGAATTGTGATGTCCTCTTGAAGGATTGTCCCTTCCCCATATGAAGTGGCATTCTTAATCTCTTCTGACTAAGTTGGTCTAAAATTTATTTTGTCAGATCTTAGGACAATGGTACCAACTTGTTTCCCAGCTGCAGTGGCCTGAAGTACTGTTTTCAGTCCTTTTGCCTTGATGTTGCAACTGTCTTGGATGAAGAGGTGTATTTCTTGGAGGCAGCAAAGAGATGAATATTGTTTTTCAGTGCAGTCTCCTAGTCTGTGTATTCTGATTGCAGGGATTAAAACCTCTAGTTTTCAGAGTTAATATTGAAAGTTGTATGTTGATTCCTGCCATTTTGTTGACTTTGTAATGTTTAATATTGTCTTACATTTCATTTGCTTGACTACTGTTTGAGTATGATTCACTCTTTTCTACAGCCTTATAAAATATGTGTTTCTCTTTCTCTTCAGTCTGAGGAATTCTTTCTAGAACTGGCTTAGATGTATGAATTCCTTTGATCTGTTTTTTGTCATGTAGAGTTTTCTTTCCATTTCATTTATGACAAATACCTTTGCTAGATATATTAGTCTGGGTTGGTACTTTTTTTTTTTCACAACTTGAAATAAAACATTCCAAGCCCTCCTTACTTGCAAACTTTGGGTTGAGAAATATGCTGTTATTCCCATATTCCTGCCTTTTATGGG
Organism: Peromyscus leucopus; assembly: GCF_004664715.2. Lineage (NCBI taxonomy): Eukaryota > Metazoa > Chordata > Mammalia > Rodentia > Cricetidae > Peromyscus > Peromyscus leucopus. The sequence continues at coordinate 114,498,805 of NC_051066.1, forward strand.
ACTTGGTATTTCTCACCTGCATCTTTCAACATACTTTCTTGGGTCTGTATTTAGTGTTTGCAGTGGCTAATGTTGGTTGACAACCTAAATGCATCTGAAGTCAACTAAAATCCAAGTCTATGGTCACTCTTGGAGATATTTTCTTGATCAGATCATCTGAAGTAAGAAGACCTACCTTAAATGTGGGTTGTGTTTTGGGGTGGCAACCTAGATAAAAGGACATGAAAGAAGAAAATTTTGTTTCACCTGTTTGTCCTCACTTTCTCAGGAAATTCCATCTATCCTATTGCTGCCTCATTCCTTTCTGGTCATTATAACCACTTTCATTAGGATTGCAATGCAAACTGAAGATCAGAAGCTTTCCAAGTCTTCCGTGCCACAGTGAAACTGCTGAGACATTCACTCCTGTGAACAACTACCACAAGCCATTGGGGGACTAGCTTGACCACTTCCTTTAAAACAATTTACTAACCTCTCCCTCTCCCCCTCTTTGCCTTTCTGTCTCTCTGCCTCTCTCTCTGCTTCTCTGTCTGTTTGTCAGTCTGTCTGCTTCTCTGTCTGTCTGTCTGTCTCTGTTTCTCTCTCTCTCTCTCTCTCTCTCTCTCTCTGTGTGTGTGTGTGTGTGTGTGTGTGTGTGTGTGTGTGTGTGTGTGTTCTATCTCTTTGGTCCCCTTAGATAATGCTGAGTAGTGCAGTGCTTTAACTGGAATGTGATGTGGGGATTTCTGGTCTTGTCTGTTGGATACAGTGAATGACTCTTGTATGTAGAGTGACACATCTTTCTCTGGATTTAGACATTTTCTGATATGTTTCCTATACCTCTCGGAAAATTGTCTTTTAAATTTGATTATGTATGTATGTATCAACAATATCTGGCTATTTTAGATCACAGAAAACTTAATCAAATTTCTGGTAGTTGTCATATCTTCACCTCTAATGTTTAAGAAACCACATGGATACTCCTTTCTTAAATTAAAAAAAGATCAGTTTGCATATTGTTCCAGGTCTTTCAAGCAATATTAAAATATTTCCAGGAAAAATGTCAGGATTGTGTATAAATATTACCTTAAGGCAAAAATGAAGAGTATAATTATGAAATAAAAAGCTCTCTATGGATCTAAAACATTGAAATCTTCACAGTGAGACAAAAAAGAAGTGGAGAAGAGAAAGAATATGATATCCTGTGTAATTTTTAATAAAAGCATCTTTATAATGAAGATAACACTAATAAGTATAATAAGTGGGCACAGATATTTAGGAGTATCCCAGGAAACATCAATAGGGAGAAATGGCAAAAAGGGAAGCAATCCTGTGTACTTGCTACTATATGAGCGACTAGAGCTCCAGCCTTCTGAGAAGCCGGAGATCAGCATAGGAACATACCTCATTCAGATGTATCTTACCTGGAAGAGAAGACTGAGGACTGCTGCACACATGACCTCTTCCCTATATCACTGCACCTCTCACCTACTTTGTGTATATGCTCAGTTTGGATCCCATATCCAGATAGCTCTCAAAAAGGCACCCCAGAGCTTTCAGGAGATGATGAGGGCCATCATCTTTATCAGCATCCTCTTTGTCTCTCAGCAAGCATAACAATTAGAAAAGTCTCAGTTCTCAACACAGGTTACAGAGAAACTGCTAGAAGGAAAGGAGGTGGAAGACAAGCTTCTAAATAACTCCTGTTTTAAATCTTTAAATTAACTCTGAAGAATAAGACTGCCTGTCTTGTCTGTCTTAATATATGTGTTACTAATACAGTAACCAATGCAGCTAAAGTTCTTTTCTTGGTCCTTTTGCAATGGATATTTTTACTGTGACTCTTGTTTAAAAGTATCATTTACAATGTTTCCATTCTAAGTCAAGCAATGAAAAGAGCAATCTGTCCCATCTTTTATGTCCTTTGTGTTGGTTGAAAGGACTGTCTCTCTCTGTCCTACAGTTTCCTCAGTTCTACACTCATTAGAAGCCACAACCCCATTGGTGGCCTATTTGACACCATCACAAAACCTGGAAGGTTTAATTGAAATCAGTAGCATTCAAACTGTGCTTAGTAGCTTTAAGGAAGAAAAGCCCTCTCTATTTAAGGCCATTATTGAGTAGACCCCCATGAGTCTCAGGGCACAGAGCCCAGAGAACAGAGCTGAAAGAGCTGAGATGTCCAGGCATTGGTGACCACAACTGATGACTAATGGTGCAGGGTAAAGCAATTGCTAACAGTTTAGGCAAGCAACTGTCAAAATAAGATTAAAATATCTCCCAATTAATAACAAAAAGGAATTATATCATGGAACTGCTCTTTTTTTTCAGCTAGTAATTATTCAAAGAAACAAAAGGGATCAGCAAGTGGATTTTTCTGTCACTGCACCACTTGACAACACCTCTTGATTATTACCCATTGTTTGGGATTAATATCATTTTTTCCCATGATACACAGAATGAGAAGGCATTTACTGCTATAATTTCTACCTCAGTAAAACTGTAACAAAGCCATAACATTTTATATAATTATACCTATAGTACTTAAAATGCCCACTTCTGTATTGGTAAAGGGACATTATGCATTAAAAAATAAAATTCAATGCATTAAATGAGAATTATGTGTGAGGGCTAGAAAGGGGTATCACTGTTTACGGAAAATAAGCTGGGAATTTTTTCTGTGTTCACTTTCTTTTTCTACTTAATATTATATGAAATCACTTTTTATAGAAGCAATATACTGGAGGTACACACAAATACACACACACACACATATATATATATACATACATACATACATAAGTAAAGTCATGGTTCTGTATCCATGGGTTCTATACCCATGAATTCCACCTGTCACAACTGAAAAAATAAAACTGGTTAACTGTGTCTGAGCCAGGTGTGGTGACATGTACCTGCAATCCCAGCACCCAGGTGGCAGAGGTAGAAGAATGGTAGGTTTAAAACCAGCATAGGTGACATAGTGAATCTGAAGCTATGAAGAATGTATAAGGTGACTTTGCTTCATGAAGAACATAAAAGAGTTATTTCGCATACCTGCTGAATATATTCAGTTTTCTCTAGTCGTGGCTCACTAAGAAATTCAGTATAACTATTACATTATATTTTGTACTAGGCATTACAAGTCATCCAGCAATGGTTGAAGCCTATGTTAGAACCTTCATATGATACATACAAATACATTACTGTTTTATATAAAGGACTATAACAACCAAAAAGCTAGTTATCTGATTGGGAGGGAATCCAGAACTAATCTCCAGTAGATACTAAAGGAAAACAGTATTATATATGATCCTGAGGAATTATACATTATAAACAACTAATCATTTTCTGAGCTCAGCATCCAACTTTTGGAGCTTCCTTAAATGCCCCTAGTTACCCAGAGTAAATAAACAAATTGTTAAGATGTTTTTGAAAAGGCACAAATACTTCCTCAAGACCCAAAACCCTGGTTGGGTCATCATTGATGAATATTAATCATCTAGTGGTTGTTAGTACACACACCCATTCTTTTAGTTCCTAGACAATTATACCATCAACAAATATTTATTGAACCCCCATCTGTGCATTGGATTATGTTAAGCTTCAATACAGTAACAAGAATCATTCTACTTCCATTCTTTATTTTCTCTATAGCATTTATCATCACCATACACATTATCTATTGGATTGGTGTTTTCTAAATAGAAAGTTAATTTTCTCCACTAGAGGCCAAGTCATTTAAACAAAGATGCAGATGCTGCTAGCACCCCACTTTTATCCTCTCAAATCAGTTTAATCGTATCTCCCTAGAAAGTTGTCTTGAGTTCACAATCCCTCGAAACCTTAGAATGCTTTCTCATAGAAAGTGGGATCTGCCGGGCGGTGGTGGCGCACGCCTTTAATCCCAGCACTCGGGAGGCAGAGGCAGGCCGATCTCTGTGAGTTCGAGGCCAGCCTGGGCTACCAAGTGAGTTTCAGGAAGGGCGCAAAGCTACACAGAGAAACCCTGTCTCGGAAAAAAAAAAAAAAAAGTGGGATCTTTTCCCGGGGTGATCAAATTGAAAATGCAGCAATGAGTGGAGGCATCCACTATGACAGGTATCCTTGTAAAAGAGGTTCTCTGGGAAGCAGGTAGTCAGCTCAGTTATAGAAAGTATGGAGACCAGAATGCAAGTGCAAAGCCCATGTTTGGGGTGGAGTAACAAGCCCTTATAGTCACAGCACTGAGGAAGTCAAACAGGGGACTCCTGGAACCCACCCTAGTCTACTTGGCAAGTCCTAGGCCACTGAGATATCCTGTTAAAAAAAAAAAAGCCTATGTCCTACTTTTATTCTTAGATCCAATGACAAAACACCCTGAAAAAAAAAAGTGATGTAAGAGAGAAGATGTTCAATAACTCACAATTCAGGTTATAGTTGACCACAGCAGAGGTGGCAGGAACTTAAAATACACAGTCAAATCACGGTCAAGAATCTAGAGAAGTGACTGTATACATGCTCTGAGTACTTATCTCATTTTCTTCAGTCTGATACAGTCTCAGACTGAAACCCAGGCAATGATGCTCACCACGTTGTGCTCTTTCTTTACACATCAATTAACACAATCAAGGACCACGACAGATATTCCCACAGGGCCAACCTGATCTAGACAATCCCTCATTGAGACTGTCTTCCCAGGTGATCCTAGATTGTGTCAAGTTTACAACTAAATCACAGCACCTGAGAAATGACATCTGAGGTTGTCATCTGACCTCCACACACATGTACACACACACACATGTGTAGATAGATGGACATATACACATGTATACACACAGGGAATCAGGGAAATATTTGCACCTCGACTTGGATGTATACAAAAGGAAGTTGAAGCAAACACGGGGAGACTATTGTGTACATGGAGACTTAGCCGGATAAATCTACAGGATAACGAGGCCCAGGAAGCTTGCAAACCATTTGAAGCCAGGCTGAGTCCAGGAAAGATTGCTCTGTAAGTTTCAGAGGGAACATGATCCCAGTTAAACCTTCATTTCAAACGTTAAAAATTCAAAACTATGAAATGACACATTTTTATACGTCTAAGGCATCTAGCTTGTATTACTTTTCTCCAGCAGCCCTATGAAATGAAGTCACCAGCTGTGGGATATCATGTACTTATCAGGAACTGTCTCTAGGGGGAGAAATCATGTTTGCAGAGAGTTTAGAAATTCATGAGCAGTCCTAATGGGAGTTGGTAGAAATAAAAGCATCCATGTGCTTCCCACTCCCTGATGTATTAGTCAGCTTTCCATGACTATAACAAAATACCTGACATAAATAACAAGAAAAAAAAAAGGTTAATGTTGATTCACAGTCCATGGCTTCTTGGTCCCATTATTTAGATCATATGGCAATGCAGTGCAGTGCATCATGGTAAAGCATGTTAGGGGGCAAAAATCGCTTATATCACCAGCCAGGGAGAAATGAAGAAAGGGGCCAGAGTCCTGTTATCATTCTTGAGGACATATCTACCTAACTGTCCATTGGGCATCCTACAAGGCCCTACCTCCGAAAGGTACCACTACCCTCCAGTAGTGCCATACTGGGGACCAAGCCTGTAACACATGAGCTTTGGGGGATGTTTGACATCCAAACTGTAGTAGTGGGATAAAGTAGGATAACTGCTTTAGTTTCTCAGTTTCTCAAAGATCTCCAGTAACAGTAAGCTCCAGTTGCCCACAGCAGTTAACTTGATGAAAAGCACACATACTAGATCATTCTTAGGGTTTTCTATATTCTAATTGCCAATTGGTATTTCCTAGCATTATCTCACAACTAGTTTGAGGATAAAAATCTGCTTCTGGGAGAATTCAGCCCAAGGCAAAAGTTTTTGGAACATGCTATGTATCTCCAGAGTTGAAAACAGTGCCTGGCTGGTGGGTGATAAATGCGTGCAGTACATTTTGGTGAAAGAATTAGGTAAGTAGAACATTCATCATTTGTCCACAAAGATCTGACAAGATGAGGATGAAATGCAGAACTTAAGAGTCCCAACAGATGACTGCTTGAGTATGGCTGTGCAAAAAAGGCCAGAGGAGAGTTTGGAGAGATGTGTAAATTGATGAGTAGAGACCCTGAGCACTGACAGGGTCCTTAGTGAAAACAGAGAGAGTACAGAGGGCATCAGCAGCCTCAGAAGGCTTACTGAAGATTGCTGGTCTCCCACTGGAGAGCATATGCCCCATGATAACTATTAATAAAATCATCTTCTTCAACCACACCAAGTAATGATACTCTAAAATAAAAAAAAAAAAAAAAAAAAAACCCTAAAACGAGGTTATAGTTGTGCAAAATGCAGAGCATTTGCTGATTCTAAGTTCTGCAATGACTCACAGGCTGAACCAAATACAGAACTGAGGGATTATTTTTAGAGAGAACTTGATTTGATTTTATTTAATTCAAATCAATGTACATTCATCAGATATACATGAATTGCTCAGTACTGGTGCTTATGAACTCAGGTATAAAATGAAAAGAAACCTACTTATTGTGGCATTTAGGGACATACAGATGAAAATCCATTGAGATGATTCAAAATAGATGAGTTTAAGTACTTCATTGTTGTTGCTTCTATTAATTCCTATCTCCATTACTAATGCTTTCCTACTAAAGCCAATTGCTACATGGTGAGATACTCTGCTTAAGGTTTTCATACATTATCTTGCATAATCATGATAGCTATCCTGAGATTTAAAAATAAATAAATAAATTTTACACATCAAGAGACCTGAGTTGAAAATAGCAGGGTTGAGATCCAAACTCTGTTCTTTCCAATGTCAATACAATGTCATCATCAAAAGTGTCAGTCATGACATGTCATCTGAGTGTTTATTGGTCTTTTATTGTTTTCACTCCTAACTGAGAGCCAGAATCAGACTTTGGAAGCTGTGAATTATCTTATGTGTTAAAACAATAGAAGAGACGCCATAGGTGTGCAGTTAAGCACACATCAGGAAAACCAAAATACCGAAGAAAATATTTTCTCAAAACTGCCTATATATCCATTCTATGTTAAGACACACAATGAATTTCTCCATGGAGAGTTCCAGGTCTGTGTATCCTCCACTTGGGTGGATTTCTGTAATTCTCTTGGTCAGTACCTGTGGTTTTCTGAGTGCAGCCTGATTTCTGCGACTGAGCAAAGAGAAGTATGATTTTGCCTGGCATTGTTTCTGACCCCACACGCAACAAGTGTGGCCACACTGAAGCTTCACTATGAAGATATCCATGAAGAGACCTCCCACAGAGACAAGAAACTATGAAGGAACCCCAGCCTATGGGGCTCAGATAAGAGAGTCCTCTCAGCATCAACTGCCAGGCAAGTGATAGAGACCACACCTTAAGATAGCACCAGCTCTCCACCATTTAGTTCAGCAGGTAAAGCAATGAGGCTACTGCCTAGCAGTCAATGATGGATTTTGAAAAAAAAAATTAAATAAAAATAATCTCATCATCTCAAGTCAACATAAAAAGGAAATCTTTAAGCATATATGGTAACAGGGGTATAAACTAAAGGTTCTTCCCATGAAGCAAACTAACCTGATGGAAACAAATGACCATTCCATAAATTATTTTCTCCCAAAAAATACCTGGAAAGAAGATGTGAAGAAGGGCTTACTGCATTGTGTCTTTTCTCTGTTCGAAGCACAATTTAGATCCTAGAAATCTACATTCAATCAGAATTAAAGTGGACTTTGAGACCTTTCAACTTTGCCTCCAGGGTACATACTACTTCTTAAAGGTTTTGATTTTTAACAGATTTTGATTAATTCTGAAATAGACAGATGGAGATATCTCAGGTCAAAAATGAAATCTATTTTTCAGTTCTATAGAAAGGGTTTATGGCCTCTTGTCACAGACACAGCTGGTTGGGGTTAATTCTTTTATCCCCTGGTTTCAGAAGGGTTTATGTCAAGCTTTAAGTTGATTCATCTCACAGATTAATAACATGAGAACATGGTGAGTTGGAGAGATAACCCGAATGTAATGACAGGTACATTCCAGACTGAAGCATACCTCATCTCTGCTCATCCACAGACTATCATTTTGACCCCTCCACACCATCTAATGCAACAGCATGTATTGCCTTCATATTTATTTAGTAAAAGTATATTAACCCCATACCAATTTTCTATCAAGCATGAGGATCCTGTTTTAGAGACATACCTCTAATCCCAGCACTCAGGATGATGGATCACTGGATTGATGTCAGCATAGAGAGTTTGGCCAGCCTGAGATACATAATTAAATCCTATCTCCAACTATTTGCCTTCTAATTAGTTTGGTTCTACCTATCAATAACATTGGAATACCATGTATATGCATATAAATATTGACAGCATCAATAAAAGAGATCATAAGACAAGGCAGTAATTCTTTTCTCTTGCATTTGTTCTCACTTCAACCCTTCCTCCCTGACTGAAGAGGCAGAAATACATTAACTTTCCTGAGTGAGACTATCTCCAGTTCTCTCATTCTTATTCCTATGACTCTCTTCTGGCCTCTTGACTTCATGCATTGTCTTCTTGTGCTCTCAGCCAAACACTCCTCTTGGTCTGATTTCTCTTTTTATGCCACTTAAGATGCACAAATGGCAAATAAACGCATGCAAAGTTGTTCAGCATCACCAGGCACTAAGCAACTGCAAATTAAGAACATGATGAAATATCACTATTTATTAGAAAGGCTACGTTTTTTAAATGACAATAATATTAAATACTGATGAGGTTGTAGAGAAATTGGCTCTTCATATACTGCCTGTGAAAATGTAAATAAAGTATCCACTCTGGACAATTGTTTAACAACTTCTTTAAAAGACAAACACACACTTTCCACATGACATGGAAGTTGCTGCCCTTGATATTTATCCCAGATAAATTAACCTAGGTCTATGTACTCACACCAAAAAAAAAAACCTATTTTATTCAATATATGCAAATTCTAGGAACAAAATGTGCCTCAATCATACATGATATAGTGTACGCCTATAATCCCAGCAATTGGAAGGCAGCAGCAGGTTGAGGCCATCCATGGTTCACCAAATTAAAAAAAAAAATCCCTTACTCAATGTAAAAATGATTAAATGATTAAATGTGGTGTATCTTGTTGTACTGTCTTCCTTAGCAAAACAAGAGGAATAAACTGCTACAAACAACTTGGATGGTTCTCAAGGCTATAACAAGATAAAAACATAAAGCCAATCTGATGTGATCACATACAGTATGATTTCACTTATACAATGTCCTCAAAAAGGCAAAAATTATGGAGGCAGGAGACATCTCGGTAACTACAGTAGATGAAGAGTTATAGAACGGAGGAGGTTGAAAGTGACTATTAGCAGACATCTTTTTAGTGGTGTTCATCAGGAGAATCTATCTATTGATGAAATGCCAATGTGTGCTTCCTGGTTTCAGTATTGTGATGTAATTGTGTGACCTATAACCACTTAGATGCCATTTTAATATAATTATGTAATCTGGATAGAGGCCAGATGAGCCCCTTCTGTCCTGTCTTTGTCACTCTCACCAATATGTAATAGTTTCAAAATAGAAAGACCTTTTTTAGAAGAACAAAGTTAAATGCCACCAGCTTCACACAGCTAGATTTCCAGGTGTACAGTAGTTGTTAGGTTATGTTTTCTACTCTCAAAACTGATTACACAGGTTTCAGAAATACACGTGAGAAGTAGTTTGTGACCTTCAGAAAGATTACCTGTGTGAGTGGCACCCAGAGCCAGAAGCAGACCTTTACTGACCCTTCCTGTCACAAAACCCTAAACCCCACAAGACTTACCAATATCATCCAATCCAGCAGTGTAGGTAAGGATATCGTTTAAATGAACAACTTATTGTTTAGGGGTTGCTACAGCTCTTTGCAATGTACCTTGTTCCATGCTTCCATCTAACAGTGAACCATCTTCCTTACCCTAAGCCTGCCACTGGAGTTTTAAAGGAGAGTCCCTGGTTTGGTCATCTCCAACACAATGGGATTTCCCAATACACAATGGAAGATATGAGTGATGGTGAAAATTCAAAGAAAGATATTGAATAGATGGCATATTAGGAAGAGGGATAAATAAAGGGGTCCAGTAACTACATATCTCTCTTTTGGGTAGTGGCAATAGCATTATATATAAATAAAGGAAGAAACATGCACAATAAATCTTTCCTAGCCATGATGTAGTCTGGTTAATAATTGTCTCAGTTCTGGTTCTGGAACACAGTCTGCTTAAGGAATCAGCCTGATTGCAATGGATGAAGCTTCACCTTAGATAAATGTCCTTTTGGGGGACTGATCTGTCCTACAAAGCTGTTAGTTTCTAAGGGATAGTTTCAGTCCTATTTGCTACACGAGTACAAAGTGACTACAGGAAGGATTGACTCAAGAAGAGCAGTCCCTGCAGTGGACAAGATGGATTTTAAGCCAGTATCCGGTGCTTTCTTTTAAACTCACACCTTCAAGAAAGAAGTAATATCCAAAATTGAATAGTAAATGGTCCATTTCTACTCAGTGGTGTAAAAATCCATTTGCCATCTTTAACACATAAAAAAAAAAAACAACTGTATATTTCCCAAATATGATGTCAAGGAAGGTAAAGGGGACATCCAACCATTGAGTGGTGGGAGACAGACAAAGTTTGTGAAGCTGGGTTCCTGATAAGTTTCAAATCAGTGAAATGTTATTTATGAGGTAGCCCTATATGAAGTACAGGTATTGGCACCTTCATTTTTTTCAGTTCAGTGATGGGAAATAAATTACCAAAAACACTTACTTTAAAAGATTCCATTTCAAGACTCCTGGGAAAGGTATGTGTTAGGTTATGTATAGATTCAGATAAACTTTCCTTTTGAGACACAACTAATGGATGACAGAAGGGGATGTGCAGATAATCTCTGAAAGAGAAACCAAGGCTGAAGCATGGTTCCTTCTCTGACCCAGTGAACAGTGGTTGTAAACATGCAGGTGAAGTCTCTGTCAGCTTCTGGACTCCATGTATAACTCATTGAAATGAAAGGCTCTCAGAGGATCATTATTGTACTGAGGATTACTGTCAACCAGCAGAGAAGATTCCTTCCCTTGGAGGAAATATGAATCAGGACCATGCATAAAACTCTCAAACCATGAATAATTTCCAACAATTGAATAGTTTTACAAAGACTTGTGTATTTCAAAATATTGTGTTACAAATGAATGTTGGTGAAACAGAATGGATGGATCCAAAGGCTTTCCTATTATATTCTAAAATAAGACATATATTTTGAACCCACTATAACTCTCTTCCCTGTCTCAGCATTTGCTTTACAGGAATAAAGAATAACAGGAAATTGTGCTCAAGGTATGTGCTCTCACGGCATAGATGTGCATCGTGGAGATAAGCTACCAGTTCAATTTTAGTCAAGAAATCAAAACATCTTCGATGAGTCACTTCCTCCCCTTTCTCAAGCATTCATGCTATAAATAAACACATTCATATATAACTCTTGAAAATGAGAACCACAATGGCAGCTCTGCAACATGACTGTCATTTCCAGATTGCTACTATGGTGTGATGTATAAAATAATCTGATGATTCTTTTTTATTGTCTGTTCTCTGTTTTAAAATCTCTAACCATAATACATTCCACCTACTATCCCAAATATAATTTGGGACACTGGTCATGTTGGAAAATTGCTGTGCTTAATATGTATGTAATGAGTGTCATATTCTTTGCAGTTGATAAGGCTAGAATCTTGACTTTTTGCTAATCTTTTTTCTTGGTATTTTAAAATAGGGTGAATGAATGCAAGCAAAAGGGCACACCATAGCCATAGACAAACTAACACTAAACTTCCTCAGGATCAGATCAAATAGATGACTGGAACTACATTAGAAATAGCCTTGCACACAACAAAGAAAAACAGTCCTGTAGAGTTCACTTTTTTCCATTGCTTACCAAGCATAGAAAATATATTTTCTAGAAATGAAAAGGGAAAATCAATATTGTTTCTGCTTTCTGTTGGTGTACTTTAACTGGTACAGGGGCAAAAACAAGTTGGTCGTCTGGGACTATTGGTTCCATCCATTTGGATGTATTTATTGTATTCCTATGAGACATCTCCTAAATTTTAATAAAAATAATTGTCAATAGGATGAGTATGATTTCCCAGTTCTGATTCCAACTGTGAAACCATAATAATCATGATTACTGTTATTCCTATTACGACTATTATATGTTTGCACTCCTTTATAAAACCATCCCTACATTCTCCAAATTCAAGCCCTGCTTTCCTCAGATGGAGGTCACCCTATCTTACGTGGGAAGATGAACTTGGTGAAGAAATCACATAACACTCAAGCTAATTTCCAAACACATATATAATGCGGTGTGTTGGGTGGATTCCTAGTGAATTGTTGCTTTAGATCAAAAGATGTTGATGGTTCAGTTTTGTTTTTGTCTAATAGCTTTGGGAACAAATGATACTTTGTGACTATATCTTCAGTCAGTTAAATATAATGTATTTCAAAATATACCTTGTAACATATTATCTGTTTAAAATACAGATTCAAACAACATTTTTATAAGTATCAAAAGGAAAAATTATTAAGCTTCTAACTGTGGACAAGAGCAAGAGAAAGGGAGATTTATGTGTATGAATTTTAAGTAGAAGTAGGTGTTTTTAGAAAATATCACAGAAGTTTTAGGACTCAATCTTGAAGCATTACGATTTCAAACCATCATATTTTATAGTTTATTTTGATTACCTAATAACATTTTCCTTTTCTCATGAGAATGCAAGATCCACCAGCACAATAAAACCTGAGGGTATAGTGAAGACTCTTCCATGTTCAAAAGAGGCTGAAGCCTTTTATGGGGCCTGAAGATCTACCGGTCTTTCCAGAGAACAACTGTGTGCTGAGGCTTCTATTTTTTCTTAAAATATTGTATTATTTAATGTGTATGAGTGCATGTGTATATGTCCACCATACGCATAGCTGGTGTCTGCCTAGATCAGAAGAGGGTATTGGATCCCCTGACACTAAGTGGTAGATGGTGTGAGCCACCATATGGGTGCTGGGAATTGAATCCAGGTCTTCTGCAAGAACATGTGCCTTCAACCACTGAGCTAACTCCCCAGCCCTTGCTGAGGCCGCTCGAAGGAGTTATTCATGCTCTCTTTTCCCTGCACTTCATCCATGACTATTGACCAATTCTATTCAGTGACAAGAAAGGAAATTGGAGTTTCTAGCTCTGTGACACATGGCTTAGTTGAAATGGACTCTTTGATGTTGAACCTTAGGTACAGGTTCATCATATTATCCACAGGGTTTTACTAGCCTTCTTGTTCTTAAATGTGTGACATCAATACAAAGTCTGTCTTCTGGAGGTTATGTGAGGACAGTGCTCATTATGTGAAAGTGAACTCAAATCAGCATTTTATGCCTTAGTCTTTTATTATACTATAAGAGTGCTCTTAATACTTAAAGGCATTTTATAATGTAAGCTTATTTTTTTAAGTATCTCTGGAACTTCTTTTCTAAGTTTAACACTAGACCATATGTCAAAAAATCTTATACATTTTTCTATAGAATTCAGTGTTCTAACAAGAAGAATACTACTTTTTGATAAAGAAATTGAGAAGCATAATATTGACTGTGACTCATTTAATGGATATAGTTCATTAACTACTTAATAATGCCAATAACTCTTTGTGCATAAGGGCCTCTTTTTAAAGGAAAATCAATTGAGTATCTTGTACACAATAGTGGTATAATTTAGTATTTATTGATTGATAAAATAAAGATGACAAGATATTATTTAATTAATTTAAGAAAATAATTGAAGTAATATTGACCACAAAAGCATATTTTGAGACCTAATATGCAAGTAGGATTATTTACTCCTTAAATGACATGGTAATACAATATATGAAAACTGTTAACAACAGTGCATGAAATATAAAGCTATATAAATGAATAAAATTAAATGCCTGTAACAAATATCTATTTGTCTATTTCTTTTCTTGTTTTTTTTTTCTCGTTATTCAAGAGAGAGTTGCTCTGTATAACAGCCCTAGTTGTCCTGGAACTTGCTTTGTAGACCAGGCTGGCCTTGAAATCACAGAAATCTACCTGCCTCTGCCTCCCTCCCAAGTGCTTGGATTAAAGGCACGTACCACCACACCAGCTTATTTATCTATGTCTAACAAACATCTATTTGTCTCTTTCTATCTGTATATGTAACTATTAGTATTAGACACACATGGATACAGAGAGAGAAAAGGCATCCCCCAGACTCTGAAGCCAAATCTCTGATAAAATGTTTCAGAAGCAGAAGAGCTGGCTCTGTGGGAGCATCTTTCTGATTGCAATGAGGCTGCTACAGTACTCTCGCACAGCCTTCACTAGCAGCCAAAGCATTACACGAAGCTGCTGCATCTTGGGGGTTTTGAAGCATAATTAATGTTTGGGGAACTGTTCTATTTTCCTCTTACATGTCCTTCTTGATTTTCAAGTGATTTTGATATCTCACAGAAGCTATGGTCTATAAAATTTTGGTGAAAACATAATTAGTGAATGTAAACCCAGTGATCTGAGGGAAAATTTTTATAGCATTAAGTTCTTAGGTCAAAGCATTTTCATCAGCTAATCAACCAAAAAACAAAGCCTTGTTTTCAATGTGTTTCTTGTTTACTACATATTGTTGTTCAACTAACCCAGCCCTTGTAGCGACAGCATTGTAACACACATGCTTAAAGCTTATTCCACACACATATGTTCTCCAAGAGGCGTATTAGAGTCTTCTTGAACCTAGGAATACCACAAATCCCTCCAACCTCATGCTTGGCATCCATCTTAAACAGTGAAATCTCAAACAAATATGTAAAAACCAGAGCATTTACCAGACCGTGGAAAGGGTGTGTTTGTTGTAGGAAAGCTGAAGCATGAAGGCAAAACAGAACTTCTCTCAAACCTATTGAATATGTATCTGATTTGAATAGTTTGCTGCTCTGTGCACACACACAAATGACTTTGAAAGTGCTGTGAGTGCTAGTTTGATGTTATAGATTAATTTTTCTGAGCATGTAAATTCTCAAAAATGGAATCTGCAAGTAGTGAGAATAAATTTTATATATACAAAGTACACACACACACACACAGAGAGAGAGAGAGAGAGAGGGTGGGGTAGACATACAAACATACACACTGTTTGTAATGTTAAATCAATCTATATATATATACATATGTTTACTAGATGTTTTAGTACATATCGTATACAGGCAATCTTTTATAATGATTCAGACTTACTATATCTTAGCCTTAGAATGATGCAAAAGTGATATGCATTCAGTAAAAAACATACTCTTGAACTTTGATCTTTTCATTTACCACATTCTCTTGTGATGCTGCGAAGGGGCAGCTTCTGATCAGCCATATGATCATGAGAGTAGATAATCAATATTTTATAGTATTAATATATTGTGTCATTAGTGTATTTTGAAGTATTTTGGGTTTTCCTATCCCAGCATATCTACAGAATATTTTGTGTTTTCTGTTTCCACAGAATATTTCTGTGTTTTCACTTTCCAGACAGTGTTTTGCTGTTTGTGTTAGATGTGTAGCATATTCTTTTAAAATTGGCCTGGTCTTAGATGACTTCGCTCAACTATAAACTGATATTTTTTAAGGTGGACTAGGCAAAAGAACAAATAAGGAGATGTACAGGGTCTTAATCAAGAGGCTCTTAAAAAGCAGAGCCTGAGGTGGACATTGGATACAAGCAGTTTACAAGGGCTTTCAGAGAACAAGAGTAAAGGCAATAGAGAATGGAACAGAAATGGGGGCAGGGTCTCAATCCTACTGTCCATTATAGACTTGGCCAGAGCTATGTGAAATTGGAGCTTGCTGGAACTGAGACTCAGCAGAATCAAGATCTATTACCTTTTTTTCCTCATCAGCTAAGAGTTATTCCAGAGGATGTAGGCAACTCCACACCCCCAAGGTAGGCTAGAAACAGTCCTGAAAAAAAAAGTCCAAAGACAAAATAATAGAATCCATCATTTGTTTGTTTGTTTGTTTGTTTGTTTGTTTGGTGTGTGTGTGTGTGTGTGTGTGTGTGTGTGTGTGTGTGTGTAGTTTAGCTTTGTTTTATTTAGTGAGAGGAACATGAAATTCATTAGGGAAGGATGGGGGAATATTTGGGATAAATTGGGGGAGAGGAAATAATATGATCAAAGTATAATCTATGGAAATATGAGAAAAATTAGTAGGCCCAAATGATCTTGTACAATGAGGTGCTTAATAGGTAAATCTGAGAAAGTGTGAGGAATGACTTAGATATACAACATATCAATAACATCTAACAACATTATTATACTAAGCAACAAAAGCCCACTTCCCATATGTCAAGGAAAGAGTCACAAGATATCAGTAAATAACAGCTGAGTTCAAAATATTAATAACTGGTGTTCCCAGAGCCTATGTTACATTTTTCAGACATTTTGTGTCTGAAATTACACAAAATTACACAAAAATTACAGAATGAAAACTTAATGCTAATTATATTGGACTGGAGATGTTGACTGCTGTTGAACTGTGTATGTACTTAGTATTCACCCAGCACTGAGGTCAACCCCAACATCACAGATGCTGCAAAGTAGTTACAACTGATTATTTTGTAATTGCATTGCTCTGGCCACTCTCTGCGTGTTGTTGGCATTACTCATGACTTTGGTAACTGTGTGGTAGAAGTACTGATGATGGCTAAGTGCTGCCATTTGGGCTGAAGCCAAGGTTCAGTGTTGCTGTTGTGACAACTCCAAACCAGCCACAGTGGCCAATGGGAGTATTTACACTAGAGAAATCAGTGCTGCTACACATCAAGCTGACTTTTTTCCCTTTGACAGCAGGTTGTTAAACATTTACCAACACACCAGCAATCATTTTTCCTTCTGCTACATTCTCCTGTGTTCTGCTTCCACTCCTTGCCCCAATTCTGACAGTATTTTATTTATGTTCACTGTTTCAAGGAACATGAGACAGGATAAAAGGAGAGAAACATCAACTGTTTTGCAGGCTCGAGTATTGAAAGGTTAGGTACAGAAGAGCAAAATGAGCCTGTGACACAAGAAATGAAATAAGCTGGGGAGAAAGTAAGATGTGCAAAACCTGAATACACCAGCTCATGCACGCCTTAAACAAAGCAAAGAAATTGGAGGGACACAGGAGAATGAAGTGCTTTCCTTAGAGAAGAAAACAGCAAAACTCAAATGCTTGAGGCAGAGTGGTTGGAAATTTAGGACATGTTCAAAGGAATGAAGTGGGGAAATGTTCAGCCCTCCTTTGGTGAAATTGCAGGTGAACAAGAAGGCCCTGAGATAGCAATGAAATTGATTATTCCTAGATAGTAGGCCCTGATCAAGACATGACAGCAGTAAAGAATCCCTCGCCAGGCTGTCCATTATGCACAGCAGCATATGTGTTCATTGTGTTGAGATGGTACATGAGGAATTCTGTAAATAGAATCTTATATATCAGTAACAGGCACCAATGACTGAGAAACAGGGTAAATCCTAACTCCCATTTGCCAATGTCAAAAATCATTCTGTATTCTCGACCCTATACAACACAAGTCAAGAAACAGTGAAAGCCTCAGAGATCAACATGTAGTAATAGTAAATATGTGGATTAATTGAAATCAAATATATGCCCTATAATGATACAGTGTCTTATCATAGACATTAACTAGAATTGAAAAAAATAAACCTAGATAAGTTTTGTATACACTTAAGTGTGGACTTGGATTAGTACCTGAAACACCATCACCAGAACCATGATTTTAAAAACATAAGAATTTTAAGTGTTCTTCTCAGATTCATTTTACTATTTGCCACTTCAACCACAATGAGTATGTCTGCTACTTCTGAGGATTAGAAGTATTCACACTACAAAATAAATACATAGATAATAGGGTATATTGATTGAACTAATACTTATGAAAGGGGTATCCCAAAGATATTAAAGAACAAACTTGCAAAAATATGCAAGTATCTTCTCAAGTCTTATCCTACATCTAGTAAGCACATCAGAAATAAATTTTACTGGGTCAACAATGTACTTAAGAAAACCTATGTTTTCCCTTCTTTTATGCATGAGTATACTATTTTTATAAATACTGGCTACCCATCAAAGAGTAGCAGGCTGCAAGTTAAGCCTTAAAGGGTAAATAGGGCAGGCCAGACCAGTACAACCACAAATTGAAATGAAGACTTGGGAAAGAGAAATGTGTTTATTCCTAAGTGAAGCTGAAATGTTGTGTCAGTTTGAAATTACATCATTAATGTAGCAAGTGGTAATTCATACATAAATTGAGCCTTTTCTATCAACCTGCTTCTCAGGGCCTAACAGATGTGGTACAGAGGTATGACAAGTATACTAAGGACACAAAGCATTAGCAAAGAAAGAAGGTTTTATGATAGAAGACACTAGCATACCCCATGATAAATGATGAACTTCTTAATAGTACCAACAGCTTCATTTTTCAGCTTCTTATATCTTTTTTTCCTAGAAGTTAATGGCTATGGTCTAATCTATAGAAACTGGGCATCCACAAATTGTCTTTGGCATAGACACCAGATGCTTCTTTCTTGCTCATCACCCTGAATATTTTGGCATTGGTTCTCAAAAGTAATCCTTATCTCCTAGTACTTTAGGATTTCAGGACCTCAAGACTAGATTTTAATGACCTGGAAACCTGTGCCCTTGTTTAATGATGAGTTTGAATGACAAAGAATAAGATCATTGTTGAGTCCAGCCTGAACTTCAGACAATCCTTGATATAGGGGAGTGAGGGTTGAGAAATAACAGATATGAAAAATAAAGATGTAAACGTAAAAGAAAAAGACAGAGACACAGAATAGGTTTGGGAGGGCTCTGAGTCAATACCAAAGCTGCCTCGGGTTTATTCCTCATGGGTTTTGTATATACCAGCAAGTGGAGAGGCAAATGACCTCCCCCTCTCAAGGACACCATAGTTCAAGGTACAAAGTACAGACAACTATAAACACTTTCTTAATTTTTAAAACATCTAGTATTCATGATTTATAGCAAAGCATCCTGTAATTAGGCCTTGAAGTATAAGATACCTGGTAACCACACCTTTGGCCAAGTATCCTATTATGCAGCCTTATGGGGCAAAACAAGCTCAGACTCTCTGACCTTGAGTTAAAATGGAATAAGGCTACACCATGGAGTCTCTGTGGGCCCCCATTACCCTTAAACTTTTTATTTACATGGGCATTTCAGGAACAGTGATAAACAATTAACAAAGTTGGCTTTTTTTCTACTTTTCAAGTTATCACAAAATTGATGAACCTCCTGTGGCATTTCAAATAAGGTCCTCTAATCCCACAATTCATGACTTTGTTCAACATTCATCTGGCAAAGAGATATAGAAACAGGCCTTCCTGAACTACAGAGCAAATACTAGACTGACTAGGGATACACGGTGAGAACTGTGTTTAAAAAAAATAGTATCATTTTTGTTCTCCTAGCCAATCACCCCAGTCTTTAGGCTTTAGGCCCAGAGGCACAATCAGTACCCTCAACTCCCACCCATTGCAGCCCCACTTACAGGCCAGCAGGCAGGTCTCCTGCAGGTAAACCTGACTACCACCACCTCTCACTGGATTCTGTACCTACAAGCCCCACTTCACCCCCCCAAACCTACCCATCTGCTGAGACCACAGCTGCACCATGAGACACAGACTCTACTAGTTCCTATTGGACCAAGAGGGGCTCCCTGAGACACAGACACCTTTTGCACTGATTAGAGGAATAGATGGGTAGACGCCAGTGCAAGAATACATTCAGCAACATAAAGAACAAAACGGCACTGCCAGAACCTGGTGGTTCTACATCAGCAAGACATGAAAATCCCAGCATAGAAGAAGCAGAAGAAAATGACCTTAAAAATGACTTCAGGAAGATGATAGAGGTCTTCAAAGAGGAAATGAAAAATTTCCTTAAAGAAATTGAGGAAAAGACAAACAAACAAAAATGGAAGAAATTAATAATTCCCTTAAAAAAAGCCAAGAAAAGACAAACAGGTGAAGGAAACAGTTCAAGACTCGAAAACTAAAATAGAGGCAATAAAAAGGACACAAACTGGGGAAACTGGAAAATCTGAGTAAATAAACAGGAACTGCAGATGCAAGCATAACCAACAGAATGCAAGAGATAGAAGAGAAAATCTCTGGTGTTAAAGATACAATAGAGGAGATAGATTCATTAGTCAAAGAAAACATTAAAGCCAAACAAGGCATAACACAAAATGTCCAGGAAATCTAGGACACTATGAAAAGACCAAACCTAAGAATAATAGGGATAGAAGGAGAAGAATAACAGCTCAAAGACACAGAGAATATATTCAACAAAATCATAGAAGAAAACTTTCCCAACCTAAAGAAGGAAATGCCTATGAAGATACAAGAAGCTTATAGAACACCAAATAGACTGGATCCAAAAAAAAAAGTTTCCCTCACCACATAATAATCAATTCTAAACATAGAATAAAGAAAAATATTAAGAGCTTCAAAGGAAAAAGGCCGAGTAAGCTTTTTATTCTCAAGGTAGACCCATGAGAATAACACCTGACTTCTGAAAGCCAGAAGATACTGAACAGATGTTATGCAGACACTAATAGAACATGGATATCAGCCCAGACTATTATACTGAGCAAAACTCTCAATTGACATATATGGAGTAAACAAATATTCCATGATAAAACCAATTTGAACAATATCTACCCACAAATCCAGCCCTACATAAAACATTAGAAGAAAAAATTCAACCCAAAGAAGTTAGATACACCCTTGAAAACACAGGCAATAGATAATCCCACAAGGGGAAACATACAACACTACCACCAAAAAAATAGCAGGAATTAACAGTCACTGGTCATTAATATCCCCTAATATCAAAGGACTCAATTCGCCTATAAAAAGACACAGGCTAACAGAATGGTTATGAAAACAGAAACCATCCTTCTGCTGCATGCAAGAAACATACCTCAATTTCAAAGACAGACATTACCTCAGAGTAAAGGGCTGGGAAAAGTCTTCCAGTCAAATGGACTTAAGAAGCAAGCTGGTGTAGTTAGCCTAATATCTAACAAAATAGACTTCAAAATAAAATTAATCAAAAGAGATCAAGGATATTACATAATCATCACAAGAAGAATCCATCAAGATGAAGTCTCAATTCTGAACATTTATGCCCCAAATATAAGGTTACCCACATATATAAAAGAAACATTACTAAAGCTTAAATCACACATAAATCCCACACACTAATAGTGGGAGACTTCAACACCCCACTCTAAGCAATGGACAGTTTTGCCAGACATAAACTTAACAGAGAAATAAGAGAAGTAACAGATGTTATGACTCAAATGGATTGAATAGACATCTACAGAACATTCCACCAAAACACAAAAGTATACCTTCTCAGCATCCCATGGAACCTTCTCTAAAGTTGAGCACATACTTGATCACAAAACAAATCTCAACAGATACAAAAAGTTGCAATGACCTCCTGTATTTTATCGTATCACCATGCCTTAAAGTTAAAATGCAACAACACAAATTACAGAAAGCCTACAAAAACATGGAAACTGAATAATGCTCAACTGAATCATGACTGGATCAAGGAAGAAAAAAAGAAAGAAATTAAAGACTTCCTAGAATTCAATGAAAATGAATGTACAACATACCCAAAAGTATGGGACACTATGAAAGCAGTACTAAGAGGAAAGCTCGCAGCTCCGAATGCCTAGATAAAGAAGTTGGAGAAATCTCATACTTGTGACTTAACAGCATACCTAAAAGCTCTAAAAGAAAAAGAAGTTAACTCACCCAGGAGGAGTAGACACAAGGACATAATCAAATTGAGAGCTGAAATCAATAAAATAGAAACAAAGAGAAAGTACAAAGAATCAAATAGACAAAGAGCTGGTTCTTTGAGAAAACAACAAGATAGACAAACCCTTATCCAAACTAATTTAAAGGCCAGAGAGAGAATATCCAAATTAACAAAATCAGAAATGAAAAGGGAGACATAACAACAGACAACAAGGAAATCCAGAGAATCATCAGGTCATACTTCAAAAACCTGCACTCCACAAAATTGAACAATCTAAAAGAAACAGACAGTTTTCTGGATAGGTACCATATACCCAAATTAAATCAAGACCAGATAAGCAATCTAAATAGACCTATAACTTCTATGAAAATAGAAGCAGTCATTAAAAGTCTCCCAACCAAAAAAAAGTCCAGAGGCAGATGGCTTCAGTGCAGAATTCTACCAGAATTTCAAAGAAGAGCTAATATCAATACTCCTCAAATTGTTCCACACAATAGAAACAGAAGGAACATTGCCAAACTCTTTCTATGAGACTATGGTTACCCTGATACCCAAACCACACAAAAATGCAACAAAGAAGAATTGCACACCAATCTGCCTCCTCAACATTGATGCAAAAATACCTCAATAAAATACTGGCAAACTGAATCCAAGAAAACATTAAAAAAAATCATCCATCATAATCAAGCAGGCTTTGTCCCAGGGATGCAGGGATGGTTCAACATGTGGAAATCTGTCAATGTAATCCATCATAAAAACCGCATGATCATCTCATTAGAAGCTGAAAAAGCATTTGACAAAATCCAACACCCTTCATGATAAAGGTCCTAGAGAGATCAGGAACACAAGGAACATACATAAACATAATAAAGGCAATTTATAGCAAGCTGACAGCCAAAATCAAACTAAATGGAGAGAAACTCAAAACAATTCCACTAAAATCAGGAACAAGTCAAGGCTATCCACTCTCCCCATATCTATGCAGTATAGAATTCGAAGTTCTAGCTAGAGCAATGAGACAACAAAAGGAAATCAAGGGGATACAAACTGGAAAGGAAGAAGTCAAACTTCTGCTATCTACAGATGATATGATAGTCTACATACGTGACCCCAAGAATTCTACCAGGGAACTCCTACAACTGATAAACACCTTTAGTAGTGTGGCAAAATTCAGTAGCCCTCCTATACACACGTGATAAATGGGCTAAGAAAGAAATCAGAGAAACATCACCCTTTAAAATAACAGCAAATAATATAAAATACCTTGGGGTAACTAACCAAACAAGTGAAAGAACTATATAACAAGAATTTAAGTCCTTGAAGAAAGAAATTGAAGAAGATATCAGAAAATGGAAAGACCTCCCATGCTCATGGATAGGTAGAACCAACATAATAAAAATAGCAATCTTACCAAAAGCAATCTACAGATTCAATGTAAACCCTATCAAAATCACGACAGAATTCTTCACAGACCTCCAAAGAACAATGCTCAACTTCATATGGAAAAACAGAAAACCTAGGATATCTAAAACAATCCTTTACAATAAAGCAACTTCTAGAGGCATCACCAGCCCTGACTTCAAGCCCTACTATAGAGCTATGTAATAAAAATAGCTTGGTATTTGCATAAAAACCAACATGTGGACCAATGAATTCAAACTGAAGATCCTGGCATGAATCCACACACCTATGAACACCTGATTTTTGACAAAGAAGCCAAAACTGTACAATGGATAAAAGAAAGCATCTTCAACAAATGGTGCTGCCATAACTGGATGTCAACATGTAGAAGATTGCAAATAGATCCATATCTATCATCATGTACAAAACTCAAATCCAGGTGGATAAAAGACCACAACATAAATCCAACTGAACCAGATAGAGGAGAAAGTAGGAAATAATCTAGAATACCTTGGCACAGGAGAGCACTTCCTAAATATAATACACTGAGAGAAACAATTAATAAATGGAACTTCCTGAAACTGAGAAGCTTCTGTAAGACAAAGGACATGGTCAATAAGATGAAACAACAGCCTACAGAATGGGAAAAGTTCCTTACCAACTCCACATCTGACAGAGGGCTGATCTCCAAAGTACATAAAGAACTCAAGAAACTAGACAGCAAAATACCAAACAATCCCATTAAAAAATGGGCTACAGATCTAAACAGAAAATTCTCAACAGAATTTTCCCAAATGGCTGAAAGACATTTAAGGAATTGCTCAACATCCTTAGTCATCAGGGAAATGCAAATCAAAACAACTCTGAGATACCATCTTACACATATAAGGATGGCAAAGATCAAAAACACTGATGACAACTTATGTTGGAGAAGATGTGGAACAAGTGGAACACTTCTCCTCTGTTGGTGGGAGTGCAAACTTGTATAACCACTTTGGAAATCAATATGGCGGTTTAACAGAAAATTGGGAATCAATCTACCTCAAGACCCAATGATACCATACTTTGCGCATATACCTAAGGGATACTCAAGCATATCAGAGGACACTTGCTCAACTATGTTCATAGTAGCATTATTTCTAATAGTTGGAAGCAACCTAGATGCCCCTTACCTGAAGAGTGGATAAAGAAAATGTGGTACATACACACAATGGAGTATTACTCAGCTGTAAAAACAATGACACCATGAAACTTGCAGGCAAATGGATGGAACTGAGTGAGGTAACTCAGACTCAGAAAGACAAACATGATTTGTACTCACTTATAAGTGGACACTAGAGGTAAAGCAAAGGATAATCAGACTACAACCCACATCCCCAGAGAAGCTAAGAAAAAAAGGACCCTAAGAGGGAAGTGTGGATTACCATGGGAAGGAGAAACAGATGAGATCCCCATGAATAAATTGAAGATGGGAGGCAATAAAGGGGAAGTGATGGGGGATGAGAATATGGGGAAATGGGATGGTCAAGGTGGGGGAGGGATGGAGTGGACGAGCAATGAAAGAGATATCTTGATAGAGGGAAACATTATAGGGTAAGGGAGAAATCTGGTGCTAGGGAAATTCCCAGGAAACCACAAGGACAAACCCAGATTAAATTACTAGCAATAGAGTGAGGGTGCCTGAATTGGCTTACCCTGGATTTCAGATTGGTGAATACCCTAATTGTTGTCATAGAGCCTTCATCCAGTAACTGATGGAAACAGATGTAGAGATCCACAGCCAAGCACCAGGCTGAGCTCCAGGAGTCCAGCTGAAGAGAGGGAAGAGGGATTCTATGAGTAAGAAAAGGTCACGATCATGATGAGGAAATCTACAGAGACAACTGAACCAAGCTCAAAGGAACTCACAGACTTTAGACCCACAGCTGAGGAACCTGCATGGGACCAAACTAGACCTGCATATGGGAGACAGTTGTATAGCTGGCTGGGTCTGTTTGAAGGAGCCCTGGCAATGTGATCAGGATCTATCCCTGTTGCATGAGCTGACTTTCTGGATCCATTACTTATGGTTGGACACCTTGCTCACCCTTGATGCAGTGAAAAGGGAACTGGACCTGTCTCAACTAAATGTACCAGGCTTAGCTATCCCCTCCCCATGGGAGAACTTGTCCTGTTTTAAGAGTGGATGAGGGGGTGGGTCTTTTGGGTTGGGGGGAGTGTAGTGATATTTGCTCTGCCCATGACCTTGGGCTATAGGGCCCAAAGGAGGTGGTGCTTCTTTCCATTGTATGTGACCTCTTGATGGGATGGCCAAACACCCTAATTGTCATGCTAGAAACCCCATCCAATGACTGAGGGATCTGGATGCAGAGATCCATGGCTAGGCCCCAGATGGAGCTCCAGGAGTCCAGTTAGCGAGAAAGAAGAGGGTTTATATGAGTGAGAATTGTTGAGACCAAGGTTGGATAAAGCACAGGGACAAATAGCCAAATGAATGGGAACACATGAACTATGAACCAATGGCTGAGGGGCCTCCAACTGGATCAGGCCCTCTAAATGGGTGAGACAGTTAATTGGCTTGATCTGTTTGGGAGGCATCCAGGCAGTGGGACCGGGTCCTGTGCTCATTGCATGAGTTGGCTGTTTGAAACCTGGGGCTTATGCAGGGTTGCTTGGCTCGGCCTGGGAGGAGGGGACTGTACCTGCCTGGACTGAGTCTACCAGGTCGATCTCAGTCCTTGGGGGAGGCTTTGCCCTAGAGGAGGTGGGAATAGGGGGTGGGCTGGGGAGAAGGGGAAGGGTGCAGGAGGGGTGAGAACAAGGGAATCCATGGCTGATATGTAGAACTGAATTGTATTGTAAAAGAAAAGAAAAAAAGTTGTAGCATGAATCTTAAAAGTTATTAATAAAATCAAACCCGAGGCCAGTTATTGGGGTCAATGCTGGTAGATCAGAGAGACAGAACAAGCCACAGCTAACCTCACCTGGACAACTTCTCAGCTGGTCCTGTTTCCTCAGACTGGAAGCTTCTGTGTCCTCATCCAGAATGAATCTCAGCTGAACTGCTGCTCGAAAGCCTGAAGCTTAACCAGCCACATGCTTAACCAGCTAAATGCTGCTAGTTTTTGGTCCTCATGCCTATATATCTTTCTGCTTTCTACCACCACTCTCTGGGATTAAAGGTTGGCTTTCTGGGATTAAAGGCATGTGTCACCATGCTTGGCTGTTTCCAATGTGACCTTGAACCTACAGAGATCCAGAGGGATTTCTGTCTCTGGAATGCTAGGATTAAAGGCGTGTGCTATCACTGCCTAACTAGTGGCTTTTCTGTTCTCTGACCCCAGATAAGTTTATTAAGATACACGATATTTTGGGGAACACAATACCACCACAAAAAGTGAATAACATAAACATTTAAAAAAAAAGGAAATAGAGAAGGGTCACATGCCCCTTCTCCCTGCTGCCTCAGAGGTGGATTCACTCCTGGTCAGATCAGAGGACAACTTCAGCTGTCTACTCCATTCTGTATTTGTGAGTGTATTTTCTCAATTTATATCTTAATAAATCCCTATTGCCCATTAAATAGACTCATATGGATTGATCTTAATAGGGGAGCAGGAGTAGGGATGAGAGGGGGAATCTGTGGTTGGTATGTAAAATGAATTAAAAAAATAAAATATACTATCTACCAGGCAAGGTGTGCAGGATGTGCCCACTGGTGCAGTAATGGCCTGACTGTTATAGGGGTAACCAAAAACTTTCTGGTTGGATTTTAGGCCTACTCCACGGGAAGGAATTTCATTTCATGCCTGTAGCTGTAAACCTGGTCAAAAGTCTATGGCTAAGGACATCATGGGCCTTAGAGTGACCTAGGCTTCTCTCAGCTTTGGTCTGTTAACCTTTTTTTGTAACAGGCAGCAGTCAGTGCAGAGACTCAACTAGTCAAAATCCTGAGAACAAGTGACTCAGTGATCATTACTAAATGGAACATCAGGGAATACCACAGAAAAGGAGGAAGAAGGAATGGAAGAGCTGGAGGAGAGAGAGGAGTACTGTGAAATTTTATCTTCTGGATATGACATGGCTGCAAATCCATGAGGGCAAAGTAACCCTATGCTTAGCTATAGATAGATAGATAGATAGATAGATAGATAGATAGATAGATAGATAAATAGACTGATGATTGATTGATATATATATATAGATGATAGAGTTGTGGGAAAGAAAGATATAGAAGACAAAAAAAGCCTCTTCAGCTTTTCCATATGGACTCAATATCTGCAATTCTCCAGGAACTTTCATACTTTGAGCAGTTGGTTAACAGTAATAGGTTTACTAGGTTACAAAGCAACATCGTTCTCAGATTCTACAACATGCAGGCTGTCATTGTTGGCTTAGTCCCTATTCTATAAGCCAGTCTAATAAAATACTTTTTATTATTTACATACACACAGTCTATTGATTGTGCTCCTCTAGAGAACCATACCTCATACATTGTGTGTTCTGTTGATGTTTTATAGACATTGAGATCCCAAGTGAGAAACAATAGACTCACAAGGTAATTTGAAGATTTTGGACAGTGAAGCTCAAATCAAATGTATTGACCACTCTCTGGTACTCTTGGGGCTATATATAGCTTCGTCACACAGATTCTGTTTAGAAACAATACAACTCAGTATTAATCTGGAGCTGCCCTAGTTTGATTTCTGTTTGCTGAAATAAAATACCTTGACAAAGAGCACCTTAGTTGACGGGGTTTTATTTCAGCTCACAGTAGAGATTACAGTCTACCACAGAAGGTATGGATAAGCTTCAGGAACTTCAAAGATCTAGTCACATCATATCCAGTCACAAGCAAAGACAAATATATGTGTGCTTGCTTCCATTCAGTTGTTTTGTTTGTTTTTCTCCAGTTTTCTATAATTCTGATCTAGAAAACAGTGTTGTCCTCAGTGGGTCTTCCCACTTCAATTCTTACTGAGACAAACCCCAACAGGCATGTCCACAGGCCATCCTGTTCTAAATAATCCCTCATTGAGGCTCACTTCTTTGGTGATTCTAAGTTGTATCAAAGTGACAATTAAAACTAACCATCACAAGAGAGCAGACCCTACAATGCTGTTGGCCATGTCAGAGGAGCTGCAGGAGGCAATTGAAGTTCAAGGTGTCAGCCCACCAGGAGGAAACTCACTGATGGGTCAATTTCAGACAGGCAAGGCCCCGAGACCACAGACCCTAGAATGTTTTTTGCTTCTGTTGTGCCCTTACATGTTTGCTACTGCTATCTTTCTCCGGTGTCTGACATGGTATGATTGGGTATGGGGAGATCCCCACTGCCTGTAATGTAGTGTGTTTATCTCATGGAAGCATCCCATTCTACTGGGCATTTTTACCTGTGGATTATTATGAAGATGGTCCCTTCCTAAGCTGTACTGTCTAATTGATTATAACAATGTTAGTTTAAATAGAGTTATGATAAAAAATAAAACAGGGAAGTGTCACACTGCTTCAACACATGAGTTTCTATTGAGGAGCCATATAGACTGTGGCTTAGGTTAATGACTAAGAAAAACAATTGAGGCCAGGCAGTGGTGGTGCATGCCTTTAATACCAGTACTTGGAAGGCAGAGGCAGATGGATCTCTGAGTTTGAGGCCAGCCTGGTCTACAGAGTGAGTTACAGGACAGTCAAGATTGTTACAGAGGGAAACTCTGTCTCCAAAAACCAAAAAGAAAGAAAGAAAGAAAGAAAGAAAGAAAGAAAGAAAGAAAGAAAGAAAGAAAGAAGAGAAGGAGGGAGGGAGGGAGGGAGGGAGGGAGGGAGGGAGGGAGGGAAGGAAGGAAGGAAGGAAGGAAGGAAGGAAGGAAGGAAGGAAGGAAGGAAGGAAGGAAAACAATTGAGTCTCAGTAGCCCAGCTAGATTAAATTCTTTTAATCTTAATGTTGGGAGATGTGTTCACAGGTTTCAGAGTACATCACAGCTGAAACAAAGCTATGAAAATAACTTAAAGTTACACTAAGATGTTTTTGTCAAATAGTTTTGAGGTGAAAAATCCAAGAAGATAATCTAAAGTTTTAGAGAGGCACATAGTTAAATGTAGAACTCTTTAAGGGCAGGGAACAAGAACAAAGCAGCCCATTTATTACCAGATGATGCACCTTTCTTGCTAGGATTGATGACCAAAGATGATGATTAATTCTTTATACACATTTTTGCCCTCAGTCTTCTGTTATAATAAACTATGAGTGGGTATGTACCCCCAAAGGTTTAAAGTAGAGCTGACTGGTTCTTTTCCATATATAAAAGTTTAGGTTTGTGATTCCTTTAAGATTCCTCACAAAATTACCTTTCAAGATAAGTAATAAAGTAATTGGCCCTTTCTCTATAACTGCAAAGTGCATTTTGACAGCGACAGACCTGATTGAAAGGAATACCTTGCTTGCCCACATGGTTAATCTATAACAAGTTGCTTGAGTATGAATATATGTGGGTTCTTGGGATAATTTGTTTTTCTCCTGTAATGTGTAAAATGTTTAATCATGTAAGGTAGATGAAATACATATTTTTATCTGTATGCATTGTAATCATTCATTTGAAAAACAAAATGTAGTCACATTGTGATTTTTATTTTGCCTGAAAGATATTGCTGGAGTATATAAGCTGTTAGTTAAAGAAGAGAGAATTAGAGAGAGTTAAAATGGGCTAGAAGGAAAACATGAAGAATGGGAGTTAGAAGGAAAACATCAAGAATGAGAGAGTTAAAATGAATTAGAAGTAAAACAGCAAGAATGAGAGTTCAAAATGAGTTAGAAGGAAAACATAAGAAATGAGAGAGTTAGAAGGAACTAGAAGGGAAACATCAAGAGTAAAGATAGAGTAAGGAAAACATCAAGAATGACAAAACAAAATCATCAGGAAAATAAAGAATAGAGAATGCAAAAGAAGAATAAAGAAGAGGTCTAAAGGAAATCATCAAGAGAGTGTGTGAATGTCCTTTTCCCTAATCCCTCAGATAGAAAAATCTTAGTATACATTGACACTATGGATTCCTTTTGAGCCCTGTGCTGCTGTTGGCTGGTCCCCAGGCAGTGATACTATGACCCCAAAGTACAGTTCATTGGGGAAATTATTCTGAATAGAAGGCAATTTAGAAGAAGACACAGAAAAAGCTCTCATCCTCCCATTAGCCTAAAGGCAAGACATAAATTACCAAAGTATCTCCCTCTCTTTCTTCAAGGAAAGTCAGAGTAGCTCAATCACCAAAGAAAACTTTAGCCCAAAGATGTATAGAGCAAGCTACAAAACCTTACTGACTACTGTAGATGAGTTTCTAAACAGTCTAATTAAATAAGAAACACAGAGCCAAATATGGGGGTGAAAGCCTTAGAGATCAGGGAAATAGTGAGAGCCACCAGCTAGCCTTAACTCACCATGCCACCATAACTTTTCAAGAGAGCTACTTCCTGTCTACCCAGGCTTTTATTGCCTTGCTGTTCTGCCCTCTCATTGGCTGTTAGCCCAGCTACCTCACTTTGTTACTGTCTGTCTGTACAGAACTCCAGAACTCTATGCTTGGTACTGGGATTAAAGGCGTATGTCGCCATGCTTGGCTGTTCCCTAGTGTGTCCTTGAACACAGAGAGACTCTGCCTGTCATGTGATAGGATTAAGAGCGTGTGCTACCACGGCCTGACTTTTGTGTTTACCTTAAAATGTCTTGCTATTCCCACAGATCTCCAAGCAAACTTTATTTATTAACATACAAATAAAATATCACCAAATTTCAGGACAAATAAAATATCACCACAGAATGCACTTTTACCATTCCATAATTCTCCAAAGATTTGTTATCCTTTGTTGCTCCACAGGCTAGTGTTCTAAGTCACCTCTTTGAGAGTTACTGATTCCCTAGGTACACGCCACCAACCATGAAAATGTATGAAATACACATATTTCAGAGCTAGAATTTTCTTATTAATCTATATTTTGCTACAATAATCCCCACCTAAGAATTAAAAAAAAAA
This sequence comes from Peromyscus leucopus, assembly GCF_004664715.2. Taxonomy (NCBI): domain Eukaryota; kingdom Metazoa; phylum Chordata; class Mammalia; order Rodentia; family Cricetidae; genus Peromyscus; species Peromyscus leucopus. The sequence continues at coordinate 114,530,145 of NC_051066.1, forward strand.
TCAAGGAAAGTTATTCTCTTGTACTACAAACATACAGGCTTGCATGGTTGGGTGCTCATGTCCTGTGAACTATTCTAACCTCTGTTTATAATCACAATAGCTCCAGGAAATGGTTGTCAGTCCTGTTCTATTTCAGAGATGTAGATGCTGAGCATTTAGGGTTTTTTTTTGTTTTTTTTTTTTTTGTTTTTTGTTTTTTTTGCTTTGAACATTAGAGCCAAAGTAAACTCGAGTTGGTATTCAAACTCTAAAACCTTCGTACCATGTATTCAGCATCACCACCCATCAGAAAAATTATCAATTTCTATCAAAATAAGTATTTAGATAAGTGTGTCAAGTAGTTCTTGTACACATACAAAATATTGAACACTGCTACATGATCCTCTGAATTCTACATTATTACTGGCCCTTGTAGAGATGAGGAAACAGATACAAAGGTTCAGAAATGTCCCAAAGTTGGACACCTCGCACTTGAAGGAAGCAGCCTGGCTCTGACACCTATGACCCTAATTACATCACTATATAGTGCCGTAAATACTGTCTCATTTCACTTAGTAATTTTCAAACTATAACTTGCAGCAGAATCAACAAGAGGAATAAAGAGAGTCCAAGATCTCATGTCCTCAGTTTTTGATTTCCAGGTTTGGGATGGAGACAGCGATCCTACTTCACTTCCAGCCACAATCCAGGTTTTGATGATACTGAAAGTCCAAGGACCACAGTCCAACAAAGGAGATTCTAGAACCTAAATGTTTTAAAATTGTGGCCTAGAGATTACATATCTGACCAAGATGTGGTGTATTGTAGTTGGAGAGTTTTCTCTCTGGTCCCGCCAAACCCCAGCAGTCGGGCAGCCTACTTATAAAATAAACACACAGACACTTATATTATTTAAACTGTTGGGCCTAATGGCTCAGACTTCTAGCTATCTAGTTCTTACATCTTAAATTAATCCATTTCTATAAATCTATACCTTGCCACGTGGCTCATGGTTTACCAGCGTCTTCACATGCTGCTTGTCATGGCGACGGCTGGCCGTGACTCCCTCCACCTTCCTGTTCTCTCAATTCTCCTCTCTGTTAGTCCCGCCTATACTTCCTGCCTGGCCACTGGCCAAGCAGTGTTTTATTTATTGACCAATCAGAACACATATAGACCATCCCACAGCATATAATAAAATTATTTATCAAAGGATTTTTAATAAAGTAACAGGAATGATTTGTCTAAGATCAAATACCCTAATGGTTCTAGGAAGATTTAAATAAGCACCATATCTTCTAAGAGAATAAGCTTATGTTAACAGCCTATGGAACCAACTCAATTAATTCTCTCCATCTTTTTGAAAATCTAGAATCAATTCTGAATATAACCAATAGACAGAAAATATGGAAAATTGAGTTGAAGTTAGAACATGACTTGAGAGTTAAGACTTGAACAGTTATGTTAGATTAGGAAATATTTATTGTTTTCTTCAAGAGTGCCTGTTTCTTTCCCTCATTTATCACAATCTAGCTTATTGCTACAGATTGCTCCTGTGTATATTTGAAGAGGCAGTAGAATTTTTTTTCATTTAGACTAACCCCAGAGGCCAGAGGAAAACGTTTGTTCATTCTTGTTTAACTTGAACAATATACTAATGTGATCAATATCTAGTTCAGCTCTCATTGTTAGTAGTAACAAAACATGTTTCATCTGAGTAATTGAAACCATTTAATAATGTTTCATTTCAATCGTGTTCTTGTGAAAATTAGACAATTTTTGGAAAATGAGAAGTATTCAATGCACTGATATGGAAAATGGAGACTCAGCATTGCAAGAACCTTGTATTCATATAACTTACTCATGCTTGGGGCTTTCAGTCACCTGGAAATTGAGCTAGGATCTGGCATTCTAAATAATGAGTTTATGAAAAAAAAATTATGTATGTATCCAAAATTGGTCCCATCATCTCCCCTTTCGGTCTTTCCTTAACCTAATTTACTTCCTAATGCTATTTCTATTTCATGGTGACACCATTCTCCCAAGGCAAAGGTCTTGGGAACTGATACATGCCTTTACTTTCTGTACCTCCTCCACCTGTCAACTGCCTTGCACTTCACGTGCAACATCTTTGTAGCCGATGGTGTTGGTGGCTTCAGATTTCTGAGCCACTTTAGTTCTCTGTGACCATTTTCCTGATTCTGCTTGCTTTGCTTCCAATAGTTTCCACATCAGCTCTTATTCACAGAGCTGCCTGTGTTCACCAGTATTCATTTCTAGTTTGTATCACTCTGGAGTGGCTCACATAGTCAATCACTGACTGGTACAGAAGCATGAAAATCCTGGTTTTCTCCATTCAAAAAAAAAAGCAAATTCTGAGTATCACTCATGTCCACAATCCCCTGTGGATCCTTAAATGGATCTCCAAAGCTTAACCTCACCCCTCTCCTTTACCCACTTTCTGTTTGTTTCCTCCAGTACTTATGCCTTGATAAACTCCCAAACCCAGGTATCCTTACCAGAGGACCAACTTCTGGAGAAGTCATTGTAAGAGACTCTGTCGTGAATGCCCACTCATCTTTTCCACAAACTACTGCCTGTCATTCCCTACTGCAGAAGTAATTCCTGAAACCATTGTGGTGCATTCCACCAACTGTGCTGTTAGAGGAGACTTTTTATTTCTTGTGAATCACTAGTCACATTATTGTTGAAAAATGGTCTTTCTGTATGTTGTGAATATGTGTTGCTACTATTGGTTAATAAAGAAGCAGTTTTAGCCTATGACAATACAGGATACAGCCAGGCAAGAAATCCAAGAGAGATATAGGGAGAAGAAAGGCAGAGTCAGAGACACTGCTAGCCACCAAGGGAGCAAGATGTAATAGAACACAGGTAAAGCCACGAGACACATGGTGATACATAGATTAATAGAAATGGGTTAATTTAAGATGTAATAGCTAGCTAGCAATAAGTCTGAGCCATAGCCCAAACAGTTTGTAATTAATATTAATCCTCTGAATGATTATTTTATTAAAATGGCTGCTGCCCAGGTGGGACTGAGAAACTTCAATCTACACATTATTTTCTCCAAGAAAAAAACCAAATGTTCTACATTTGCTGTTCACTTAAAGACATTTTCTTAGCCACGTATTTCAATCCTTCCATAGTGACTTTAACCTAGCAGTCTTTAATCACTGCAGGTAAAGTATAAATATTGCACATAAATTGATTCACCTCACTTTCCTATACCTCCCACATTTCCAAGCTCCCTTATTATTCATATGTAATGTTCTTTCATTCTAAGTATGTCAGTCAAGTCTATCTCATGTTCTTTATTGAGCTTTCATCTTCTTAGTTTCCTATTGCTTCTACAGCAAAGCACCACAAACTTAGTTGCTAAAACGCTTTATCTCACAGTTCTGTAGGTTTTCCTGTTTCTTCTTAGGCTATGACAATGGTCCATTTAATTGGATTATTATCCAGGAAATTTAGTACAAAAACTGAATCATCTATGAATACTTTCAGAATTTGGTTCTTCTAGTCCTAAGGCCCTTGCATCCTTTACCCTGAGGACTGAATCTCAAGGTATGGTGATATTTTATTTGTACTAAAATGTGATTTGTATGTTAATAAATAAAGTTGTCCAGGGCTCAGAGCTAATAGCAAGTCATCACAGTGGTGCATGCCTTTAATCCCAGCACTTGGTAGTCAGAGCTAGGTAGATCTCTGTGTGTTCAATGATACAGCCAGCATTGGAGACACACGCCTTTAATCTTAATACCAACCATAGAAGATCTGGAGGTCTGTACAGACAGGCAATGATGAGGCAGTCATGTGGCTGGGTTTACAACCAATGAGAAGGCAGAACAGAAAGTCTTTATAAAGACAGACACATGGGAAGTAGGTCTCTTTTGGAGAGGTAGGACCACTGTGAGAGGAAGAATAAGGTTTTTAGCTCTTAGCTCTGATCTCTTGGCTTTCTTCTTTGCATTGGTTCTGTGTTTCTTATTTAATAAGAAACATCTACATCAAGGTTCAGTTCTCCTGATTTCTCCATCTACTTCCTCTTCTCTGCTTTCTTCCAGAAAAGTTCTGATTGGAAAGGATGTGTACTTAAGTTGAATACACCCAAATAATCTAGGTCAATCTCCCCATCTCAAGGTCCATAATCCTAACTAAATCTATAAAGTCCTTTTTGCCATGTAACATGAAATACTCATGAGTTGGGTAACGTGGTTTAACATATGGGCATCTTTGAGGAACTCTTCTGATAGCTATAATGGTCTCTTTCTACCCTGAGAACTCTATAGACTATCAAATAATCCTTCTAGTAAATTTGTTCACACATAGTGTCAGAATGACTTACTTTCATTGTATGTAACTAAGTACTTTTCTGGGCACTTTATCTATATTGATTCATTTATTCATAGCAACAGCCTATGAATTCATAATGATTATGAACCATTTTACATGTTAAAACTGAAACATATAAAGGTTTATAACTTCTAAGCTGGTAAGTGGAACATCAAGAATAGCTAAGATGACTCCATGTGTTTGCTAAAATAATTAATTTTCTTGCCAATAGAATGCCACATATAACTTCTTTCATAGGATCCTGTGACTGACTCTGGCCAATACCAACTCTAACAAGTAAAATGGTTTTCTATCCTTTCTCTCTAGTTGGAAGTGCATGACTTACATTGTATAGCCACTCCAGGAAAAGAATTTAGATGTTTAGGACATCTTTGAAGAGAGAGACAAAAGACTCTTGTCATTCACCCAGGACCACCGTGGATAGGTTATGTTACATTTTGTAGAATTCCTATGATTTCAGTGTCACTTATTTTAATCAATTCGCTGAATATTAAGTTTAGACACTGTGTCTTTAGCTAAAAGAGAAGCATTGCTTCTCTTCTTCTCTTTCTTCTTTTTTCTGAATAATAATACAATCCCTCAGACTCTGTTGGGGAATGCTTCCCAAGGATATCAAATCTCTTACACTTTTACAGTCTGTTATCTAGGGAAAGCAAAGCAGGAACTCATGGCAGAAGGCATGGAGGGGAGTGGTGCTCACTGGTTGCTTCCCCTGGCTTGCTCAGCTTCCATTTGTATACAGCCAAGGCCCAACTGTCCAGGAGTGGTACCACCCACACTGGGATGGATCCTCTTAACTATATAAATGAACAGTCAAAAAATGTCCCCCAGACAAATCCATAGGCCAATCTTGCGGTGGAAATTCCTCAATTGAAGTTCCTCTTTTCTTCTTTGGAAGTATATCAAGATGACAACCAAGATTAGCATGACAGCATGATTATTTTACAAATGCAGTGTTCTCTCCCAACATTGACCTTAAAAATCTTTCTTTCCCCACACTCAAAGTTGAACAAGAGAAGGAACATTTTTCTAGCCTGGGAGGACATTCAAATAGCTGGAGGAAGAGATTTCAATTGGACCATCTATCAACTTACACAGAATTAGTGAGATTTACCTGGTAGGAAATCCATCAGAGAAGAATGGATTGTTGAAATAACCTCATTCTAATCAGCTCTTAAAACTATAGGTTCTCAGAAGTATCAAGAAAGGGACAAAAATAAAAACAAAAAGAAATAAAATATAAATGACTTACTATAATATCAAATGCCAGAAATCTGTCATGAATATATTCTGGACCTAGCCTTCAAAGTAACATGATTCTAAATTGAGTAGTTTTGAAGACTTCTAAAATTAAAAAGCACTCTTTTTTTACTTCTATATCCAGTCTACTCACTTATTATTGGCCTCAAATATTGGACCCTTTACAATTACAAGTATGTAATATAATATTTCATATAAATGTCTTTATACCTTTAACATTTATATTTATTAATCCACATATTATATAGACATCTAGATTATAAACATTTATGCAATATTGGATTATCTATAATGATAATGATGATAAATCTTGTCTCCAATCTTCCCTTCTTCCCTGAATTCTAAGCACAAGTTTTTTCCAAATCAATTTTATAATTTTCTATCCAAACTATGCTTTTTCTGATAATAGTTCTGATGTGGTTGATAACACTATAATCAATGAAGCATCTGTAAATTGTTTGATTATTGTAAAAATGCTAGGAAGGGACTGGAGAGAAGGCTCAGTGATTAAGAGCTTTTGTTGTTCAAAAATCTTTCTGTTCTTGCAGAAGACCTGGATTTTCATTTTCAGTTTTCATTACTCTGATGACAGCTTACATCTGCTCACAATGAAAGTTCTGGTGTATACTTCTGGTCCCCTTGGACACTAGACACAGCAATACACACACACACACACACATACATAAAGGCAAAACATTCATACACTTCTAATAAAAATAAGTAACATTAGAAGTTGACCTCTGTTCTTCTTTCCCCCATTTTGCACATTCAAATACTCTCACAGTCTTAGAAATGGCACCTGGAACTATCCTTTTTAAAACTACTCAGTGTCTACTAGGCCCCTACCCTGCTGGTGTTTATGTGTGGATTATATGATAGGGAGAGAATCCACTATCATAATACACAAAGACAGGAGGAGAGTGGGCACCAGTGAGAGATAAACAAAGACAGGAAGGAAAAGGAGGGAGGGAGAAAGGTAGGACAGTAAATGAGATTTGTTTAGATATTTGTCCTAATGGAAATTCACTCATGATGTGATGGAACATGATGAAATGCAGTACAAGAAAGGAAAGGGAATTTGCTATGAGCAGAAAACATCTGGACTGATACCAGATGGACAAGAGCCAGCCCTGGAGTATTCAGCAGAGAAAGTTGCAGGCAATGGGAGCAGACAGTACAAAGCTCAAAGGGAAACAAGGCCAGTGTTTAGAGAACAGGAAAACCAGTATGGATAGAGAACAATGGCTGAAGGAGACAGGCAAAGGAAGACACCAGAGAAGTAGGTGGAGTCCCCCCAGAGAGAGCCCTCAGCTTTACTGGTTAGCAGGAAATGTGGTAGTTATAAATGAAGAGCTCTGAAGCTCTCAATTCCTTTTTTTTTTTTTTTTTTTTATTTGTTTACAAAATTGGCTCTGGCTGCTGTCTTCATAATGGCCTTATATGGTAAATAAGAGTGGGGACAATAACTTTTTGGAAGCTATTATCATCATCAAGGCTGGGAATGGAATTAGCTTAAGCCAGAATTGTTCCAGCAGATGTGAAACTTGTCAGATCCAAAACATCCCTGCACAGAGAATGGGGAGTCCTTGTTAATGAAAGTGCTTTGTGGGAGCTAATGCATACAGTGTATGGTGAGGTACTAAGGAGAATCAAGGATGCTGCCTTCATTTTGGGTCTGAGCCAATGTTCTCTCCTTAGGACTGTTTTAGGCAAGGCCTTCTTTGACTTTGGCCTCTGTAAAACTTCAATAGTATCCTGACTTATTCATTCTCCTATTTTCTCTATATAATACTTCTGCAAAATTAACCTCTAGATTATTCTGTAAATTTAGGGACGGAAAATTGAGTTGTCAAGGCCCAGTTAGGAGAAAGGAATCCACGCCTGTCACTCTGGGAACAAAGGAGGAAGAATTCAAAGGAAGAACTTGTTTTTTCAGATATTCAGCCATTTAAGCCACTACCTGAACCGGAGTTAATGTAAAGAATGAATGGCTGAAAGCTTCAGCAGCCATGCTGGAGGCTGAAACAAAGAAGGATGTGGGAACTCCAGAACTCGGGGGTCTGAAGAGGTGCCTAAGTCTCCACAAGTCCAGCCTAACTATTCCCTAGACCCATCAGCTTAGGAGCCTAGATCTGTTTGTCCATATGATTTACTCTATTTGAAATTTCACCCATCCCCACCTCCATCCCCAGTGCCCAGGAAGCAGCAGAAAGAGACACCCCTAATTTCTCCATGCAGGGTAAATCAAACTCGCTCCTTTTTGACAGCTTTGTGCTTCAGTAGCTCTATGTCAACACCTTTCATACTGAATTGTCGTATATCTATTTACAGATCTGTTTCATCCACAGGACTAGGAATTTCTCACAGATAAGAATTATGTCTTATCTTCTCAAACCCTCCTTTGGAGATGCTTATGGAATCAATAGTCACAGACAAGATAAACACACAAATACACACACACACACACACACACACACACACACACACACACATACACATACACATACACACATACACACACATTAATATAACTTTTGAGGTTCAAATTAGAGTTCAAGATTAAATACTGCTTATTCATGTAAAGGAGATACATAACAAATGGTGGCCATCTTATGTCTGTGGTATCTTCATTAATTAGTTTTGTGCCACAAAAATAACCCATAATGTTAGGAAGTTTGCCTGGCACTGTGTTTTATAGTTTGGATTGGGCTTAGCTAGATAGTGACTCACTCAGTTCATACAGGTTCAAGAAAGACTGATCTAGGGTAACTCATATCCCTTCCATGTGGTTCCTGAATTTCAAGAACTTGATTGGGCGTCGTGACTAGGCTAGGCCTCAAAACTTGAACAATATGCTTAAGATAGTTCTCCATTCCTACTGCTGCGGCATACTGGCCAATGAAACCCCAAGGTCACAAAAGCTTCAAAGATGGGAAAGCAGATGACACAACTTGGTGGAAAGAAACTCGTTTCTGATAATGGTGCCTATAGAGAAGGTTGCACACTGCTGGCGGCTCTCTCTTTAAAACTTGACCACTATCGAAAAAGAAAGCTCAGCCCCAGCTAACCTAAAGGAACCTAGTTTCCCTAGGTGGATGCATCCTAGACTATTCTATAGACTGCAGCTCTAAATATGAAGGAGAATATAGCAAAGATCTATAGAGCTGTTGACCTCCACAGGCAACCCCATAAGTGAGCTGAGGCAAGACCAGAGTGTTGCTGGAGGGCTTCTCTCCAGCTTCCACCAAGCCCCGCAGTCCCACAATCCACACATAAAATAATCACTCAGACGCTTCTATTACTTACAAACTGTATGGCCGTGGCAGGCTTCTTGCTAACTGTTCTTATATCTTAAATTAACCCATTTCTATAAATCTATACCTTGCCATGTGGCTGGTGGCTTACCGGCGTCTTTACATATTGCTTGTCCTGGCAGTGGCTGCAGTGTCTCTCCCTCCTTCTTCCTGTTTCCCCAATTCTCCTCTCTCCTTGCCCCACCTATACTTCCTGTTTGGTCACTGGCCATCAGTGTTTTATTTATATAGAGCAATATCCACAGCACCAGAGAGTGGCAATACATGCTTATGTTAGGTCACTGAGTTTGGAGTGGTTTGTCATTCATACACTGGTAAATGATAGGCAGCTTATTAGAAACCTCCCATAATAAAATCTGTATATTGATACAGAGGAATCTTTGAGATATTTAGAATTCCTCAAAAGTATTTCCCTGAATTACCCATACACGATATCTTTCTCTCTCTTTCTCTGTATTCCAATACCCAGCAGAAAGATTTTACCTTTTTGTATTTTGAAAACAGAATAGAACCCATATCCAGGAACAGTGGTGTTACCTCTCTGCAGTAGAGTGGATGGACCAATCACTGTCTTTATGGTTTTTAGATAAACCAGATTTAATATGATACACACATGACATGGCCTGGGGTGTCTGTAGGTGACCTCTCTCACCCCTTTGAGGTTCTTTTTCTCATTCTGTAAAGTGAAGATAACGATGGAAACCATGTCTTTCACATACTGTCTGGGTTGCATACAGTATCATCCAAATGTCATCAAGAGTTGATTTTCAGTATAATCTGCATAGCTGGGAACCATGGAGCATAAGTTGTTGGAATAAATATGAAAAACTTTGTATGCAGAAATTAGTTAATAAACATTAGCTGCCTTCCATTTTCATAGTTCTAACAGGCACTCCATACTCCAGCTCAGTGCTAGGCAAGCTGTGTGTCATAGGTCAAATGTGACCTAGAGCCTAGTTTTAGATGCAGTTTCACTGAGACACATCCACACTTTATTGCTGGTCACTGTGCTCCTAAAATAGCATAATAAGGGCCTATTGATGTCTACAGTGACTAAATTATATAGGATTTAGGAACATAGAGAAAAAGTTTGCTGACTGGCCTTTAATTTTCTAAACCTTAAACTTATATTGTGTATAGGCTTATTGAAATTTTATACTCTTGGGCCTCAACTGCCACAGAGTCTGAGAGTCAGAATATGTGGATAAGGTCTGAGAACATGCATTACCAATAAGAATCCAAATAATGTTAATGTTCAGACCACATAAATACCATTACTCTAATTTTCTAAAGTGATATAATTATATAAATCCTTATTTATAAATGGCAATGTTACTGGGCGTGGGGTTCACAGTTGTAAGTACCTTACTTGGAAAGCAGAGATGGGAAGGTTGTCATGGATTTGAGGCCCATCTGAGGTATAGGTTGAGATGCTATCTCCATAAAGAAACTTAATGAAAAGTGAAATGTCAATGTGATATGATTTGTAGATGGCTTGACCAGTGTCTTTTAGAGAAGCCCATGTGCTGGAAGCTTGAGCTTTGGTGTCGATCGTGGCGTTAGGACGTGGAATGTTGAAGAGTGGATGCTTCAGAATCAGAAGGATTACTGATTATCACGAGAAAATAAGCCAGTTACCTTAAGAGCCAGTTGTTGTTAGAACAGCCACCCCATGCGCTTGTTTTCTTTTGCACACATCAGCTCCCTTTCCAATGGGAGCTTTTGACTAGCCAGGTGGCCCTCACCAGAAGTTGAACAGATGGGATTGCCAAAGCCTCAGATTTTAACCCTCCAAAATTCTGTACTAAGCAATTTTCCTTGCTTTATGGTGTACCCAGCATTAGGTATTCTGTGATAGCAACATAAAAACGAACTAATAAATAGAATATTCATCAATTAAAAGTGAACTGAACCCACACTGTAAAAACTTCAGAATTGTGCTATAATGAGTGACTAACAGCCATAAGCTATTTTAAGCAGAATGTTCCTTATAGATAATTCATATGTATTCACAGGAGAAAAAAGTTAATCTAGGCCAAGGACAATTACCACCAGCAAAAGTCAGAAATTGAAGCACAAAAACAAAATTATGAATATATATTAGGCTTTAATTATTAGCCTATGTACAAAATGAAAAATCTATCTTAAGGATTTCTTAAATTAGAAGGTTTGGCTCCTCCTAATTGCACCATTTGTCCAATTCTTTCTAAAATATCTAATCACAGAATACTCAATGACAACCACATACTCCAAGGCTCAAAATAATTTCTATTTTCCCCTGCTAATAACATATTTCAGATGCTCTCCTGGCAGCCCTCAAGATTTCAGACTGATGGGTAGCAAAGCTGCTTACTAAGATATCGGGTCAGATCTGTTGTGATCCAATTTGTGATATTTGAAAATCATCCCATAATGAGCTTTTATAAATTATTGTGATTAAACTGCTTGTTATGTGCTTGCCCTTCCTTGATCCCTAATTTAATTTCCTTCAATGATTTTTTTTATTCCACCCATCTTTCTACTTCAATGCTTAAAGTGAAAAGAGCAAATCGCTTCCTTTTAAAATTGCATAATATGCCTTCATTTTATCTTGATGACTTAGATCATATTCCTTTTATTAGCAGAAAAAAATGACCTGGATATTATTTTGAGCCTATTTTAAATAAGGAATAAGCCTCAGCAAGAAAGAGACTTTTAAAAGGCCATGAGAGAGTTTATAGTCTGGTCCTGAGATACAAAGTGAAAGTAATTGCTGGCTTCTCGAATGTGGGATCTCAGAGGAGACCTGGAACAAAGCCCACACACTCCATGTGTAGATTTAAAAAAAAAAAAAAAGATGTATGAGCCGTTACAACTAAACACACACCCACATGTTCTCACAGAATTGACTTTACATCTCAAATGTGTTCCTAAAATAAACATCCTGTGCCAACTGGAATATTAGAGTTAAGGAAAATAGGCTTTGCTTGGAGAAGAATGTATTTATATCCTCCTATTTCTTCTTTCCTACCCTTTCTTCTCCATCCCTCCTTCCTCCATTTTTCTTCCTCCTTCCCTTTCTTCCTTTGGTTATAATGCACTGAATAGATTCCCCACCCCCAATTTATTAGAGATACCCTTAAAACAATACATTAAAATTTCTTATCTCATAGAAAACATAAGCAATGGTATGACTGAACTAATTGCCTATGATGTTATTTTTCTTTCCTACTTGTCTCTATTTAACAATTCTATCTACATTGATAGAATAAACTAGAGAGGTAATATGTAGTATAGTGACTAGGAACTTGGTCTTTAGAGTGCCTGGGTTTACATCTTACTCTACTTCCTATTAGTTGTGTGACACTAGGCAACCTGAGATATGTTTTCACATTTTAATTCCTCTGTGTACAGATGGATATTTCAGAAATGTTCTACCTCATTTGAGTTTTCAAGAATCAAATGATTTACACCTAAGGAAAAATGATAAGCTGTGCACCACTGTCCTTGTGATTATTTCCATGATGAAGATATAGGGTGCTATTCATTTACTTTTGTCCTTTAAATCTGATATATTCTAAAGTTTGTGTCACCCAGGATACATGTATTGAAATCTGAACCCCTGATGTAATGGTGTTGAGAGGTGGGGCTTTGGAGATGGGAGACTGTGAAATTGGACCTCTTATGATGGATTTGAGCCTTTATAAAAATAGGTCCAAGGGAGTTCATCTGCTTCTCTTATTATCTGATGGCACAGCAAGGATCTGGGAATTTGCAACCTGGAAAACATCCCTTGCTAGAACTTGATATTGTTGGAACTTCTCAACCTTCAGAACCATGAAATATAAGTTTAAGTTGATTGTAAGCCACCCACACTGTGGTATTTTGTTACAATAGTCGTAATGGATGAAGCATCATTTTACTGTAACATAGAACACATTTCCTACTGGTTCTAACCTCTGCGTTTTACAGATTCACATTTACATTCTCTTCAGGATACAAATGCAGAGTGCTATGGTGTCTGGCCCAACATGTTGGAATCACTTTTGTGGCAAATCCTAGGAGATTTCAAACAAAGATATATGTCTAAAGCTGAAAACGTTAGACTGAAGGGTAAACCTAGAACTAATTCATAGCAAAATTCCCTGGGAAACATAAAGGAATCCAAGTGAACGAAAAGTTTACTGAACTCTCAAAGGCAGTGTCTGCAAGCAAGAATGGGCTTGTTCATTGCATCTGTGTGCAAAAAGGAAAGGTGTCAATCTTGACCTCATTACTGATTCTGTGATATTACCCAGCTGCAAAAGATCAAAGTGGGTGGAAACATCTTTGGGACTTTCCTTGGAGTGCATTTGATCCTACTGCTCTGTTTAGGAAGGGGGTAGAATAAAACATCATAGAATATGACTAGAAAATTCACAAAATTGAATGAGATTTATATATCTGTAGAAAGTCATGAGAAACATATTTACCACTAATTTAAATGTTTTTTCAAGATAAATACCTGGTTCTTCTTCTAAAATTATCAAAAATCAGAGAACTAATTTCCCCTCTTATTGAAAAAAGTTTAAAATGATAGCCAACATATAAATAATGTATTTTTTAGTGCCCACATGTGTGGACAGACAGTATGGGCTTCTCATGGATCAGCATTGATTAAATGAAGAACCCAGATAGGCGAGCAGAAAGTCAAGGCAAACTTCAGGCTGAGAGAATTTACCAAATCACGTGATGCTGGCAGTTGTTGGCTTTCACAGACTTGTTAGAGGTCAGGAGACGAAATGTGTCCTCACCCAGATAAAATGGGCTTCACAGCAGGATACACTCAGAGCAACACTGAATAAAGTTTAGAGGAAAAAGAAAGCAGTCACTGCCTACCTTCTGTAAACCTTTCCATGATTCACACTACCTAGATCAAAAAGGAAAAATGACTATTTCTGACCTTGGTGTTAGGTGGAAAAGAAAATGCTATCCCCTGAGAAATTATGTTCACAAAATGATCCTTTCATAAGTTTGCATTCAATTCACATTACCTATATGGCTTGAGAAAGTTCAAACTGAGATTTTTAGCTTTAATGTCTATTTTAGGGTAATATTAGCTTTAATAAACAACCCTGAAATATCAGTGGTTTAATCCAAACCACATTTATTCCTTTTCTACACACTTAATACCACAGAGCAGTAACTGTCGAGAATAAATTCTCTCACAAAGGCCCTTCTGACTTCTTTGGATGCTTATAAATCTTGAAACATGATCTACCTATCATTAAGGGGGGAAAAAGGATCCTGTATAGGAATAGTCAGGGAGTTGTTATTGGTTGTTTTTGCTCTTTACTCTTTGGCTCTTTGTCCTTTGGTGGACCCACAGCCCATCTCCCAAATAATCACACAGAGACTTATTCTTACTTATAAATGTCCAGTCTTAGCTTGGCTTATTTCTAGCCAACTTTTTAAAACTTAAATTATCCTATCTTTTGCCTGTGGACTTTTATCTTTCTCATTTCTGTATACCTTTCTATCTGTGTAGCTGGGTGGCTGGCCCCTAGAGTCTTCCTCTCCTCCTTTTTCTCACTCCTCCACCTCTCCTCCAAGATTTCTCCTTCTATTTATTCTCTCTGTATGCGAGGCCCACCTACCCTTTCTCCTGCCTCACTATTGGCCATTCAGCTCGCTTATTAAACCAATCAGGTGTTTTAGACAGGCAAAGTAACACAGCTTCACAGAGTTAAACAAGTGCAACATAAAAGAATGTAACACATCTTTGCATCATTAAAAAAATGTTCCATGCCATAAACAAATGTAACAAACATATCTTAAGATAATATTCCACAACAGGGAATGATGTATTAAAGCATTGAAAATGGCCCCATGGGACAGGGTACATGGATCAGTAACACAGCACTTCCCATGCACAGGTCCTGAGTTCCACCCCTGACACTAGAAAAAAAGCACCCCCCTCAAAAGACTCTAATTTTTCTATGGTTGAATTCCTTTACAATTTCACTTTGAAGAGGCAATCTGCTTCTCACCTTGAATCTGAGTTGAATGTAAGTAAGACTAGTGTTGCCCAATAGAATGTGCTGAAAGTAACACTGTGGGGGTTCTGAGCTGAAGAGGGCCAGTAGCATCTAAACTTTTCCTGTTGGCACTTGTCCTGTATGACGTAATGTTATCAGTCAATTCTACAAGACAGTGGTCACCAAGAGGCCTTAAAGAATAGATGTCAAGTGGAGGGAATGAGCACAGGGTACAGAACTTCAGCACTCTAGCTCATAGTGATCAACAAAGACTACAATATGGAAGAAAGACCATCTTAGGCTCTCTTGGCTCAAGACAGCTCACAGTTTAATGCCGTCATGTGACAGAAGTCAGGAAAGACTACAAAGCACAGCACTGTCTGGTCAACTGACCATTAAAAGAAATAAAATAATTGCATGTTCAAAGTACCAATCCTTAGAAATGGTTTGTGCCACAATAACTGAACTTCCATGGGCAGGTTTTTATAGGCTGAGTTTGGTATCAGATGCATCACTCAACTTTACATTGAAAAGAACTCAGCCACCAAGTCCCACACAACTCCAAGGAAGCTGGGGAGTGCAACCTCCATAACTATCCAGAGTGAGGAAGTAGATGTGTTAACAGATAGCTAACCCACTTCTACTTAGACCCAAGCTTTTAGAATAGGCAGAGACAGATAGTATCTGAAAGATTTTACCTTTCATTTGCATTTGAAAGAATAAGCATGAAGTTCTAAGAAACATTAGAAGCATAATTCTAGATAGTCTAAGTATTTTAACATTTATAAGACAACATTCTGACAAAAGTTGAAAATGAACTGAGTCTCCTAAATCTGATATATGAATATTGACTCAAAATTAGTAGGAAATCTGAATGACCATTTAAAGTAGATTTTAAAGATAAGCAATCAGTACTTTTAAGTTTCTTTGCCAGAGAACTCTCAGATCATGAAAAGATTTGCAAGCAAGTTCTAACAAATATTCAAGGAAGGGATCATTTGAGTATTAGTCACACTATTCTAGAGAATAATAAAAAAAAGAATGTTCTAGTATGAGTGTGACTTCTGTAATCATGATACATAAACCAAGAAAGAAAAGAGGGTACTGGAAATTTATAGGAAATTTTCATTAATAAACATATGTACAAACTACAAAGGAAATTTTAGCCAAGTGAATTTAGCAGATCATGAAAAAAAAATGTATTAGTATTAACTTATAACCAGTAATGTCAGATTGCAAGTGAGTGTACACAATTCTTTGTCTTAGCAGATTTTTCAAAAGTACATTTTCTTCTTTGATGTGTGAAATGCTTGAAAGTTATCCATCTATCCTAATAAGAAGAAAAGCTAAACAAGTTAAAAACTGTTATAAGATCCATCAGAGAACTGAAAACATAGGGGAAAATATCACCCCCAAAACTTAAGAGACAAGAAGGTTCAGAGAATCATTAAGTGACTGGAGTAGAGATAAATAAGTCAAAACCTCTGCAAGGGAATTTATTGTGTGGCATGAAATAAGCCAAACCCATAGAGGATGATTGTTTATAGACACATAAAACCATTTATATCTATGACATGAAAGCAGAAGGTAGATGGGAGAAAGAGACAAGAAGGGATAATGAGGAGATGAATATGGTCTAAATACTGAATATATTTAAAAGAAAGTGCCTAGCACTATGTACAATGAAGATATGCCAAGGAAAAAACAAAGGTATTTGTATTAAAATAAGAAAAGTTGAAATTGTTGCAAAAAACAATAAATACACCTTAGAACTAAAAATCTCTAGAGGTTTGTTTTGGGTGTTTGTTTGTTTTGAGTTCTGATGATCTTGTGAACTTAATGTCTAGGTGTTCTATCAGTTTTGTCATTTAAGACTGGAGAAAAACTACACTGCAGTCAGTGTAGAGAGGAAATAATCAGCCATCTAGAAAAACACCAGTTGGTCTCTGGTCTGCACAGGTCATGTAACTAGAACTTTCAGAACAAAAACCTTGCCTTGGTGGTCCAGTAAACAAGTCTTGGTCATGTGTCCTCATATACCAGCCAAGGAGATGATGGTAAAAAGAAGAGAGGGGAGAGTTGTTCAACAGTGGCCATGATAGGAAAAGAAATAAATAAAAGGGTCCAGTGACCTCAAGTAAGTCTTCAGGGTACTGACATGGCCTTTCTGTTTGAAAAGATGAAGAGTTAAATCAAGAGGTATGCATAAACTGTCTTGGTCAAGATGTGACCTGGTTAATCATTGTCTCCATCCTGGTTTTTCAGGATGGTCTGAAGAAGTCATTATCACTGTCATCATGTGAGTGGATCAATTTAGAACCCAAGACACAGCCTTGCCTTTGTAGATAATTGTCCCTATCTGGGAAGGGCATGGGGTGGGAGCCCAAGATTTTGCTCTTCCTGGAATCCAGAGTGACTACTGATTTAGGAAAACACATATCTCGGTACTTTGAGCCTTAAGGACAGAAGAGATGGGTCATTGAATTTCTCTGAGTGGTTAACATGCAAAGCAAAGGAGACAAACACAACAGTAAGGCCAAGACGCCAGGCTTCCATTCTGATTATTAATTACCTTGTACTACATTGACTGATAGTATGAAGCCAATGCCTTTTAAGAAAAACAGAAACTTCTGAGAGTCTTTTTCAATTTTCCTTCTATGAGCCCAACCATAATTTACAAAGGTTTTATTGGGGCCCACTTATCTGAGGAAGGAAAAGCCTGAACTTCCAGCTTCCTCTGGCTATCTTGTCCTTGTGAAGTTCAGGAAGTCCTGAGAGCAAGGTTCAGTTTCACAAAGAATGGAATGCAGATCACAGGATCCTTTCCCCCGCTCCACATTACTGTACCATTACTAAAGGCCTCTTGCTACAGGTTCCTTTACCCAATGCATCGTGTCTGGCTTCAACAGAAAGTCACCATCTGGGCTACTGGGCAATACTCTCAGTCATAAGTGAAGGCACTGGAATCAGCCAGCTGCCATGGGAAAGTCGAAATCATCAGGTCAACAATATTGAACAGCTATGATTGAAACACTAGTGATTCTAATGCAGATAGCCACATATAAGATAGGTTATGTCCAGGTAACAATGATTTCCTGAGACTCCTGCCTCCAGCTGGCCTCGAACTCACAGAAGTCTGCCTGCCTCTGCCTCCCTAGTGCTAGGATTGAAGGCCTGTGCTACCACTGCCTGGCTTTTTTCTATTGTTTTAAAATGTTGGCTGGGCAGTGGTGGTGTAGGCCGGGCAGTGGTGGCACATGCCTTTAGTCCCAGAACTCGGGAGGCAGAGCCAGGTGGATCTCTGTGAGTTCGAGGCCAGCCTGGGCTACCAAGTGAGTTCCAGGAAAGGCACAAAGCTACACAGAGAAACCCTGTCTCAAAAAAAAAAAGAAAAAAAAAAAAAACCCAAAAAATAAAAAAAATTAGAAAAAAAAAGATAGGTTATGTCAGAATGTCAGAAGGTGAACAGAGTACCAGAAAGAGTCAAAAAATAAATGATTAGGATCAAAACCATTCTAAAATGAAGAATGTCTTTATTAGCAGCTAAGATTTTACTGTGGAAAGAAAATGTCAACATAAATTTCTGAAACTGAAAAACCAAGAAGAATGACGAAATAATACAACAGAACATCACAAAACTATAGGACAACTACAAAAGATACCAGCAGTGTGTGCTGAGAATAGCTGGAAGAGAATGAGTGAAGGCAATATTCAAAGCAGCAATTACTGAAGAACTGCTGAGTTGGTGTCAGGTAGTAAGCCACTGGCACAGGAAGTGGAGAGAACAGCAAATATAATAAATTCCAAACAAAACCACCTAACACGTACACATCATAATGAAGCTCCAGAAAATCAAAATAAAGGAAAAAAAATCAAAGAAGCCAAAAGGGGGGATGGAGGTCTCCCTACCTACAAAGCAAGAAAGATAAAATTGACATTTACTTTTTGGAAACTGTATCAGCAAGTAAGTTAAAGTATTAAAGTGTTGAGGAAAGGCCACAACAGGGAATTCTCTATTGAATAAAATTGTTTTTCAAAACTAAGGAGAAATAAAGACTTTCTCTAGCAAATAAAATTGAGGAAGTTGGTTGCCAACTGTTTTAGTCAAACTTCCTCTTCTCGGCATAGCATGATCGTCCCATCACCATCACCATCCCTGAGCAGAGAGATATCCTTGCTCCTGTAATCCCTGTAATGAAATAAGCAAAGAGATTCTGTGTAAGGCAATGCCAGTAGAACTGGTGATACCACCTAGGAGAATGAGAAAAGCAGAAGGCCTCCACATCCTCATCTGGCATTTCAGCCATGCTGCCCTCTGCCCTCCCTCCACACCCTTCTACTAGTCCTGAAACATGGTAGAATTCATAGGAAGTAGAAGGCTAGCTGAAGGTGGAATTCCATCTGATCAGCTTTGGGGAGGCCATCATATATGCTGGGCTTTTCAGAAGATACAGCTCCTGGGAAGTCATCCATCCTCCTGTGAACAATGCTGATGAACTCATTCTTTCACTAAGCTGGACTTGGGTGGGACCATTACTTCGGTCTGCCTTTAGAGCTATATATGGAGTGAATAGACATTTCTTGAAGGTAAACTCAACTTGCCTTGAAAGAAGTGTTAAAAGTAGTTCTTTGAAGCTGGCAAGATGGCTCACCGTGTAAAAGGTGCTTGCCCTTGAGTCTGAAGACCTGAGATACATCCCTGGGAACCACATGGTGAAAGGAAGGTATCAACTTCTGAGAACTGTGTACATGCACATGTGTGCACACACACATGCACACATACTCTTCACATACAAAATAAATACATAAATGAAAAAGTAGTTCTTCAGAGAGAGAAAAACTGTCAAAAATTTAGATTTAGGTTGGAGATGGCACAATGAGAAATGGGATTGTTGCACAAAATGTGGGACTGAGTTTGAATCCCTAGAACTCACATAAAGCAAGGATTGGTAGCAAAATATAATCACAGTTCTCAAGTGACAAGATGTGAGGTGAGGACACAAATGTTCATTTATACACATCTCATATATATGCACATATTTGCCACACAAGTACACATGCAAATAAATGAAAGAAGAGCATGAGAACAGGGACAATCAAAGGGGGGAAATAGAGAAAATAGTAAAATTCCCTCAAATAAAAAAGATGCCTGCCGCCTCAATTTTGGAATACTTTTGTTATATTATTTTAAAAGCATGGGCAAATAAATAGAGAAAAATGTTTATTTTCTAGCTAATATATTAAGAGAAATAAAAAATAGAAAATAACAGAAGAAGGTAAAACAAAGGAAGGTGGTAGAGAGATAAGGTACACATTTATTGCTAGTTGTTTAAGGAACGACCATACATTTTTCCAGGATGTTAAACTCCCATAGGTGGTCTGAGAGTTCTCCTTTCTCTCCATTTCCACTGGCATGTGGAATATGATGCTCCAAACCATGTGCAAGTATGCATTAATTCATTAGTATCCCTTAAAGAGGAAGGAAGGAAGGATTATAGCATGCATCTAACTTCATGTGCAGATTTTAAAGCTTTTAAGGATCAGAGAATTCCTGTTATCACTTTTCTTCCAATATTATCCAAGGAAGTAAAGTAAGAAAGAGAATGTTAAGGCACATGGGTTGGGAAAAAGAATGGAAAGCTGCTATAATTCAGAGTAGATGCAATAGTTCTTGGAAAATATTCCCCAAATCTATAGGCACGTTACAAAATCAGATAACAGAGTTTAGCAAATAATTCTGAAACAATATAAATATAGGAAATTTAATTATGTTCCCATAAAATATCAACAGTGAATAAAAAACACAATTACTTTTAAATCACATCAAATAAAATTTGATACTAGATTATGAGTTTCTATAAAAACAGCTAGTTGCAATACCTTCATAGAACAGACATCCTAATAGGTTTGAGTCCTCTTACCCATTAATATGGAGTGACTTCACAAGATTTCCTGCTGTGGACAGGACAATGGTACCTCCTTTCAAAATTTATGCTCACACTTGACCCCCAGTGGAACAGTATTAAGAGGTGAAATTTTCCTTACCCCTCGCCCCTTACCATTTGAGACAGACAAGTGAGCTGACCCTCCCCATTACTAGTTGCAACAGTTAGGAAAGCGGGCCCTGCTCCTCATCTGAGCAGCACAGTAGAGCTAACCCTGTTAGCAGAGGCCTGGGTGAGATACCCTGAGGGTGTGAGAATGGGATAGCTGGCCACATATCCTTCGTCTGCCACGTGGTGGTGAGGGTGTGGAAAAGATACCCTCCCCACCCCTTAACCTCCCACACTTGAAACAGTATCAAGTGAAACAGTATTAAGAGGTGAAAATTTCCTTACCTCTTACCCCTTACCACCTGAGACAGAAAAGTGAGCTGACCCCCACCGTTGCCAACTGCAGCACCCCAAAATGGACACTGTACCTTGCCTAGGCAGCACCATAGCACAGTAGAGCTGATCTTGTTGGTGGAGGTGTGGGTGAGCCATCCCTGGTGTTATGAGCATGGGAGAGCTGTTCCCATTACTCATCTGTCACGTGGAGGCATGAGGTGAGGATGCCCCTCTGCCCACCCTGGCACTGAGGTCATAAAAGAGGGAGAGCAGTCCCTGCCTCTCATCAGCTGCAGCACTCCAGACACTGCACCTTACACCTCACCTGGGCAATACAGTAGAGCTGGTCCTGAAGGTGTAGGTATGGGAGAACCAACCCTGAGGACTTAAAAGCCAGAGAATTGCCCCCACCCATTGCTCACCTCTGCAAGGGCTAAAGTAACCAGGGCAATGCTGGAGAGCTCACCCTGGTGGTGAAGACAGAGGAGAGTTGGCAGGCTAACCAACCCTGCAACTATTCAAGCCCAGACCAGGGTTATGTGTTGCACTCCTCAACATCCACCCCAGCTGGGATCTGCTGGAGCAAAATGAGGGGGTGATTGGTCCTGTGGATTCAGAGCTGCAGGATCTCTATGACACAGGGCAGCAAGGGGATGTCCAGGAAGAGTCCCAGTGATGGCTCAGCATTAGTGGTGTAACAGAGACCAGGGACCTTGAACCAGACCAACAATATTTTGCAAAGAATGCCTGTATCACACTGCAGCTTCCATGATGAGATTCTCCCTTTATTCCCCTCCCCCCTTTTTCTCTTAAGTTTTATTTTGTTTTATTTTTCAGAGGGGTGAGATGAGTGGGATTGGTAGTCATGATGTGAAAGACACACAAAAAATAAAAAAAAAGCAAGTTTTTTTAAAATGAGGTGAAAACTGAGAGGTGATTAAATTCTGAGGTTTGTACTATCATAAACATACCTTTATGTGAAGTTAGGTGGCAGACAGTGATCTCTTATTCTTCTGTCATAGAAGAACAACAGGTTTGGCTCCTTTCAGGATACAGCCATCTTAGAGGATGAATCTGGGTCCCCATCATACACCAGACCAAACAGTATCTTGATAGTGGAATTCTATGACTCCAGAACTTCTGTTCTGTGACATCAGAATCTCTGTTGTTTATAAGTCATTCAAACTGTGGTATTTTGTTATACAAGCATAAACAGACTGAGATACTAACCAGTCCTCTGATTGTTTTGATAAGAAATGGCTTTCAGTTTTAATACCACTAACCTGGAGTTAGCACAGAGACTCCGTAGGTTAAGTTTGGTGCTACAAGATTGCTTTTGTCAGACACTGAGTACAAGTCACCTATGCTTCTGATGAGCTTGCCAACCAGAGTCCCACAAGTCCCTCTTCATGTTTGATAATTTGTTGTGATGTCTCATAAACCTCAAGGAAGTATTTGTGCATATTTTCCAGTTCATTAGAGAAGATGTTACAAGGATGCAGATGGACAAACAGAAGAGGTGTATAATTTAAGGTCTGGAATAGTCTTGAGGGCAGGAACTCTATCCTGTGGAGTTGCATGTGCCACTCCCAACATGGATAATTTTGTGCCTACCTGGATGTTTTCTGAACTCCCTCTGTTTGGGATTTTGTGAATATTTAGTTACATAGACATGATAAACCTAGTCACTGACCTTTGGTGATTTAGCTAATGTGTAATTCATCTCAACAGAGTTCAGGCATGGTTCTAATTGTATCTTGGTCTTTCTGGAGACAAATACCCATCTGGAGGCTACCTAGAAATTCCAGCTACCAGTTATCTCATCAAAATATAGAAGATATTCTAAACATTCCAACAAATTTAAGTGTCCTCTGTTAAGAAACAGGAATGTAGCAAACGATGTTTCTAGCATCCCATCATTCAGAAAACTATACGTTTTAGAAATATGTTACTAGGTTCCAGACAATGACCAAAAATGTATTTTTTTGTGGTTCCACATCAACTGAGTTCTAAACTAAATGACAAATAGTAAAGCAGATGGATGCAAACCTTCTGAGGGTATTAAAGGCTACCTGAACAACAACATCACAAATGCCTTCAGATAGATTGCAAGCCAAAAATCTTTGAGACTATTAAAATAGTACTAGTGGTATTTATAGATTATATTACCAAATGTCTCCATTACAAAGCAGATCCCTTGAACATCAAATTTGGGAAGGAACTTTATCAGAAAATGAAGAGGTTCATGGGAACTATCTACAAGGTTAATGAAAACCTATGCAGTTCTTATTCCTCAGGTTGGTTGATTTGTTTGTTTGGTTGTTTTTGTTGTTGTTGTTTTGTTTTGTTTTGTTTTGTTTTAAGAGACAGGGTTTCTCTGTGTAGCTTTCCTGGAACTCACTTTGTAGACCAGGCTGGCCTTGAACTCACAAAGATCCCCCTGGCTGTGCCTCCCGAGTGCTGGGATTAAAGGCGTGTGCCACCACTGCCTGGCCATTCCTCAGGTTTTTATCCATCATCATATTCCACAGCTTTTCTCACAACCATCAACATCTTGTTCTTCAGATTTCTCAATGCCTTTCATTGTACTCCAGTTCAAAGGTGACTTTTTTCATTGTGAAAAATCAAGGCACCCTGTAGCATTCTTTCCATGCCTACCACACCAGCAAGTCTCTAAGCAAATGGCCCCATCCATACTTACTGGTTTCTCTTCTCTGAGTTACAGATGATGCTTCTCATATTTCTAGCTAAAGTAAGTCCTCTACTTGCTCAATAGGTGCCCACAGCCTTTACTCTGCCTCCTGTATCCACCTACCATCTACTCCCACAAACAGATCATTCTCTTCAGCATTCAAGTCATTCAGTAGTCATTTCCCTACCTTGAAAATATTTTTATTGGCTCTATTTTCCCCTTTAGGAAGGACCTCAGTTTTGTTTCCCTTCATAGCAAAGTTGTGTGGGAGAAAACTATTTCTTCCTGTCTTTTGTACTGCCTCCAATTTCTCTTCTTTTTCTTTTCAGCCATCAGATTTAGATATTTACCCCCCACCCCCCCACACACACACTGCCAGCAAACCATTATTATATAAGTTGTTTCTACGATGGAGTTCAAAAATGAGACAATATCTAGGAAAGAAGATGGAAAGTGCATCAATGAAGTAGGACAAAAACCAGGAAAGCTTATTATCCTAGAGACCAAGGAAGAAAGTAATTTGAAAGAAAAGAACATGGTAATCTGACTCAAACTGTTGAAGGCAGAATAAATTGAGTACTGGGAAATGACAATGGGATTGAGCATCAAAGGGTTCCCTGGGTTCCTTGGCAAGAGTGGATTCCATGGGAGCAGCAGAATAAAAACCTTAATAGAGGCTATCCAAAAGAGATTTGAAAGTGAGGATTGCAGGGTGGTACCTGTGCCCACCTGTTGGTCAGTTCTTGTCTAAGAGGCTTTAAGGACTTTCTTGAGTTAAACACACTGCTGTAACTTACTATACTAAACACAACTGAATTAACCACATGAAAAGGTATAGTGGGTAGCCATTCCAGCTTTGATCTGAAAGTTCCAACCCCCATTGAGGCTTCTGCAACTGTCACGCCTACAAGGTGGGGCCAAGGGGGGCACCGAGAGACCCGAGATCTGGATGGGCCAGAGCTCTCTCTGTTCCTGGACCTTTGACAGTGGAGGTTGACCGAGCAGAGCTCCAGAGAATACTGCTGGACTGCGATATACCTTCCCCAGACCCTGTGACCTACCTATCCCTTTATTTGTAAGTTATCCACTAGATAAATCTTCCTTTTAACTACGTGTAGTGGCCTTAATAATTTCACCAATAAAAAGGTACAAAGGGAGAGTTGTAGGGCAAATCAGCTGAGTGTCTCCAAGCCTTTCCATTTGGGTTCACACAGTACAGGTTCTTTTCTGCCACAAGATGCTGTGAGAAATCCTGCCAATTAGCCAAGCTCATGAGAGCAATGGAACCCAGGACTTTTACTGGAGCCCAACCATGGAGGCAGCTTCTGCCTGATGTCTCTAAGAGTGAAAGAGGAAAAAAATCACTCAACACCAATCTTATATGTGAACAGTTTAGGTGCAGAGTGCCACTCATACTTTGTGGTGACACTTTCTGAAGTTTCCCTTCCTTGAGAGAAGGCCTTCAGAAGTCGGGCCTGTTATGCCACCTCTAGGCTGCATGGGGAGAGGGAATCAGCAAGCAAAGATCATGACTTTCACTAACTTAGCTATAAAGGGAATAAGAGAAATCAGATGGCAGGTGGAGGGAATATACTATGTTATTTTTAGTAGGAGTGAGATTACAGGGTATGTGGATGCTTATATGAATAGCATAGTATAGAGAAAAAAATGTGTCATCTAAGAGAGTGGGAAACTTGAGAGGAAGAGAAGAGTAGGACTCAATGCAGAGCAGAAACAAAAATCTGAAAGTCAATATGACACATCATATGTTCTACTAACAAGAGTTCAGTATGATTAGAACCATTATTATTAAATATAGAAAAGTCAATAGCTTCTTCATTTCAGAAATATAGCACATAGTACCCATGTGAAATATTCCTAACTCTAAACATATATGAAATATGAAAGATTTTATTGGAAACCACTATAAAATAGACCAGCATAAAATGACAAGTACAAGAGGAAAAGCACATCAGTCAATGTTGTTGGAATAAAGACAAATATTAGAATGTTTTCCTGAAAGTAATTTAATCAAGGTTACTTGTTCAAATAAAAACTAATTTTAGAGGGAGGGAATTTAAAAGAATAAGTAAAAGAAATTTTTTTTTAGCTAAAGAATCCCCAAGTTACCTGAATCAAATTAAATTTATTGATTTACACCAAAATCTAATTAGATTTAGCAGTAGTAAAAAAAAAAAATGCAATTAGAATGCTTGCCTAGCATGTTGAAAGCCCTGGGTTAGCTCTCTAACACCACAACAAAATAAAAATAAACAAATAAATCGCAAAGAAAGAATTTAAGTGCTATTTTTCACAATTTTACTTATTTTCATACAATGCTATAAACATTAATCGTAGGGAATTTTAGAACAAACATAAGGAAAAATTTTAAAAACATAACTGGAACTGTCCAGAGATAGCCATTCACTGTAGATTTTTAGAAATTCTTTTCCGTCCTTTTTACACTTAGATTATTTGAGTTGATGAATGTGATAAACAAAAATTTTAGTTACAGAATTTAGTTAGCCTTTGTTCCCCAACAAGGTGATTCAATTTTTAGTCACCAAGTGCTATTAACTATAACTATATGAACTATTTTTTTGCTACCATTTACTTTGCTAATAATACAGGTTCCCCCACAGACAGCAGACCGGATGACTGTGTTGTTACATTAACTGCTACTGATGAACCCATACTGCATTTTACAAAAGTCAGAAAGGGAAAAAATACATTAGCCAACAAAAAAAAGTGATATTTCTGAAGAAAGATGAAGATGTAGTGAGCATGTCCTCTTGAAATAAGATTCAAAAAGAATGTACAGTGAATCAAGGAAAAAAGATCCCACCCACTGCAGGAGTGTTGAAGTGGCTGCCATTGGAAAGGAGTATGGGGAATGCAAACTTTAGCATAAATGAGAAATTATAGGATGAGAGGATGAAAATGTCCCACAGTAAGTGAGGCCAATAAAAATCTTTCTGTTAAGGAAACTTGCAGAGATATTTTCTGGTATTGAAAATACAAAGGGTATTGTGTCAGAAGCCAATGTACATTTTGAAGGGAGTTTGACAATTTATCAAGGCATGAAAAAGCTGTTTGCATCAAGGTACAATAATGAGAAGGATAGCACACACCAGTCAAAGTGCTTTCACTGATATTTTTATTCAAAATTGAAACCATTTGATTCCTAGTGGTTGAAGTGATTTTATATTAAAGGGTATTAAAAGACATTAATTTTACTATTTCTCATTCATGTATATGCTTAAAGAGTAAGAAACAGCTTGCAACGTCATCTTTAGTCCCATTCTAAACATCAGGAAAGCAGTACCATCACATGGTGTTTTTCTCTCTTCCTCTCATCTTTTGCTCTCCTTTCTACTTTTCTTTTATTTCTGGTCTCTTTCATATAAGTCTAGACATTTCAACAAAAACAGAACCATAATGAAAACATTTAAATCTCTCATTCTAGTGCATATTTGATGCATTGCTTTCATGCCACAAACGTAATTATACCTTGATTGATATTTAGTGAGTGAAAACTATTTCATTATAGCCATGCTGACATTCATTCAAACTACAACCCCCTTCAATATTTCAATTGTTTGCCTGCAGTGAGATTCCTGGCCACTAAATTGTGGAATCACAGGCTATGTATATACTGTTACACTTGGTACATATGACTGAATGTGTTACTGAGTTGGGTTTCCAAAAGGTCCACCAATATACTCTTTTTCCTGTGGCTAAAGAAACCCCTGTGCTCAGAAATCACATCAGAACTGATGAGTGGATGGGGAGTAGTGTTGGGGAAGGTGGGGGATACATGGGAGGAGAGGAAGGAGGGGGGACTGTGGTTGGTATGTAAAATGGAAAAAAACTTTTAAATAAAAAAGAAATGGGCATTTTAATATGTATATTCTTTGCTAATCTAATAAGTAAACATTTTACATGTTTAATTAAATTATAGAACTGAACTGAATTTGTACTGGAGCAAGAAAAGACCATGGCAAAATTAAGGTTATCTACTTTAGAGATATTGCTTTATAGAAACAATATTGGAGTCTTACAGAATAGAAAAAAGGGGCTATGGGAGAAGTAGAGCAGAGACTCTACATTCTGTTTCTGTTTTGCCATAGATGTTCTAGTTCTGTTTTGCCATAGATGTTCAGATGGTTATGATAAGCTCTGTGCTAAATGTGCCTTCAATATTGAAACCCCAGAAGACAAAGTAGGGATTGACTAATATTGACTGAGGAGTGGAATTTATAGTATGTACACATCATACCTGAGAATGGACACCGAAGAGAAAAATGTATAATCAAACAACGTAAGTTAAAATAAACAGTAAATCAAACTTATTTCAAAGTCCAAGTTAAAAGTCATGGCTATAATTCAATAGTACCTTTGAAGCTTAGTAAGAACTTCATAGTTAACTTTATTTTTGGAATGGCATCTTGCTATTTTTGAGATTTGGGTGGCACAGTTTTTAATTTTTTAATCTGAGAAAATTTTAATACTGAGAAAGTTTTACATTTTCAATTTTTCTAGGTCCCTAGAAGGTCTGATAAACTGAAATCTTCCATTCCCACAAGGCATCTACAGAAAGGCACAGAACAGTAACTGCTTCCTTTACAAAAGGCAAACATCACAGATTCTTCATCTACTTCATTCGTTATTGCCTGCCTACCCTGTGCTTAAGAAAATAAATCAATCTTGAATTCCCTTAAATTTTATATTACAAGGTGAAAGAAATGAAAGCTCATTATATAACCTGATTAATGTATCAATTATACTTCAAAGGGACAGCAAATAAGTTTATTGTGATCTTCAGACATTTTATTTCAGGAAATGATTTTTTTCCCTTTAGCATTTTTCTACCTAGTTCTTTCTGACTACCTGCCCAAAAGATGATGTAATGCTGAACC
This sequence comes from Peromyscus leucopus, assembly GCF_004664715.2. NCBI lineage: Eukaryota > Metazoa > Chordata > Mammalia > Rodentia > Cricetidae > Peromyscus > Peromyscus leucopus. Next base: position 114,559,008 of record NC_051066.1, read on the forward strand.
ATTCTGAGTAAAATCATGATTTAGAGGTGGTGTAGATTTCCACAGAATGTTCCATAGCCCTAAAAGAAACACTTCAACAGACATGATCTTGGCAGAAATTGCTTTGTAGCTAAGAACTTAGTCCTTTTGTCAACCACATAATTTCAGTTCACTTTTCTCTAAGAAAGTGTACAAGTTATCTGAAGTCACTCTCAATATTTGTTGACAAATATCAGCTTCTTCTGGGAAAGGTTCTGCACCTCAACTCTAATTGCCAAGTTTGGCTTCAGAATTGACTTATCACTAACTAAAATCTTAAAATGTATGCTTTCAATAAGTGAATATAGTTATAGTTATATCCTTTATTCCTTTCTACATAAAAAGTATCAATGAAATTTCTAAAAACGGAAATAAAATCAAGATAAAAAACATATATAGCCAGGGTTTGTGTATATAGTTTAGTGATAAAGACACTATCTCAGCATGTGCAAAGTCCTGGATTCAACCCCCAATAATGAAAATATATTTATATTATTTATTTTTATGCATCATAATGTTGGGATAAGTATTGTCCTCCGACTATCCACGTTAATCTTGCTAAGATGGGACACTGAAATTCCCAAGCATGTAAGATAATGTTAGAGCCATGCCAGATTTCTCAGAATTCTCTTTCAGCCTTCAGTTTCTGTATACTATTCCTCTTTTCCTTTGCCTTTGTCAAGTTCTTTTTGTTGTTGTTGTTCTTTATCCTCTTCTTTATCTCCCTTGTCTTCTCTTTCTTAATGAAATAAAGACAGCATAAATTCGTTCCTGTATCTACACACACACACACACACACACACACACACACACACACAACACACACACACACACACATTTCAAGAATTTAATATCATCACATTTGTTATACAAATACCACTAGCAGCAATTATTACAAGCATAAATAAGTCACTTGAGATGGACCCTGGTTAAACTAGCTTTTGGTTTTAATCTGGTTTCTAATCTGCTTTTGGTCTGGATCAAGAATCTACCACTTCAGATTCCCATGGACCACCATGAGCCAAACTGTCATGTTTTCTCCACTATGGTGAACTAAAACATCTGAAACCAGGAGGTAAAATAAATCCATTGTGCCAATCAGGTATTTTGTCACAGCAACAACAAAAAAATTAACTAATATGGCAAATTGGTACCAAGAGTGGAACCATTGTTATGATTAAGTTGTATCACATTGTTATTGAGCCTTTGGATTGGTTTTCTGGAAGGATGCAGAAGACTTTGAAGAGGTAGACTACATGCCCTATTGTAGCTAGAGTTTTCCTGCCTTGCCCACAGTTAGGGCAAATCTTTGTCACCCACCAGTCCCACAGCCGCTCAGACCCAACCAAGTAAACACAGAGACTTATATTGCTTACAAACTGTATGGCCGTGGCAGGCTTCTTGCTAACTGTTCTTATATCTTAAATTAATCCATTTCCATAAATCTATACCTTGCCACGTGGCTTGTGGCTTACCGGCATCTTCACATGATGTTTGTCACAGCAGCGGCTGGCAGTGACTCCCTTTCCCTTCCTGTTCCCTTAATTCTCTTCTCTGTTAGTCCTGCCTATACTTCCTGCCTAGCCACGGGCCAATCAGTGTTTTATTTATTGACCAATCAGAGCAATTTGACATACAGACCATCCCACAGCACCCTATGATGCTGTCATCAAAGCTTGTTGGGTGACAGTGATGGCAGTGACAATGGAAAGACCAAAATGCCAATAGAAATCAAGACAGTGAATACTTGGTTCATGAGTTTTCATGTGAGATTAGACCCCCTACAAGAAACAAGACTAGAGGTCATTCATATTATATTCTGACAAATAATATGGCTAATGTTTCCAAGGGAGAAAAATCTATCAATAATCATATCTAGCTGTCAAGTTTATGAATCACAGCAGTGATAGGCTTGGCAAGATATTCCCCAATGGTGCAACTGTGGCACTTTTATGTTTGGGGTAAAGAAGAGTTGTCTAATTGAACTTAAGTTCTACCCAAGAGGAGGGAGGCCATACTTGATACTGCAAATGTAGCCAGTGACCTTTAGCTGGAGAGGTCATAGAGCTTAGAAGAGAACCTACTACTGCCATTTTCCTAAAGCAGCACTGTTCCTGAGTGTGTTCTAAATACTTACACTTACACCCATAGGTAAGTGTAGCTTTCATTCCTTGCCAAAAACAAAGCACTTCATTTTGCAACAGATAAGGATTATTATAAAGATCCAAAACTGGTCAAAATGCAGAGACTAAGTGACCATGGGATCTCCAACCATAATTGGTACATCTACAAAGCAAGCCCTGTATATGCAACTTAGGGGACATTGTGAAAAAAGGGGGGCAGAAAGATTGTAAGAGCCACAGGACTGAGCTGCCTGTTTTGAGACAGTGTTTTCTATATATGACAGAGAAGTTGCATGCATGAAATATCAACAATATGGTTGCTTAAACAAGACCCACATAATCACCACACCAGTCAACATTCCAACATTGATAGGGGAAATTTCACAATGCTCCACCCCAATATGTAACAATAATAATTATAGAAGAAGAGGTCATGAATTTGATAGGGAGTGGAGAAGAGACATGGGAGGAGTTGGGAGAGGGTTTGAAATGGTTTAAACACAGTACTTACATTTGGAATTCTAAAACATTTTTAAGTTAAAAAAAAATTAAGCCAGGTATGGCTATATTCTGTCTGTGTTCTTACATTTTTTGAATCTAGGGGCAGAATGTTATGGTTTTATCTGAATTCCACTGCCACCCTCACCCCATCCCATACATACACATAGGCTACTCTATTTTCAGTTTATGGTGCTATTTCAAAGACTGTATGATGTGGAGATTGGTTGGAAAAAGCCAGGTCTCTGCAAGCCTTTGAAAGTGCTTCCTGGTGTCATGGGTGGTTTCCGTGCATCTCACTAATGCAAGCAGAGCCACCACAAAAGGATCACTTATATCTCCTGCATTATGGTAAAGTGAAATTTCTAAAATCCTAAGCCAAGATAAATCATCCTCCCATCAGTTGCTTCTGTTGGTTATTTTGTTTTAGCAATGTTAGAGCAAAGCACTAAAGCAGTGGTTTGTTCTCTTCTCCACTTGCTTTTCTGTCTCCTAAGTAAAACTCACCTCTTTAACACTCGAATATGGTTACTCAGTATAGTGTCTGATTCTATAGTATTCAAGCTAAGTTGTTCTTGTATAATATTTGAGGGACCAGCCTTAATATTATACATCCCAGGGGCTCAGGAGAGAGAACTACTAACGGCGAGGACTATTTTCAGGAAATATAATCTCAGCACACCGAGTTCTATAGTCCACTTGCTTTAATTCCTCTGGCATAACATCCTTTATACACAGCTTCAGTTCTGTTCTCATGTCTAGCTCCTTTCTTGCCTGATTTTCTATATTTATCTACTGTCCCCTCTAGGTTCTATCTTAATTCCTTCATCTATTTCTGTCCCTTCTCGGTTCTCATCTATCTAGTTCTTTCCCCTATCAGCTCCTCTCACATCTCCTCTCTCATCTGGCTCTTCCTCATCTTGTTCTTCCCCATCTGGCTCTTCCTCATCTTCCATCTCATTCCTCTAGTCCTCTCTTTTAGCCCTTCATTCTAGTTCTTCCCCATCTCATTTTGTTCCTCTCAAGTTCTTACCCATCTAGTTCTTCCATTCTCTTTTCTCTTCCCCCCCCCCCGTGCCCTGGAAGTCTCGGTATATAAAGGGAGGGTCCGAGCTAAATTGTGTAAAGCTATTACTTAACGTCCATCCACCTCTCCTAGGCGGTGTCTCCTTGTGGAATTTACTGTAAGTCAGGAGACTTGCATGTGGGCTGTTATCATTGTTAGTCCACCTGGGACTAACAATGGGCGCCCACCTGGGTGGTGTTTCCTGTAGTCCTTGAAAGTGGCCAAAGGAGATAATCTGATTCCAGAGAAAGCCTTTCCTGAGGCTGTTCTCCAAATACCTGGAATGTGTATGTCCAGAGAGTGATCAGTCTACACTGTTAGCCCTTCTTAGGGAAAAGTCAATTGGGAAAACTATGAAGGCACACATGATTTTCATAACAGAAGACAGCTGATATATAACAAGCCAAGTAACACCAAAAACTCCTTGGGATTTGGCTTCCTCTGGAGGAATTCCCTGATTCCTCCAGGTAGTGACTTTGCCAAACCAGCTGAGTTCTTATGATATATTCCTACGGCCTGCAGCAAGTTGTTAGGGGAAGTAAAACCAGCAGTCAGTCACACCTGCTGTACACTGTTAGTAAGACTGTGAGAGGGTTTCCAGACCCACCACCCTTGCCACCTTTCTGAGGAATGGTCCTGTATAAAGCTAAGAATGGCATCTGAGTTCTTATCTCATGCTTTCCCAGAGACAGCTGCCCAAAGTAAAGTATATAGCCCTATAATCTTGATGGAAGAGCCATTGGGTGTGTGCTGGTTAGTTTTGTCAATTGAACACAAGCTAGTCATGTGAAAAGAATGAGGAAACCTCAATTGAATAAATGCCCCCCATCAAATTAGCATATAGGCATGTTTGTGTGGCATTTTCTTAATTGCTGATGGATGTGAAAAGACCCAGCCTATTGTGGTGGTGTGACTCCAGGGCAGATTGTCCTGGGAGATATAAGAAAGGTAGTTGAGCATGAGCCTGGGAGCAAATGTGTAAGCAGAAATGCTCCATGGTCTCTGCTTCAGTTCCTGACCCCAAGGTCTTGCCTTCAGTTCCTACTCTGACTTCCTTCAGTGATGGACTGTTACCTCAAAGTGTAAGATGAAAAAACTCTTTCTTCTAGAAGTTTCCTTTGTTCAATGTTTTCTCATAACAACAGAACCAAGCTAGGATAAGGAGACAAACACCATTAAACAAAGACAGATATTTGTTCAATGCTGGCCCAGGCATTTTGTAAGAAAATTCTAGAACTCTAATTTTTGAGTCTTATTCATTTTATAAAGATTAGAAAGAGAACAGCATTAGGGCTCCTTCCTATTTTATTTTTTGGTTTTTCGAGATAGGATTTCTCGGTGTAACTTTGTGCCTTTCCTGGAACTCGCTTTGTAGACCAGGCTGGCCTCGAACTCACAGAGATCCACCTGCCTCTGCCTCCCAAGTGCTATGATTAAAGGCATGCACCACCACTGCCTGGCCTGGGCTCCTTCTTATTAAGGAAATAGATTCTATTATGACAATGAATGGATACAAGAACAATCTAGACTTAGAACAATACCTCCCAGGTTCATGATAAGAAAGCTTATTAATTAAGTTCAGTTACCCCTTCTCAATTATCTCATAGTGCATTGTGTATTCCTTGACAGAGGTTTTGTTCTAAAATGTTGACTTAGCTCAGCTACTTGTTTACTAATTATCAGACCACTGTGTCTTTATCATCTTGCCTTAGTCTGCCCAAAGTACCCTGTCAGTGAATAATCATCTGTTGATTGACTTGTATGAAGATAAATTGGATATTTGTTTATGTTCTCAATGTGGGTGGGCAGACCTCTTTCATCCATCAAGCTAATCACAAAGGCCCATGAACATCAGTGAGTGTCTGTCATAGTCCCCCTTTCCTCCTTAGCTCTACTAATATAGCTTAGAATAAAAGACACATCATCTCTTGCTTAAACTTTTACAATAGCAAATTTTTACCCACCACTGACTATTTCTAATTTCAGTCTATTCTCCCTACTCTGGTCTTCCTAACATTCAACTCTGAGCATTCCACTCATTCAAATCCTTGTGTTTACCTTCATACCTCCCTAGTATCATTTCCTCTCACACTTACGATTCTATTATATATTTCAACATTAATAAACAATGACTGAATATGACAAATCTCAGTTTCTTTAATCGTCTATTGTCTCAGTCTGGAATATCCCTCTAACAAATACCAGCACGACTAAGCAACTCTCACTTATTTCTCATCCTCAACATATTTCCTCTAAGGCCTCCTATGAAGGCTTAGCATATTATCTCACTTCAACCCCAGTGTATATTGGCTTTGATGTTGGAACAACATTTTATCTTGCTTTTCTTTACCTCTAAACTGTGAATTTCTCTGAAATTGTATTTCTCTATCACTCTATCCTTTGCATTTCTGAAACTTGATCATAACAGGTGGAGGAAGCTTTGTGCAAGTAAGTCATCAGTTCATTTTAGTTGAATGCAAGAGTCAAATAGCCATTTCCTTGACAAATTAATTCATTCACTCATTAAATGATGACATGCTTTCTAGATATGGGTATACTACTATAATGAGCTACTGTAATGGTAAGCCTAGTAAGACTTGAAGCCACTTGTGAGGCCAGAGGCACTGAAAGCCAAGCTCATTCACCTCAGCATTCTGCCTAAAGCCAACCATGTAAACATAATGATAAAAATAATAATGTCATCTCACATATTTATCACTTAACCACTTTTGAAGCACTTATGGGTTTATAATACATATATCAAATTTTAAATCATTATAAAAACTTTGGAGAGTCTCCTAGGTTATAATCATCCCTTAATTATTGACAACAGAACTGAGGTTTAGGAAGATTAAGTAACTTGCCTGAGATGACCTGCCGTGATAGCACTCAAAAACACCCTACTTCTTACCCTTGCCCGTTCCACGCCTCTAGCCATGCACTTTGCTGCACCTCCCAGTTTGACTGTGTCACCAGCCACATGACTTGTTTTGGTTAATGGGATGTGAGCGGGTGCAAGACATTGAGAGGCAGGACGAGCCCTTGTACCACAGGTCTTGCTCATTCTTGTCCCCTTGTCTTTACCATTGCTGTGGAAAGGGCCTGTTCAGGCTAGAATGCTACCCCAGAAGTAGGAGAAAGAAACACCTAGAACAGATACTAGCCACATCTGTCATCGCAGCCAAGGCTTTATAGACAGCTAGGAAGCAAGCATGTAGGGAAATTCAACCAAGAATGGAAAACTTGCCCAACTTAGGCCTGACTAAAATTCCAACCCTCAGACTCATGAGATGACTATATATGCTTATTGTCTTAAGCCACTGAATTTGGAAAGTTTTACAGTTATGTTAATAAGCTACCAGTGTATAAAATCAAAGTTGGATGTAAAGAAGATAATGAGCAAAGTAAAATACATTCTTTTTAATTTATTTATTTATTTTACATCCCCACCTCAGTTTCCCCTCCCTCTTCTCCCGTTCCACGCCCCCCCATCTCTCCTCTGCACACACACACCCAAACCACTCCTCCTCCATTTCTGTTCAGAACAGGGCAGGCCTCCCACAGATATCAACAGAACATGACATATCAAGGTTTCAGTAGGGACTAAGCACCTCCCCTGAGCAAAGTAATGTTGTATTTCTTTTTCTAGTGTAAACATTAGCTAATCTGAAGAGGTGTATTGTACATTAAGCATATACACTAAGCATCAAAAGTTGAACATATTCAACTGAAATTGCTCTCACTTCCATCCATCTTCTGGGGATTGAACATCGTAATAACTGTTACTTATTGAGAGTGCAGAAATGTCCATAATGTTCATCATGTACAGATGAAAGTAACTACTCAAGGGAGGTTAGATGGAAGTTCCTGGATCAGAAATGGCACAGAAATGGCAGGAGAGAAGAGCTGAATAGCGAAGTCAGAAACAATTCAAAATGATTAGCCACCCCCAAAAAGGTCACAAGGCCAGAGGCATGAACTAAAATATAGAACTGGATGTAATTTGGCCAACAGAATCAGGATTTGGGGATAGGAATACAGGAAGATATATTATTTTACAGCTTAAATAACAAATAACAGTTATAATGACATGAATATGACTCTCATGAAATGAGAATATAAGGTTTGTACCGGAACAAGCTGATCCCAGTTCATGAGAATGGCCCCTTGGTGTTCTGACACTAAAGAACGAGATAGAAAGGTACAGGGCTGCATTGAATGCAATTTGATGGGGTCTTACAGAGAAAATATAGTCCTTGGTGATGCCAAGACCAGGTGGATCAGAATAATGGAGGTCTTATAAAGTGAAGAGGACAAAACATATTTCATTGACACTAGCATGTACCTGACTTATCTCAAGCTCTTGCCAAGGTCAGGCACATTCTTAGCACCAAAGTATGGTCATAAAGCTTCACACACCTCTCTAATTGTTTTGTTTACTTACAGTGTGTTGGCAAACTATGTAGGGAAAACTGCCTAGGGTTACTCAGGAGCAATCATGATAGTGATGATTCAGAATGTCTGTGGTTATGTCAGGCTGAATCCATGCAGGAGTCTTTAGTGGCCTTGCACGTCTTTTAAAACTTTGGGGTATTGGTAAAAATGTCTTTTGGTGTAAACATAATATTGAGTCACTGGGCCTCACACTCAATTATTCTGATATAATCAATTGCTCTTCTGCTTCATGGGCATCAAATTCTACTGAAGTAAACAGAGATAATCTCAACACTCTGTAGTCTTTATGGGTAATCTGAAATAAGCAGATGGACTAATTAAGACAGACTGAAGTCCTTGCATTTATATAGGTGGGGGCCACAAACAGAAAAACTTAAGTGTTTTTTAAAAGTCACCATTTAACTTACAGGCTAATGGTACCAAGAGAGTTAGCTTCCAATTGTTAAAATTAAGATTGAAACAGAATATCACTAATGATATAATGTCATACATCACAGAATGACCATGATGAAATGACAGATAATACCAAGAATAGATAAGACTAAGGAATACTAAACCTCTGACAATATTATAGGACTGTAAGTTCACCAAAGACTCCTGGAAGAAATCAACTAAGGCAGAGTCTATCTCTCATAAAACACCTCTACTCCTAGATATAAACTCTACAGAATACATATTTATGTTCACTGCATCAATACTTATAATTCAAAAAATAGAAATAAACTGTTTTTGTCAATGATAAAGTTGATGATTGTTTTTCAATATCATATGTGAAATAGTACACAATGATAAACTAAAATACACAATTAAACTCACAAAGTAACAGAGCAAAAGAAACCAAAAAGAGTACACCTCACATGATTTCCTTTACATCTAATTCAAATTCAGGCCAAGCGAATACACACTGTAAGCAGGGAGAGTCTAGGTTCTCCTATGGAAATGGACAGTGGTATCAAGGCTCGGTGGAGAGTGGTTTTACACTGTTACTTGACCTGATCACCAGTTTCACAGATGTCTTTAGGGTGTGAAGATTCACTGACTTTTATACTTGCAACTTGTGCACACCTTTCCATATGTGTCTACTCAATAAGTGTTTTAAAAATTGAAACTAAACTACACGTCAAACTACTGTTGAGAGACGAAAATGTAGCTGCCTTACAGTTGATGAACTAGAAAATTCTCCTTTAGTTGTATTTTAAAATGGAGACATAGACACCTCTTTGGTCTCTTTATACGAATGAGTTAAGAAATCAAGTGAGGCAATTGGCCCAAGAGAAAGAAACCTTGTAAACTATAAGAATGTACACTTGGAAATATTCCAGGGGAACAAAAACAAGTTTGGTTCTCATCCTAGTTTTTAAATGATTTTGCACTGTTAATGAGTCTCCCTGTGCAAATGATAGTCATTTAAGTGTTTTAGATCAAGTTCTATAAAAGCAGGTTTGTCAATTATATAACGGTCTTTAATGTACCCAGATTGTTGCTTTTGTTTCAGAAAAACAGGAAATTGCATGATAGCTTGCAAATGGCACATTTAATTTCACAGGCTAAGGTCTACATACAGTGCAGGAACTCACATTTAATGGCATGAAATGATACATAATTTGATTCGTTCAGCCACATTTTTAGAAATTAATCACTGAGTGTCAGTATCTTTCTATCCTCCATGACTCACTGTGTCAAAAGAAAACTGGTCCTTTTGCCATCATTTTGCTCACTCTAATAGTTCATTCTTTCGATTTAGCATTTCAATCCAGTGCCCAGCATCTGGAAACATTTGAAAAGGTCAGACTGCCACTCCCTTATTCAATAGAGTAAAGTTTCAAAAATCATAATGAGCTTCCTTGTTGTGCCTACTAACATGATTAGAATCACCTGTAGAAATCAACAGAAACTTTGTTTGTTAGATTAAAAATTGAAAGTTCAGAGGAAATTGGGATGCATGGCCTGGACAATCCTCTTCTCCCATTGATATAGTATCTCTGTACCACAGTTCTTCTAATGAAGCTCCATAGAACTTGAGGGATGTGTAATTATTTAAGGAGTGAAGAACAATACTCTGTACTATAAGATGGTTAGCAGTGTGTTAGCTCTGTGCTCTTAAAACGGACACCTATGACAATCCACTTACTAGAAGAAAAGATTTGTTTGGGTTCACAGTTTTGGAGGTTCTAGGCTGTGATTAGATCATCTGTGAACACTGAAACTCAATTACCTTCAGCCAGAGCCAAATATCAACTTGGAGGCAGGAAGAAAGTGAAACTGTAAATTTTCCTTCTGGGTTAGACCATTAAAGAGCTGCTGGCAATTTTGCCTTCAGGACTCCTTCAAGACATCTGTACCATCATAAAACAGCTTCTAGACATTTTGGAAAACAGCCTGAATGAAAAGTTTCTTTCACAGAGTGTGCAGCTATACCCTGGTAGTTTGGGCTTGCTGTCAGGCAGGCATGAAAGTTGCTATCTGCTGTATGCATCGTTAGAACATGCCTGCAAGAAGGATTTTGAATTTTGAAAGAAGCAGAGAAGGCCATAGAATTAAACATGAGAATGATGATAACCCCTTAAGGGAATGAAAATCATGTTTATATATGCTTCAGAAGGGTCCGTGGGATGTGTCTGTGTCTTCATATACCCAGGACATCCTGATGACACTCTGCTCATACAAGTGCCAGAACATTAGACTTCAATTATGAACTATTGAATTTCATTTACTTTTTCCTGGGCACAGAACCGTGTTCAGCTCATGAACAGGAACTGTAGGAAAGCGCTAGGGAAATAGTTTCTCGGAGAACACCCTGAAACATTGATAGATGAGAACCAACGGTTAATGATTCTGCTCTCTTGTGACTTGATCAGCAGGAGGTAGTCAGTAATGATCTATGAATTCTTGGCCCTTCATTGGGATATGTGTGTGTGTGTGTGTGTGTGTGTGTGTGTGTGTGTGTGTGTGTGTGTACTCCATGCCAGCTCTCAGAGTCCCCAGCATACTACAACTCCAGCTGCCTGCAGCCGTACTTGGCTGCTTCTCCTTCATTGTTTTACTTCCCTCCTTTAGCACCAGCTTTCCCATGGACCGCTGCCAGACAAACCACTTTCATTTGAATTCTATTTGAGAATTCTATGTGTTTCTGAAGAAAAACAAAGCAAAGGGATCTAGAGGTATATGCTGTTTTCCTGCCATATAGGATCCTTGAAAGTGAATCTTAGGAGAATTGGAACCATAGGCAGTCTAGTTCTAGTTATCCGGTGGGGAAGACCATCTTCTCCAGCTACACACAAGAAGATCGAGTCTTTTCTTCATCATGCACATGCACAGAGTGGTAATCCTTTTCCAGGTGGTATTTAATTAGTCTATTTTTGGTTACTTACTTATATTGGCACAAAATGTTCCATGGCAATTCAAATCTGCATGGAGTGTAATTTACTGGTATAAGGTTTGATGTAGTAACAAATAATTTACAATATCCTATAAGAGTCTGAAACTCAAGAGACATCAAATAAGTTATCCTAGAGAAGAAAACCCTTGTTTTCAGCCTTCAACAAAGTCTTAGTCATATTGCCAATTGGTAAAATACAATGGCGTTTACTGTAATGCTTGTATCTATGTATGGCTGCCACAAAACACAAGCAAGAACAGTTTTACATAATGGATTGAGCTATCAACTACAAAGGAGCGCAGAGGAAAACAAAGGTTCAGATGATCAGCAAGCAGACAAAGAGGGTGTGTTGGTCAATGTCACGTGCAAATAAACACTCCCTATTAAATTATTTTGAAATCAGATTTCAGAATTTTGAAAAAATGTACAGCATTTACAGCCTTTCTTGGTATCAAGAAAATTTATGAAGCCTTTGCAGTCTAGTGCATCTCTCTTTGGCTTGCTGATCAAAGATTATATTCATTTTTATTATTTATCCATATAATCATTTTAAGAAGAGTGTTTTTTAAGTATAAAAATGACTAAAATACAAAGAAAAATCTTTTTTTAAAAGGGTACAAATAAATTTGAAGGAGAGATGTAATTTAAAAAAATTGACATTGCAATAATTATAGTAACATCACAGAGGAAGAGCAATGAAAAGGAACATGACAGAACTAATTAAAAATATGCCATTCATGTATGCTGTACCTATAGCCTGGATGCACTGATACCTGACTCCACACCTTTGGATAGGCTCTTACTGGAATGCTGGTCTCACCCATGGGACTAACTTTGGCCATGAATATAGTGGCAACTTGATGCAGAGTCTTTAAAGTGTGCTTGTGCCTTTGTTTTACATGGCCTCTTATTGTTAGCACTGTAGCCTAGCTGTGTTCTTGGTTCTGTGGCTGGATTTTAAGATAAACCACTCAGAGTAGAGCTGAGTGGTCTCATTTAAGGCTTTGCTAGAATCCCTGACCCCCAGCAACCCACCATCCAAGAGGAGTTGTTTGAAAAAGTCCAGAAGCTAGTGGCACCCGACTGACCAACAGACTAGGAAGTTAATAAAAGTTGAGAAAAGACTTCAAATGTTATAGCAATGAGATCATAAATTCTTTAGCCTTGGGATAAATTGAAACATGGGGCCATGGTCACTCAGGTCATCCTGACCCAACAGAGTATGCATCTATGAACTCTGTGATGCCATAAAGATAATAAAGAACTTCGATGTAAAAGTCTTTTCCTGTTCATTACATTTCTAACCTGGAATGTGTAGCCTAAGTGACCAAGGATGTCCTGTGCTGTTCTTGCTGACCGATGCTCCTGTACTAAGTGTTTTTGCTGTACCATTCCTCCTCCTCCTCCTCCTCTTCCTCTTCTTCTTTTAATCTATAAAATCCGGGAGCCTTTGGAGCCATTTTGGGAGCACTTATTCTAGACAATGAAAATATTGTTTTCTTCCTGATGGTATTTTTCATTTTTGCATGAATAAACTTTGTTCTTAGACTTGGTATTTTGGTATGTCTTAACTTGCTTATTAGGTTGACAGTGACTGATTTAAAACAAAAGAGTTTTGCCTTCATGAAGATATGAAAAAGACCATCTTCTCCTCTGTAAACAAAATAGTATCACAAACCTGTATTTCTTATCGGCCAGGCACAGTAACACATAGCTGTTATCCCAGTTATTTGAGAGGCTGACACAGAAGCATCACTTGAGCCCCAGAGTTAGAGTACAGCCTGGGAAACATGGCAGGACCCTGCCTCAATAATTAAATACTAATTAAAATAAGATTAAGAATAAATTGTGGTAGAGAAAGAGATTTTCCTCTGGCCAGATCATCTAGAAAAGTAGCACTGATCAGCAGTTTACATCAAGTACTAGGATTAAATTGCAACCTAGAATAGACCATGTTACATATGAACCTGGCCACATTAACCAAGCATCGGACTTTATTAGCAAGTATTCTTAAGATATACTAGTGATGCTCATTTACAAAGGGTATTAAATATACTATATTCTTAATATATTTCAGCAATGTTTTATAATCTGATATATGAATAAATATAAGTAAACTTAAAAGCAATTGCTATGCATTTCATACTAATTAAAAAATTTAAATTGCTTTCAAAATGCATGTAAATGAGATTTTTCTCAATTTTCTTCTTATATTAATCACAAGAAGAGTTTTTAAAGATCTAAATTCCCAGGTGATGTCCAGACCAAATATCCATAACTGTGGGATTATGACACAGACATAAGAAAAATTTTTAATTTTTCAGCTGATAGAAATATGCTTCTGAAAATGGGAACAAAGAACTTAAGTCTAGATCTGTGTTGTGCAATATGATAACCACAAGTAACTAGGAAGAACTAGAGATATGGCTAACCTGAATTTAACTGAGCTGTTAAGGAAAGGAACACACCAGATTTCAAAGACATAAATATGAAAATAAGTAAAAATACATGTTTAAAATATTTCCTGCCTGGCTACTGGCCAATCAGCATTTTTTTAAACCAATTTGAGTGACAAATCTTTACAATGTACAAGAGGATTATTCCACAGCAGGTTAATTTTTTAAAGGAACTGTAGCTCAATATATAACCTTTTCATTTTATCATTGCTCATACAAAGTAATTCACAAGAATTTAATTTTCATGATTATACTAAATTTAATATTTTAAATATGACACTGACACAAAGTAGCTTGGTTCAGCTTTCTATTGCTGTGAAGAGACACCATGGCAACTCTTATAAAGGAAAGCATTTAACTGAGGCTGGCTTACAGTTCAGAGATTTAGTTCATTGTCATCATGACAGCACATAGGCAGACATGGTGCTGGAGAAGGAGTTGAGAGCTCTACATCTGGATTTGCAGGCGGCAAGAAGAGAGGGTGACACTAGGCCTGACCAGCTTCTGAAAGCTCAAAGCCCAATCTCTCAGTGACATACTTCCTCCAATGAGGCCACATCTCCAACGAGGCCACACCTCCAATAATGCTACTCCTTTCAAACCACCACACGAATTTTAAGTGAAATTTGAGATACAGAAATAATTAAGACATACAAAAATCATCTTGTTGCTTTTGGGGTATTTTGTTTGTTTTGTTTTTTTTGGGGGGGGGTTGTTTTTCATTTTTTTGAGATGAAGGTTCTGCTATGTAGTTAAGTCTGGATCCTCTTTTCTCAGCCTCCCAAGTGGTGGGATTATAGGCATGTGTCCCCAATCCTGGTGTCACCTTGTTAAAATACTGCTTCAGTCACATTTATTTGTCAGTAGGATAAAATATTAAAAGAAAAGAGGAAGACTGAATTTGTAATTAATTATTACTACCATGTTAAATTCTTACCTTTCATTAAATTTTAATCATTTCAAGATCAAATACTCTCACATGAAGTAGCCTCTATAGTATCATTGTCTGCTAAGTGAAAAGACATTTTACTGTAATATGGACCTAGAAAATATATTATTTTAATAGAATTAAAATAAAGAAAGGCTGCATGGGAAAGAGATGCATTGGGAGCTAGCACATTGTCTAACTTTGTAAGATGCCATTCCAAAATTAAAAATCTTTGAAAAACTCTGGCTTAAAAATCTCCATTCATCTATCTATCTATCTGTCCAGTCATATCACTTCCTGTTTTAACCTTCCTGGTGCAAGGATTAAAGATGTGTGATCCTAAGTGCTGGAATTAAAGGTGTGTGCCACCACTACCTGGCTGTTTCTCTTTTAGATTGGAGTAATCTCGTGTAGCCCACTGTGGCCTTGAACTCACAGATATCCAGGTGGATTTCTTCTCTGCTTCCTGAGTGCTAGGATTAAAGATGTGTACCACCACTGCCTGACCTCTATGACTAACTCTGTGGCTGGCTCTGTCCTCTGATCTTCAGGCAAGCTTTATTTCTTAGATTACAAATATATCACCACATATTTTAATTTAAATTCTCCTTTAAATAAAATAACCAAGACAATGAAAAAAGATAAGAAAGAGTTTTAGGCCTAAAGGAACTGTACTTCTGGCATCTGAGAATCCAAGGATCAGTGGAATGAGAATGTTAAGTTATCTAATACTTACTAACCTCAAATGAAACCTATTTAAATGTTCTGTCATACCTCATTGGCTTTTACCAAACCAAAATGGAAAGTTAGGAACCATGGTGAGGCCACCATAAGGAAAGAAAGCCGCTGGCATTAACTATCTGATGAAGTATAATTGGCCAAATCATTCATTTCCTCTTAAGGTGCCTGTCACATTCTTCTAAATTATAGTCAGGATTCTTTTTCTTGGATGATTTAATAAATTCCCTCAAGAGCAAGGCATTGCCTGGAATAACATATTGTGATATTTGTAGAATAAATGGAATATTTTAATCATTTTTGCATACTCCCCTCAGCTATTGGGTTCTCCAATAAAAGAAAGGAATCAAGAAAAAATGCTAATATAGACTGAAAGCCGCAGCATGCAGCCACTCTGGGAGGTTTGGATTTTTGTCAAAAGTAAGATCCTAGATTCCTCACATCCTAGCAGCAAAGAGAATAAATAGAACCAGAACAGAAATTAGAATAAAATGTGCAGATGTGGTCTTGTATGTCTGCCTTTGTAAGTTTGGTATTTTAGCATACACCTATTATCTATTCCAAATTAGTTTCTATTTAAGACATTTATTTATAAATAACTAAAATATATACATGTGCCACCTTTTCTGTGTTGTAGCTATGGACAACAATTTTTTTCCTTTTACCTCAAAAATCTGGTTTTTACATATTTATTACCCAGTGAACTGAGAAAAGTGCTTTCAAGGCACAAATATCACCCCTCCCTCTTTTTATTTTGCCTTTGGTATTCATTCACAGGTGATAATATTTGACATTTATGCAGTTTCTATTATGTATTGGAGTTTTTCATACTTGAATTAGATTTTTTTGAAAGTAGCAAGTTAAAGATTATGTTGGGTTTTCCAATTGAGAATTAATTTACATTATATTCACAAATTTACAAGGTGTAGTAGTCAGAGTTGTCCCAAGAAACAAAACCAATAGGATGAATATTTTATTTATAAACAAAAATTACATATATATAAGTCAAAGCACAAAACTTCAAATAAATGTAAAAGAATCCATTGGCTCTTGTTAGTGGTCCATGTACTGAGATGTATCTAGTCTATGAAAGAGAAGGTTGCTTCTATGAGTTAAACAAGGAGGGCAAGTTTTACAGACAGAATAAATCGAGGAAAGAAGGGCCAAGGAACAAATATAGGCTTAGTTGTTTTAAAGGTACTTTCACTATGATTATATATATGTATATATATATTGGTTTGAAAGAAAATGGCCCCCAAAGGGACTGGCCTTTATAAGGAGGTATGGCCTTGTTGGAGTAGGTGTGGTCTTGTCGGAGGAAGTATGTCCCTGTGGAGGCCTGTTTTGAGGTCTCGTATATGCTCAAGTCATGTCCAGTGTCTCATACTACTTCTTGTTGCCTGCATATCAACATGTAGCAGCTCCTTCTCCAGCACCATGTCTGCCTGCATGCCACCTTGTTCCCTGCCATGATAATAATGGACTAAACCTCTGAAAGTTTAAGTGGCTACCTGTAGCTGATTGGTTTCCTGTGTCCACCTGGCTCCCGCATCCTCATAGTCCCACAGCTGCTCAGACCCAAATGAACACACAGAGGCTTATATTAATTATGAACTGTATGGCCTATTGGCTCAGGCTTTTTGCTAGCTAGACCTTACATCTTAAATTAACCCATTTCTATAAATCTATACTTTGCCACATGGCTCATGGCTTACCAGTATCTTTATATCTTGCTTCTCATGGCAGTGGTTGGCAGCATCCTAAATCAGTCTTCTGCTTCTCAGAATTCTCCTTGTCTGTTTTTCCTGCCTGGCTACTGGCCAATCAGCTTTTTATTTATCAACCAATCAGAGCAACATGTTCACAGCATACAGAATATCCCACAGCAGCCACCTCAGTTAAATGCTTTCCTTTATAAGAGTTGCCATGGTCATGCATCTCTTCACAGCAATAAAACCCTAACTAAGATAACATATAATATTATTACACAGTTTTGTTAGGATTTGGCCATTATTTTTATCCCTGTTTCTCAAAAGATGTGATCTTTCATTTAAAGAACTCTATCTACTTTTGATTTAGTGATGTGGAATTCCTTTTTTTTTTTTATGAATGACTCAACTTTGAATTTCCTGTTTTTCTTTAATGTATATGTATTCATCAATGTTACCTATGCAGCATATATATGTGCATGCTAAATAATGCACATGTATACACACATACATATACTGAAGAGTATGATACAGAACAAAAGGAGAAAGAGAGAGAGAGAGGGATACTAAGCAGGGTTGTGGTGTCAGTCTGGAAGGTTGAAGAACTTGGAAAGAGTTGCCTGAGGCAGACTGATGGCAAAATTCTTTTTACTTATAAGAACTCAGACTACTTGCATTTATGTTTTCAGCTGATTGGGTAAGACTCATCAACAGTGCAAAGTGCTCTTCTCAGAGCTACAGATGTGTTAATGACATCTCAAACATACCTTACCTGAACCATCTAGAATAAAAATCACCAACTAGAAATTATGCCAAGAAAGTTCACCTTAAAACTAACCACTTTCCAGGTAAATATTATGATTCTGTATCACAGATGGGCATGGTAAGGCTCAGAAACATGAATTGGGGCACTAGCAGGTTATTTATTATGGAACATGTTTATTGTATCTAAGGGGTTTTGATTTGGAAAGCCAAAGTGTTTTTCTCATATACATCATTTTTTCATATTAATATTTTTTCAAACACACAGAAACACATTCTCACAGGGTCAAATCTATACTAAAATAAGCATTTAGTGTCTATGGCTGTATGTTTTATTGGTGTTTTTGTCTACTGATGAACTTTTACCAAGGATGATGGTCTAATGCCATGAGGAATATGCCTGCTATGATAAACATCTTTGTACTCCAAAGGAGTATTGAGCAAAGCTGGTAGATATTCTTTCTCTTACAATCTCTGGAATTTCTCCATTCATTCTTTACATTCTTTCTATTTATTTTTAATCCTATATTAATTATACATAATAATAGGCATGATATTTTCATATGCATACATAATGCCTTTTGATTATATTTGCAACCAAAACCCTTTCTTGGTTAAATGCATCTTCCATTGCATGCCTTTTTTCTTCTGATCTCTGCAGTTTAGTTAGTTGTTCACAGGAGTATAGGTGGAGGATTATTTATTGGAACAACCTTGTACCGGTGACTAGATTGCTGAAGGAAAGGTCTCCCCACTTCCTACCAACCATAATTGCATTCAAAACCTCAGGGAGGAGTAAGCCCTGTTGAGCCCTTTCCTGCTCTAAGACAGAAAGTTGATGGCCCCAATCTTGAGCAGGCCTTGTGCTGGTAATCATAGCAACTAGCAGTTCAAGAATGCAAGACTATGCCACATGGTGAAGGAAGGGTTCCACAAATAATTTACTCCTTCCTCTTCCTCTTATATTCTTTCTGGCTTTACTTCACAATGTTCCCCGAGTCCTGTAGGGGATGACAGATGTTCCATTTAGAGCTCAGCTTTCAACAGTTATTCTCAATGCTTTAAACAGACGAGTCTCTGCAGTAATTGCTACTCACTGAGCAAAACGAACCCTTTTGACCAAAGCTGACAACAGCACTCATCTAGGGACATAAAGAAAAAATATTTAGAAAGCAACTTGACAGGTACATCATATCCAGTTAGCAAAATGACAGCTGTAGCTAGTCACTAGGGCTCATGACCTTCTAGACACAGGTTTATGACTAAGTCTATAGTGCCAGATGAAGATTTCTTCCTAGGAAGCAAGCCTCAAATTTAAAAAAAAAAAAAAAAAAAAAAGGTTGGTTATGCCCATAACAGATTTGCCATTATTGCACCAGTAAGCTCCTCTTGCCTGGGCAATTAGTAATGTAGCATGCAGGGTCCACAATTAAGACTGTTGATAACAGTTCTCCCCCAGCAGCCTAAACAGCACCTTCTGGTATTGCGCAACTTGATTTCTCTATGTTTTACAACCAAAGCAGGTGTGGTTTCTTTAGCAATAGTGTCCCTATTGAGAAAGCAACAGCAACAGCAATAGTCTGTATTGCTTTGTGGGCCACAGGGACCTCTCTGACCAGTATGCCATGGCCGTTGGCTCATCCCAAACTCTCTTAATGTTCTTGGGGACTCCACTACTTCTTTTATAGCAGATAGCTAAGCATTTCAGACGTTGTGCCTCAAAAGGCCAATGTGGGATTTCCCTTTCTCCCATTTTAAGCACTTCCCATTTATTCACTAAATAGAGCTCTATCTAATCTTGGGGAAAGCATGAAAGATTATTTCCAGATGAGTTTCAACTACATTTCCAGCTGCCGTTTTAAACCTCCACGCAGCAGCCAGGATATTCTTGCCTCTGAGCATTCAAGAGCTCATAGAATCCCTGAGAGCTTTGCTCTTGTGTTTTTCTTCCCCAACAGGTGAATTTGTCTTCTGACTTCTGCTCTGCCTGTTTTTCCATTTCTCAACTAAGCTTTCATTACCACTCCAGCCATTCTTCTTTCCTCTGTCACTGAAGAGTGTAATTCATGTTTGCTCTTTCAAATGCAGAATGATCTCTTATTTATGCATTCCTCTATCAGTCCAAAGGGAGTTCCAAAATCAAAGGCAAAATGTCTACTACCTCAGAAGACTGCTCTGTATGTAGTCTGCAACATAGATGCTCAATAAATGTTTAATATCTGATGTAATGCGTGAACTAGAGAAGAAAGCCGGGGTTTCTGGGACAAGGACACAGAGGCTCACAGTTATACCCTACTCCTGGAGTTCCTCTTCAGTCTTCCTACCCTAACGTCCAGAATCCCCGCCCACTCCTCACGGGCCTTGGGAAGGGGAGGGCTCTGCGCATGCCCCGTATCCAGGGCAGCCTCCGGGAGCGCCTCCCGGCCCCTCCTGGCGCTCGGGCGTGCGTTCACGGTCCCGGGGAGCGTGCCCTGCGTGCGGGTGCTCGCCTAGCCCGCCGGGCTCTGGATCCTTGAGTGCCCAGGCCGGGCCTGCGGAGCGGGCACCTGGTCGTAGCCGCGAGCGGCGGTAGCGTCGGAAGCCACGTAAAACGCGGACGGTGAGTGCAGGCGAGTGGCGGTGGCTGCGCGCGTGCGCGGCGTGGGCCCAGGCTGGGACTCGAGCCCGGAGGCGGGAGTGGCCGAGCTGGGGGCGCGGGCGGTGGCGGGCGCAGGGTGGGGGGGCGCGAGCTCACGGAACTCACGGAGCTTTGGGGCGGGGTGCATGGCCGAGGGCCAGGACCAGGGCGGCGGAGGCGACCCCGCTGAGGGCGAGGCGAGCCGGGCCGCGACCGGGCAGACGCCGTGGGCCACAAGACCTCGGTGGGGGCGGAGGTCCGGGACAGGGTGGCGGCCACCTTGCACAGTGCAGGGCCGAGTCTGCTCTGAGCGTACCAAGAGCACCGAGGGGCCCGAGCAAACTTCCCCCAAGAAACTTATTGGGGCGTGGCCGACGGGTCCCGGACTAGGGATTCTGGGGACCCACGCCTTGCCTTTTCGCCTTGGTCCCCTCAGGTGTGTCTTCGAAGGGGGTCCTGTTGCTGCTGCAGTGCGTCCTCCAAGTTTCGAGTGCCTTGCAGGGCCCATTTGCTCTAACGTAGATGTTGAAGTTTGGTGGCTTGGTTGTTTGCTGTCTTGGGAAGAAAAGACTGTTACTGCCTTTATCTCAAATAAAGTATTGCTAGGGTGTGCTGCCTATTCTGTGTGTCAAGCAATCTATTGTTCCATGTGCCGGTTCAGAAGACTAGCTAATTCTTCTTATTCTTCTTTTTTTTTTTTTTTAAAGAAGGCCAATGGTATAATTAGGCGTTTTCTTTTTGAAATACTCCCGCCACCGTGGTAACTCCTGCTCTAGGACAGTTCTCAAACTTGTCTGTGCGGGAGATTGGCTGGCGAGTTTTAAAACTCTCCCGTGCTCTCGTTGCACTCTAGACAAATTCAAACACAAGACATTTGTTTGTAAAAGGTCCGCATGTAATTCTAAGAGCTGTAGAATTCAGAGACACTCGGATAAGAGAAGGTCAAGACTAGTTTTAGAAAGTAGTAGCATTCGGTTTGTACTTGCTGGGCTGAAACTCTAGTTTATTCTTCCTTGTCCGGAACACACAACAGTGGTTTGTTTCCCCAGTGCAAAGTGGGGAAAGCGTCCCTAACGGTCAGACTTGAGCTAGACTTTATGACTCTGGTGTTTTGAATTCCTGTTGGAACTCCTCGTGCACCCCTTTGGCTCCTTGTTACAGCCGTGAGTGAGTCTGTCTCATTTTAACCGTTCCTCCCAGCCCTCTCCCAGGGCCCCATATTTAATGTACCTCAGTGTCTGGGAGAATATCCCTTGGGCTTACTGGTGTGTTGAACCTAAAGGGTTACTGTGGGTTCCCATAGCAATGGGTCCCCCAGGGGAAGTGGGCGGGACCTCTTACCATGGGGTCTAAACAGGACTCCTCCGAAGGAAGATTTTAATTTACTTTTGTCAGTTCTTTGACCTCAGTACAGGTGCAGGTTATTCTATTCTAGGCTTTCATTCTAGGGTAATTACTGATTGGCATAGAAGGATACTTCTTAGGGCTACGTGCTGGTCGCTCAGTACTCTAGCCCTCACTCACCCCTTCTCCAAATCCTCCTCTGCCCACACTTGATTTGTT
This sequence comes from Peromyscus leucopus, assembly GCF_004664715.2. Taxonomy (NCBI): domain Eukaryota; kingdom Metazoa; phylum Chordata; class Mammalia; order Rodentia; family Cricetidae; genus Peromyscus; species Peromyscus leucopus. The sequence goes on from NC_051066.1 coordinate 114,581,320, forward strand.
TAGCAAAGTTCCATGTTCCTGACTTTTCCCCTTCCACACACACACAAATCTGTGAATTGTAAACCATGTTTTTTTTTTTTTAACTAGGACAGTTAATGTTTAGCAGTTTATAAACATAAAATATCCTACAGCCATGCAAAGCAAAAAGGAAACAGAAAAAAAGAAAAATAAATCAACATATTGTGAGAGGAAAAAATGCCGCTGTCAGCGTTTTAAGTTGTTTGATTCCTAGAAGGTTATTTTCCCAGACTAATTTCAAAAACTCAAACCCCTTGAGTAATGTCATCCTTTAGAAATGACAAAGGGAGAGACACAGAACTCCTTCCTTCTCCAACATTCAAAGGTCAATTAAAAAACAAACAAACAAAAAGCCTTGTGAATACAGCAGGACAGAAATATGCTGCTTATGCTCTCCAGACTTGGTGTTTTGAAATCTTTTAAGCTTCATGCTAAGTAATGAGTGTAGTGGATCCCAGTGTGTCATTAGGCTTGCAATGATTCTGTGCATGGATTGGGCATCTTCTCTTGTTTCTGGGTGCAAATTCAGCTTCTGGTAACTTGCCTTCAACCAAATTCTGCAAATTCACCATTGAACTGTGAGAAGGAGTGATGATGGGAATCTGTAATCTGGACCTGAGAACCTCAGGTGCTAAAATAAGAGGGTTTTTTTTTTTTTGTTTGTTTGTTTTCTTTTTTCCCATCACACCTTTTTTTCATCACACAGTGAAAACTACCACCCTAAGTTCAGTCTAGTTGTCCAGTAAAAGATCCTTGAGGATGGGTATTCATATACTGTAATTGATAGATCCTTTTGAAAAGTTTTTTGCAGCTATAGCTGAGAATTTCTGTTGTTCCCAGGGCTTTTTAAGCATCTTAAAGCAAACAACAGCATTTACCTTTATTTCAGACTTCTGGGGATTACTGCAACAAATATAAGGAAATTAAAATCATAGTCACATCCCCGGGCGGTCACCATCTGTTAATTGCTTTTTTCTTCCATTTGGCTTTTTGTGTTTCCCTGCAGAAACAAAGTTGGCTTTTCAGTGTTTCTGTTTGTCTGTGGAAATGGTCTTACTACATAGCCCAGGCCTGCCTTGGACTCATTGTGTATTTCAACCATCCTCCTGCCTCAGCTTCCTGAGTACTGAGATTATAGGCATGCACCATCATACCTGGCTTAAGTACTTTTAAATAGAACCTTTTAATTAGCATTATATCTCAAATGTCTCCTCTGCCATTAAATCATTTTAAAATAAGATTTTTATGATGGATACGCCCATTTGCTTGAGTTTTTTTATTTGTTTTTAAATACTAAACTCCATTTTCACCATTGAGAATATGCTGTTAGATTCTCAGGTTGCAAAGCCTAGATTGCCCTTGCTAGGTGGCCTTAATTAGTGTTTAAATCTGCTTTCTTGGGATAAGGATAACTGTATTGTAGAGCTGCGGGGAGATGGAATGAACCAAATAGAAGAAGGCCAGCAGGGTGGCAGAGGTCGAGGGCTCAGTGCAGTCCTGGGAAACAGGCACAGCGGAGGTCCATGCCCTGTCTGAGAAAGTCTTAGTGGCTGTGATAGCTTGGGCTAGATTTACACCCAGGAAACAGGTGCACTCTTCAATGGTTGCTGAGGCTTGTTAGCTTGTTCCTTCTTTACCCACTCTGTGGTCAGGTGTTCCAGCACTCCAGTGTTTAATCCTCCCTGGTTTTTTGTAAAGCTTTATTAAGTTGTAATATTGAAAATAGTAACTTATTGCTGTGGGAGTTGTCCATGCTAGTACCATTTGTACTTTACTTTTAAATGATAATTTTCTTAAAAGTAAGTTAAATATATGTTTTTAAAAAATACTGTGAGACTTTCATATATGGTTTTTAAATTGTTTTTTTGTTTTGGTTTTGGATTTTTGAAGTCGAGTTGGTATTTATTAAAAATTGCATATGTATTTTCAGAACGAGGTTTAAGAGGAGAGGTGCTCAAGATGGAAAGGTTTATTTGGAAGTGTAAATGTGAACTCCTCACAGAGGCATCCCTTTGTTACTCATTAGTAATTTTTGCTACAGTGTTTTCCCGACAACAAAATACTTCCATTTTTTTTTTAAAAAAGCACATGTAACCCATTTTACTATATATTATAATGTACTGCACATTATTTTCACAATTTTATATTTCCATGTTCTTAAGGCCAGTTGTCTCGCTTGTCTTTTATGGTTGATTTTTTTTTCCTTATAAACAGTTACGTTTGACAGGCCCAGCGGTGATGTACATAAAACAAAAATGTTGAAGATTGAATGTTAGCCCTTCTTTATCTACACACCAATCCTAAAGCTTAATGCCACAGTCTTAGATTTAGAAGACATAGAAAAGTGATAGGTCAAGTCACATGATTTAAGAAATTGTTTTATTTACCTGTCCTTTCAGATAAAGATGTTAGATTTAAGTTAATCTGTACAAAGTTTTAAATGTCTCCCACATGTGTAATATCGATGGCCTCTTATCTCAGTCCCCTAGTCTGTCTCCCATGTGGTAACTGATGAAAATGAGGACATGACTGCTCCTAGGTGTCCTTGAGAAGGGTTTTTGTAGATGTGAGGGAGAGCACAGCCAGGGACATCAGGAAGGGTCCACACTGAACTAGGCCATGAGAGGAGTGGGAGGGGAGAGTGAGAGAGGAAGAGAACAGAGAAGACCAGAAAAGCACATGGAGACCAAGAGTGTCAAGAAACGGTGTGGCTAAGATGGTTGTGGCCATATAGGGATCAGAGCTGGGGGAGTTGCCACAGTACTGAGTGAGACTTGTCCTGGGTCTCTTTGGGACCTAGCAGTAACCAGTGGGGGCTATTGTTGTTCTACTGTGGATTTCACTGACTACTTGTCAGGGTTTCTTCTTGGACTGGCGAAAATGGTCTTTCAATGTCCTCCACTGAGGGAGGGTCCGGAATTCACGGAGGAGTTTGACTGGGTCTCATCATACTCTTTGTGTAGTTACTTTAACTTATGTGTTTGGTTTACTTGTCCAAGAGCACGTCTTCAGTCTCCCTGGGTTCTGGAACTGTCAGTGTCATACAGTAAGAAGGTGGAGAGGGCATCTAGGGAGTTCAGGGTTTCTCAATCAGTCTTCAACTTTTTGTCAGAGTGAGTCACAGCACTTCTTGATGTTCCTCATTGCTGGTCCTTCTCAGGTTGGCTAACATGCTTGGTTGCCCTGTCTCCATCTGCCTTCCACTGTGTTGATTTCGTTTTTGGTCTCTGCTACAGCCATTTTAAGTCTGTGGGTCTCTGTGCCATGTAGAAAGGTCTCTCTACTGTTACTTTAGTGGAATACATGGAGAGTTTGTGATTGGATATTAAAGACTGTGAACATGAATCTTTAGAATCACTGCTGCATTTGGTAAGCACTACTCTCTTGTAGGGTGGTCAGTGTTCCTGTTGGGAGAGAGGAAATGTTCTTCAGATCTCCTGTCTGGCTCAGCAGCACTCATTTCCTTCAGCAAGGCCCTAACTTTGTCTGCTGGGGTTCTTCCTGTGGATTTATGTTTTCGTTGCTTTTGTACTTTGTTTATCAGATTGACTTGCCAAGCTGAGGGATGGTGGTTTTGTGTATTTTATGACTGCCTCTTACTCTAAGAGCATTGCAACTTACTGTCTTTGTTTTCCTACTTACATAAGCATTTGCAGATAATGACACTTATATTTACTTCCTTATAGTAATTACATTTTAAATTTTGGCTTTATGGCAAGTTGCACTAGAGTTAGCCTTTGCAATCATGTAAAATGCTTCTGGAACATTATCGATAAGAGTGTTACTGTAAAAACCTGTGTTTTATTTTGATAGACAAAAGAGGAGTACAGATTTCTTTTGGTTTGTCATGGTCTCATGTCAGGACAAGGGAGGTTTATCCTTTCATTTACATATAAGACTTTTTAATATTTTAGCGGATAATATTTGAATGTTAGCAAATGGGCATTTGCATCTGTCACTTACCACTGGTCTCAAAGTAGCAAACTGATGTGAGTGTCAGTTACCAGTTTGAATCAGGCCTGTCTTTGGATAATTCTTCAGAAGGTTAAATTCACCATAAGACTGAACTATACAATTTTCAATCACAGTCCTGATTTCTTTGATATGGGATATGATTCAGTCACTTGGGGTTATTTGGAAGAAAATACTCCTGGTTAGTAAATTCTCACCTTATCTATTGACAGCTTTTGAAACAATTGACCATTTCTTCTTGAGTCAGTTCTGTAGTTGATTTTTGTAGTTACTCCACATCTTCATTTCCTCCTATACCATTGGTCTTTTGGATTTTCTCATTCAGATTTTTAATGTATGCTATTTTTTTCCTAACCTACTACTTTGGAATGGGCTGAGGCTTGCTTCCTACCATCCTCAATGCAAATACTCATAATGTTTTAATACATTACAGTGCACCTCTATGCAATTTCCAAATGCATGTTGTTACCTGCTCAGACAGCTCCAAGACTTTTCCACTTAATTGCCTTAAATAAGACAGTCTTAGCAAGTTCAATGTTAGAAAATCTTTCTCTATAAACCTGTTCTATCTTCATCTCACTTCCTTTCCGGGTCTATTCATTCTAAAACCATTGGATGTTATCGTGAGTTTTCTTTCCTACCCCATTCTGAGGTATCTGCTGCTACTGTCTTCAAGATTATGTTCAGAATTCTGCCGTTAACCAAAACCAGAATGGAGCTCCTTTTCTCCCCTCTCCTATCAGCATTTTTTATCTCTCCTATCAACTCTTTTTTAAATTTTATTTTATTTAATTAACATTTTTTCATTTATTTTACATAGCCACCACAGTTTCTCCTCCCTCTTCTTCAGCTGTCTCCCCCCCACACTCCCATCTACCCCTTTCCCCTTCCATTCCCCCTCTGTCTTCACTCAGAAAGGGGCAGGCCTCCCATGCACTTGAACAAAGTATGGCACATCAAGTTGAGGCTGGACCAAGCTCCTCCCCCTGCATCAAGGCTGGGTGAGATAATCCAGCATAGGGAACAGGCTCCCAAAGCCAGCTAAGTGCCAGAGAGACAGGTCCTGATTTCACTGCTAGGAGAAGCCTTACAAACAGCCCAGGCTACACAGCTGTCACACACATGCAGAGGGCTCTTGCTGGTACTATTGCAGTGGCCTTCCAAGGTAAAACGTAGTCCCCTTTTGTTAACTTGTCTTTATGAACGTAACTACCAGAAGGATTTCTTCTGTCCTCTCTGCCCCCTCACCTCCTCTACTTTTCCTCTTTGGTGAAGGTTGTACACAGAGCTTTGCACATGCTAGGAAAATGTTCCACCTCTGATCACAACCTGCACCCCAAAATGATCTTTTACAAATTTGAATCAGCCTAGGCGTAAAAATCTCCAGAGGCCTCTGTGTCACATAGGCCAGATTCTCTTATGATTGACATTGCTTTCACAACCCGGTTCCCACTGACTCTGACCTCTTCTTCCGTTTCTCCTCTCACACTGTCCACTCCAGCTGTTCAGCCTTCTCTTCTAACCCTTGAACACAGTAGGCACATTCCTTTCCCTCTGCCTGTAATACTCTGCACACCCTTGTCCAGAGGTTCCCAGAGACTAGGGCCTTGGCTGTCTGCCTTACTTTAGTCACCCTGGTTGTCATTTTAGTTTGCTTAGATTGTACCTCAGTTTGGGTTCTCCAAATCTATGACTGTCATAAAAACTCGCCCTCTTTCCTTTTTATATGACAAGACAGTGTCCTCTGACCTTCACATTCATACTGTGAAACACACACACACACACACACACACACACACACACACGCGCGCGCGCGCACACTCACACACATACTAAATTAAATGTCATATAGATTTTAAATCATGATGTGGTGCTCTCTAGACATACATGAATCCAGTAGCTGTTATATAAATCCAAAGTTAAAGATTTTTTTTTCTATTCTTTATTTTTTTTCTCAAGACGTATTTAATTCCTTATATGTATGAAGGCTTAATTTTTCTATGGATTTTATAGGTAAGAGTAATCCGCATATTCAATTAGATAGCATAAATATTTTAGCCATGATTTTTATGTACAGAAATAGCATGCTAGAGCAACATTGTTTTGATGAATTTGCCTTGTCTTTGAAACTCTGACTACATCTACATTTTGTTATTAGGAAACCTTAATATGGTTACAACTCATTTTATATTGAGTTCTCAGTAGTCAGTACTGTTGGCCAAAACAGACAGGAAAGATCTCTCTGATGATGACTCATGTTTCCTGTAGGTTCAGCCATTAATGGGTCGTCCAGTTGGAAAATAGTCCTTGTTGTTCCAGGTCTATATTCTGTTAAGGGTCTCCTGCAGGTAATTGCTGCCCTTGTGAGCAGTTGTATTTATGTATTTTTTTGTACGGGGTGTGTGGGGGTGTGTGTGGGTGTGTGAGTGAGGGGGGGTTGAACAGTCTCCTGCTTGCTGTGCAAGCACTCTGCTACTGAGCACTCTTTCCAGCTTGGTGCACATTGTTGGCATTACTGTTTTTTATCTACTTATTTATTTTATTATTTTGTCTGTTTTGAATTGCCACCTCATTTCTCTGCATCTGCTGTTTTTGGTTTTTATAAGTAATGTTCTCGTTCATTAGCGAGGGACTACTTTGGCCCTTGGCTGCTATTATATTTTAAACTCTGCCATAGAGAAGGGCATTGATGCCAACCACTACCTATTTTTCAAGTTTGTTAGTGGAAAATATAAGCAATTTAAAGTCAAGATACATTTAATGTGACTTGGGATGATCTACATGCCCAATAGAAATCCATTAAGTTCTTAATTGGGAATACAGTGGACAACTCTCCCCAAAGCTTACTGTCAACATTAGAAATGCTGACAAGTTTCCCAGAAGCACCTTTAAAGAAGGGAGGTTCTCTGCTGGCAGCTGGCTGCATCTCATACAGGGTCCTTCCCAGTTTCCTGCCCTGTCTCTGCAGACTGGGAATTGTGCACAATGCCTCCTCTTTCACTCACCCTCTCTGGTAGCTTAGGGCTGTAAGACCCCTGAGTGCCTGAAGCTGGAGAGTGTGTTGGAAAGTGGACTGTTCTGAACGTGGCCAGCAAGGCACCCTCACAGTTCTTCCAGATGACATCCACAGATAATTAATAAATGTTTATAGCTCCTTTACTTGAATAGAAGTTCCAGTTAATTTACTACTTACCATTCAGTAAGTGTTTCTGTGGGATCCGTTCTTGTATCCCTGAAGTTTTTAGCTCTTTTCTTTTACGGTGTCATGAAAATCCCCCTGCAGCTTGCATCAGCCCTGAGCTCCCATTAGCAAGTGGCTCAGGCTGGCTCTACCTGACTATGTGAAAGGGTCATTTTTTTTTTTTAATTGCCATGTAGAGTTCCAAAAAGTGTTGGTGAACTTTTGTACCTGTGTCATACTAAGTTATTGGATTTTCTTGTACTTCGGATGAATCTTTTATCAGTGTACGGTTTTGTTGATAGATATCCCTTTTTTAACCTGTGCATTGTGGTTAGAAAACACTGATTCACTGACTCATGTAAATCTTTTAGATGTTGACACTTTTTATTACAACTTTCAAGAAATTGTATAATACTACAGCTGCTTTCATTGTAATAGTGTTAAGTGCTGGGAAGTTTTCAGACTCTTGGTGCCATAATCGTGGTTTCCAAAATTCTGATTTTTGCCCAGAGGCTTGAATTTTACCATCAACAATAAATATTGTCAGTTGTTTTTTTTGTTTTGTTTTTTTTTTTGTTTTGTTTTTCCTTTGCAATGCCAGGTTTATTTCTTTTGAGAAATTATCTAGGAGTCTTGATAAGCACACCTTGCTTATTCCCAAGTGACAGTGGCTAGCAGATGCTGTAGGTTTGACTTACACAAGTTTCACAAATGCTTCACTCAAGGTTACCATTCTGGTTCACTTTCATCAGCAGTGCCTTGTGCAGGCTTTAAGAGCGTTGGATTTATTACATGGACCGTTTTTACCAGGGCTTCTCTCGTGTTTCCCCATGAAACGTTACTTTGATGATAGCTAAGGAAAGTAGAGTTGTGCTAATCTTCATTCATGCAGACTGTTCACCAATTGCCCAAATACCCCATTATTGGTGGCTGGGGAGAATGGGGGAGGTAAAGTGATTTACTATGCCCTTCTTCAGTATATCTACCCATTTTCATTTTAGGGTCCACTGGGGTGACCTTCCACAGGCTTTGCATGATAGTGAAAAGAGTCAGGCTGTAGACCAGTTCTCTCCTTTGGAGTTCCCTGTCCTTTCTTTCTGTGACAGATAGTTCTCCTGTGGAGACTTTCAGTTCTGCATCACTACTACCAGATGTTGCTCTGGGACTCTGCTGCTGGTGGCCACTTCCGACACTTTCCTAAGCAGTGCAGCCCACAAGTCTTTAAGATACTCTGTACTTTTAATAAAACAGGTGTATTTAGAATATATTTACCTTCTATCACCTCCCAGGAATATATTTTTATAGTCAGGAGAACTCTCTGTTGGAAAATTGAAATAGCATTACATTTCTTTTTTTGCCATACTAAAGTTCCTATTACCCCAGTATTGTGAGGGAATGTGTAGACTGCAGCTGAGCTACATGCTCGTCTGCCTTCTCTTCCTTTCAGACCCCCTATTGCTTGATACCCGTGCTTAGAGCAAGACCCAGATGGAAGCACTGTCCTTTTCGGCTTGTGTTAGGAGATCATCTGAGATGAGATACTGTGAGGGTGCTTGTTTGCTGCGGAGGCCGGAGTTTTTGGACTGCCCTATTCACACAGACTATTTTATTGCTTTGTTTGAAGATTTGTTTGAAGATTGGGTGTGTCTAATGTAGTGGAAATTCATCCATTCAGTGTTAAATACAGATGAAACACATTTCAGAGCCACAAAAAGTCTTTTTAATTATCATTTTTTTGGATTATTCATATTATTGCTTTCCTCCTTTCATGTGAATCACAGAATTTATCATCCTTTCCAGTTCATTAAATCACTAAAATTCTCTACTGGTACTATAAATAAATATAGTCGACCATGAATTGGGTTTGACTGAAAGCAGCTTGTCCCAGTAAACGATCTTGCCCCTGGTTAACTCACATTTCTCTGTGAATGTCTACAGTGCATTAAATGTTGGGCTTCCAATGAACCAAAGTCTTACTTTAAGCGCATGTTGGGGCTTGCATTAGGTTGAGCTTTATTATTTTCAGTTGCATTAGCTACAAGCTGAATGTAGTATTATAAGCTGCATTTGTGCTTGGACATGTTTGGGAGAGCCTCGGGATACATTTAATAGCTCTCTGTTCTTTGCCACTGTGCCTAGTTTAAGCTAGCAACACAGACAGTTGGAAACACTTAGACCGAAGTCTGAGGCCATTTTACCACAAGATCAGTTGCACTGCACAATTTAATAGAGAGTGCTAATTGACTTGGACATGTTAGGCATGAACTTTGCTCTTATGTAACCAGAGAATGTCAGGTGTGTAGGTGTGGCCTCTTAGCTCTAGATAGAGATGTGAGCTGCAGCCCTAGAGAATGAATTCTCTAATCTCAGGAGGGGAAATACTAAGGAGACCTGGACTTGAGATATCCTCTGGACTGCAAGGTGAGAAGGATGGGGTAAGCCTCTGATCTGTTCATAGAAAAATAGGGCTAGCTATGAGGATGACAGGATGCAGCAGTCATTTGTACTGTGAAGAAGGAAAGAACAAGTCAAAGGAGTTATAATGAGTGAGTCAGAGTTGGGTCATAGAGATCCAGAACACACTGCAAGTCATGCGGCTTTTTCCTGATTGCAAGAAGCAGGATATGGTTTCCTTTGCCTGGGTAGATGCTTGCTGTGTTCTCCTGGTGTGCAGGAGAGTCCATTCTCACTATATCTTTTTATGAAGACTATCTCAGTGAAGCTGAGATTTGGCCACCTGCCATTTAATAAACATCTCTTTTTGTCTCCATTGTTGATGTTATTTTAAATTTTACCAGAGGATATTAGTGTAAGCAAATAGTGAATCCTTAGTAGTTCCATGTTGTGCCTACACCTGCCTGAGCAAAGAGAGCTAGCTGACTTAGATAGAAATTTTGTTCTGTCTTTAGAGCCTAAGCTTGACTTTGGTCTCATTCCAGTTGTCACTACACTGACATGGATCTCCTATGAGACCATGCAGCTGTAAACTATGGTAAAATGTTTCTCCATGTGTTAATAAGAAAAATTAGGAGTTGCCCTTTTTGAAGATGTACGTTAACTTTAGTGGCAGTTAAGGGCCACAGTACATGCTTCTGCCTGAGGGTTGTGTGATGTAGATTGGGGAAACCCAGACTTAAGAACAGGTTCTTGACCTTTTAAAGTGAGACATATTTTAAGAGCAATTAGATTATTTTATCTTTAGCTCTGCGTAGTACAAGCACTGACCCACTTAAATAGTATCCTTATCACAAAAAACAAAACTTACTGAGTATATTATTAGAATTGAACTTTTGTTCCAAATACCTTATTTTCTTGTTCTAATGTATGAAATCGAGTTAAGTATAGAAGAAACTCCTCAGCAGTTAACAACAGCGAGTGAGTTGGGAGCTGCGAAGGGATGCTTTACCAGTGCCGCCTTATTTCCCGTGGCAAATGCAGGGTCTCTGAATGTTTCTTGGTGATGATGTCATTAAGGTTACACAAACATTTACAGTACACTGTCCCTTCATAACATACCTTTAACAACACACCTAAGGAATTGCACACTTTAAAGGTAATTAAAAAACTGTCAGAGCAGGGGAGATGCCTTAGCAGTTAGGTGAGGTCATTGCTTTTGCAGCTCCCTGCAACCACATGGCAACTTAGAACTAGCTGTGACTTCAGTTCCAGAAGATCCCGTGCCACCTTCTAGAGTCTGTAGGTACCTGCATGTGTGTGGTACACGTAAACTCATACAGGGGTATGTGCCATGCACACATACACACACAGATCTTAAAAGTAATTAAAACTATTGTAAGCCACTTTTAATTTGAACTTAGAAGAGATTTTACTTTGAGCTTTTGCTGGAAGTTGGTTACTACAGTATCCCCATCATAGGCTTCTTTTGGTAATGCATACATACATCTTCTTTATTTCATTTGAATGTGTGTATTTCAGCGAAGGTATGGTAGAACCATGTTCTGGGTGCAAGCCTCAGATCCTACTACACAGAAGACTGAGGCAAGAGGATTGCTCTGAATTTGAGGCCAACCAGAACTGTAGAGCAAGACCCTGTTCATTTAAAAACAAAAACACCCCCCCAAGAAAAAACAATAACAATAACAGGAAAGAAAAAAAGCAAAGGCTGTGGAGGTACTTTTTCATCTCTGTTACTGTTGTTTTTTAGTCATGATTCCTAGACTTTCCTGAGTAACTGACCTCTCCGTTTTGTATCATTATCATTTACCAGAAATGATATTTTATTCTGATCGTATATATTGTAAAAATGAAGGGAGAAACATCAGTAAGTACTAGTTAATTGACACCATGTGGATGTGTGTACAGTGGTGATCCAAACACAGAATTTTGACCAGTCCTTTCTATGTGGTTTGCCAAAAATTAAAAATTAAAAGGTCTTCCTGGCATTGCTTCAAATACTGTAAAGTTTAAGATAATTTTTATTGATCAGGTGTATTTGAGTGACGAGAGAGGGTAAATTGAAGGGCTAGAATGCCTCTTATTTCTGTGCTTTAAGTGAGTAGTGGAACAGCACACATTCGGGTAGCTTTGTTTTTAGGATTCTCCTGTTTTTAGGAGTTTTTCACTAAAAGTGAAATTTGTCTGACAGATTTGGAATCCCACTATTAATCAAGACTAGCACAAAACAAATATCCAGTGGTTCAAGAATCATCTGGATTCCTTGTTACCATCCCATGTGCTCATTGGAGCAGGGTGACTTTCCCAATGCAGTCAGAGGTTCTTTGTTTAGGTTGTGAGTGACGTGGGCTTCAGTCACGATCGAATCTGGTTGTGATGTTCTTGGTGATTCTCCTCTTAATACAGGGTGGAGAATAAATCAGCCAAAGTAAACAACCGTCTTTGTGATATAGTTGCTTGGTTTTTTTTTTTTTTTAATTGACCAAAACACATTATTTTCCTTCTCTGTCATCTAAATTTTCCTTCTCTGTCATCTAAAGCAAACAGGTGACCCAGAAAAGGCCACAGCAATGGTTGTGTGGAATTTTTCCATTGTGACCATTCCCAGTAGAGTTAGAGTTTCCTATTGGATCAGAGATTTTCAAAGAGATCTCAGGCCCTGGAATTTCTTTGGATAAATTGTTTTCAAGTACGTAGTAAGAGTCGTATGGGGGAGGAGTGTATGGTCATTATAATGTTTCTCACTTTTAAATTAACTTGTTAATACAGAGTCTATTTATCTGAATATATACAGCATCTTTTAAGGACTCATTTCACCCCCAGTTTTTACTTTATACAGTTGTTAATCTTCAATTGATAAATATCTCTAGCAGTTACTACCCAGTGAGTCATTGGTTTCTACTAACTTCTTACATGCAGGGATGCTTTACCATTCCTGGCGATGGAAGTTCTCACTTCAGGATTCCATCTACATTTTCCACTATATCAGTGGTTGTCATAGTAGCAGTCTCAATTGAGAGTTGTGATTATATACTTTATCAAATGCCTGCATGATGAAAGCGCAATTATTCTAATGCAGGTCAGCCAGAATTCTAAGCCCTTATCCTGTCTGTTTAAGGGCATAGTTAAGCAACCTAGAGAAAAGATTACTTTCTTTCTGTCGAGTTGTATAAATGTTATGTTATTTCACTGACTTCAGGGTACCATGAGTTACAAGATATGTTATTATTTGATCTAGTCTAAGAAAAAAGACCTAGTGGTTATAATCATTAGATGCTGTCTTATAATCATTAGAATCTAGATTAAAGTATATATATGTTTGTGGAAAAATTTCGCATAACATTGCACATATATTTACACATAATTTTATTGTAATAAATAAGCAAAAAGGAAACTATAGTAAGTAAATAATTTCTGCCATATACTTTTTACTATGTGCATATCAGTCTATATTTATCTATCTATCTATCTATCTATCCATATATATATATGCACATGTCTTTATAGGTGCCTGTAGATGCCAGAAAGGGGTATCAGATCCCTTGGAACCACTCTAAAGTGTGTCCTGGGAATCAAATCTAGTTGTCTTCAAGAGTACTAAGTGCTCTTAGCTACTAAGCCATTTCTCAATAAGTTGGTTTTTTTTTTTTTTTTTTAATTCTAGAAATCTAGAGAGGAAGTTATCTATATAAGATCATTTAGGGTATGTAAAGCTTGGTGATAGATTACCTTTCTATCGAAATTTTTTTTTTTTTTTTTTTTTTTTTTTTTCGAGAAGGTTTCTTGTGTATTTGCCTTTCTGGAGCTCATTGTAAGCTGGTCGAACTCACAGAGCCTGCCTGCTCCATGCATTAGCGTGCCCACCCCCCCTATCGAAATATCTTAACCTTTACAAAATAATGAATGATGATATTCCTTTAAATAGCTGTCCATAGAGTCATCATATAATGCATCTTAAATACTAGTTTTCAAGATTATTTCACTTCATGTATGACTAAGTAATTTCAGATTTAAATGAGTTTTTTAGTATTCTAAAGAAGGGGTGGACTGCGATATAGTATGTTTCAAAGCTGTAATTATTGGGTATGTTAAATGCTGTATAGGATTTTTAAACGAATTGTTTCTGTTTTCTGAGAATTGATTCTAACTTGGATGCTCCCCTTCAGATTTCAAGGTTAACTGGAGTTCTTTCTGGTAAATGAGTTGACTTAGTAAACTGACCATATGTGTGCCTCACCCTTCTAGACAACTAAGGCATGCTTTGTGCAAAGGCTTGTGTTAGGTATCATCACCCTTGGTGCTGGTGTTCAAAGTGGCTCATTGAGGGAGTCCAGTTTGAGTTGGTTAGTGTGGGCATTGTCAGGTGGCTAGATGGCTTCTTGCAGCTTCAGGCTTTGTTGTAGATACAGTAGGGCACTAGCCAGCACTTCTGAATGTTTGAAGTCCGGCAGACATGTGACCTGCAGTGTTGGCTTCAGGTGCAGATTTGGCAATAACAGTGCAGGATTCTGACATTGCTGTGGCTCTGTTTAAGCTGCATGGTTCCGAGACTTGAAGAATCAGCAAGCTGCAAAGTAACTTGGAACTTGTGTGGTCCACGGATGGAGGTAGAGCATGCCTGGAGAGGTGCAGTGTCAGCAGCTATGCTGCTGGAGGATGGTGCAAGGATGGGAAGGCAGAGTGCCATTGCCATTGTGTTTTGGTTGAGTTCATCATAAATGATGTTTTCTGCTTGAGTCCAATTGCTACTCAGAGTGCGAGCTTACCTTTGTAGACCATTTTCAACATTTATCACAGTGCTCTCACAAACATATAATTTTGACTTCACAGTAAACGTGAGAGGGCTGAGCTGTATGTAATTATTCTGTTTGGCAGATGAGGAAAATGAGGCTCTCAGATGCTAAGAAACCAACCTTGAAGTCCCTTGTTACTGGCTCTTGCCATTTTCACTATACATGCTGTGCTGTTCACCTCTTCATTTATCTCCAAATTTAGAAAGCATATAGCATGTTTTCCAGCAGCTGCTGCTGTCTTTAGGGACTGCCAGCATTTTGTCACCTATCTCTCTACCTCCCAGGTCACAAGCATAACGTTTGCTTGATGCTGAAAGGAAAAATAAGCAAAACCCAAACAGCATTGTATCACAACTCATCAGGTTGAACTGTTTTCCTGTTATGTTCTGTGACTTGGGTTAGAAGTGACTTTTTCAGTCTACCTTGCTGCCATGGGTTTTAGGTGCCTTGTAGTAAGCCATATACAAGTCCAGACAAAGACTAGAGTTAGAACAAGCTAAACAAGAGTTGCCAGCATTGTTGCAGCCACAGAACTCGATGTTAACCAGGAATAGCTGGTTTTCTGACTTCGGATTTACTTGGAGAGCTTCCTGGATTGCAGCAACCTTTCAATGGCTGTTCCTTCCCATCAGAGCACTTTCTAGATCCTGTCCTCTGAGCATTCTTTCCTGAAATGCCTCCTCAGGGGTGTGGACCATGTATGTTCATGGCTTTTGTCTTTGTGAACTCTGCACATATATTTTTCTTTTATAGTAGATTAGAAATATAAATAGAGGATTATGGGTGGTGTGATTGTGAGTGATACACTAGATTGAGTGGGATGAATAGAACTGGCAAGCAGACCTGCCTCCCAGTTCATGTGTCACCCTACTGTTTTACTGTGGACTTTTCTTCATAAACCCCTCAGGATTCTGACAAGTAGCCTCGCAATGAGGCTGCTGTTTTTCAGACTTGCAGGATTTCCTTCCTCACACTGCCTGTATACGTTGTGATGCAACTTTCTGACAATTATAAAATCAATAGAAACCCACTGTTACTAGCTAGCTTTTGGACCTGGTTCCTGCTCCTCCCAGTTGGGTGCCCAGCACCTTGTATACCGCAGGCTCTGCACAGTGTGTTTTGGGAATGCTGTCTTTAAAGGTTGAAGACCTTCTTGGCCCAGTTACCTCCTTCAAAAAGCTCTGAAGTTGAGGAAGTCCAGGAGCAAGTGAGAAAATGTTAGTTGGGAGGAGGTTTTAGATGATCTTCCCAAACAGTAGGTGCTCTGTCTAGATTGGAGAGTGAGTAGATGAGATTCTGTTTATATTTAAATAAAGGGGGGGGGCATACTGTATTTAATGTAGTAAAGTAGAAACAAAAACAGAATAAGTACATTAATTACTTAAATTAATACCAGGCTTGTTTGTTTTCCATAATATTTACTTTAGCAGTTTTCAACCTGTGTAGCAAGACCCCTTTTGGGGGTCAAATGACCCTTTCACAGAGGTCACTCACCTAAGACCATCAGAAGACACAGATGTTTACATTACAATTCCTAACAGTAGCAAAATTACTATTATAAAGTAGCAATGAAAAAAAGTTATGATTGGGGGTCAACACAACATGAGGAACTGTATTAAAGAGTAGCAGCATTAGGAAGGTTGAGAACCATTGCTTTACTGTGTTCTGGATAATGTATTACTCAGAGAGACAGATGAAAGCTATTGTTACTCTTTCCAGAAATATCATTGCACACTGCCAATTGTGCATACAATTTGAGGGATTTCATATGCACTCTGTAAGTAAGGGGGGGGTCTTACCTTTTTGTCTGATAGTCCCTAGTCGAAGTTCTTGATAGAAAAGAACCTTGGATATTAAACTTTTGGTGCCTTACAAAATAATCAGTTGTTTCTTAAGCTAGTCATCAGTACAATTGACTGTATCAAGAGCAACATCAAAATAAATGGAAAACAAAAGCTTGAGCTTTACGCTTACACTCTTCGGAAATGTGTGCTCTGTTCAAAGTCAGACTACAAAATGTGATTTTAACTGGATTAAGCGTCAGTTGGAGAAATGTCCTTCCAAACAACCTCACTGTTGTGCTGAGAAAACTGAGTCCCTTAAAGACTGACTTGATTTCAGAGCCCCACCCACCCACTCCCACCACTTAGTTGAGTGACTTAACCGAAAGGGAACTGATACTTGGTTATTGATGTTGACGATGTGCTCATCTAGCTTTCTTAGACAGATTGTGGAGTTGATTGCTTAAGGTTTGGCTGGTTCATCTGCTTGGTATTTTTGAATCCTTGCTGGTGACTTCTGAGAATCTGGACTAGAGCTGCTTTCCCAGAAAACCACACATCTTAGGATTTTGATTTGCTTGGCTGCTCACCTGGATCCTAGAATCACACCATTAATCAGGACAGAATTTCAGAACAAGATATAAGAGGTTAAATTCTTGATCCAAACTAAATTAAATTATCTTGAGTTGTTTGCTCATTCAATTGAATTGAAGGGAACATGTGCTGGTGGATGTTGAACCTGGATCTTTGGGGAAGGAGGTTTTTCTCAAACTTCAATGCCATACACCCTGTGGGAAAGTCCTTGTTAAAATTCTGGTTTGATCCAGTTGAGATTCTGCATTCCCTAAAGGCTCAGGGCGCCTGCTGCTGGCCCAGGGACTTCAGGTTTAGCAGCGGGTGTGGCCTGCCTTGTCACTAGATCAGGAAAGGCAGCTGTGTGTGCCTTTCCCATTGTCTGCCTTTTAACAGCCACTTGAGGGAGCGGCCTCTGTGCCTGAGTGACAGAATGGCCTTCTGCAGCAAGCGCTGTCCTAGCGAGTCCGAGTCTACACTCAGTCCTCCATTTAGCTTGAATTTTTCAAGCTTTTCTACAAAGCTTGATTTTCCAAATACCTGGGATCTTTAATTTCAAAAAGAGTATTTTCTAAAACGTTACATACTCTCCTTTCTCAAACTGCGGATTGCATGCACTTTTCCTCATCTTGAGGTCAAAGCCGTGGTTTTGGAGGCTGTCTTTGGGATGGATGTTGAGCTAGCTGTATGTACAATGAATAATGACCACAAAGCCTCCCATGTTGTTCTTTTGTTTCGTCTCTTTTCTCTTTTTCAGTTGATAACTAATAATGATTGTCTCAAAGCGGCTCGTTTCTCTTTCCATTTTAATTGATTAGTTCTGACCTGAGAAGCCAGATACTGGGTTTGTTAGAAGTATGTTTGGACTTGATGCTCAGAAGGACCTGCCCTTCAGAAGGGCTTTCTAGGCAGACATGAATGAGAAGTCAGGAGCTGCAGTAGAGAGATCCTCTTGTTTCAACCTACTCACGCCAGAGCTACTTGTTTGCCTAGTGCCTTTTCCTTAGTGCCCTGTGAGTGTGTGAGTGTGTCTGTGAGTGCGTGTGTATGTATATTGTGTGGTGAGTATGTATGGTATGAGATATTTCTGTGTCTGTGGTGTGGTGTATGTGTGGTGGTTATGGGTATTGGTATGTGTATTGTTTGTATGTTTTGTGGTATGTGTGTTGCAATGTGTATAATGTGTGGAA